>NW_023596297.1:43254877-43300359 GCF_011947565.3 Pollicipes pollicipes | reverse complement strand
GCTTCAGCATCCCACTCCACCTGCACGACGCGTCCACCTGCGACCTGCGCAACAGCTCACCGGCCGCCGACGATTTCAGACGCTGCGTGCTGCTGGTGTGAAGTGAGGTGGCAATGGTGCACCGGCGGGCAATGAAGGCCGTCGACGCGGCGCTGCGTGACGTGCGTGAGTCGGGGTTCGGTGATCTCTTCACCGTTTTCGCGGGCGACTGGCAGCAAATCCTGCCGGTTGTCAGGGGCGGTGGGGGCTGCAGGGGGACGCCGAAGCGGGTGAGTACGCCCGTTTTCTCTGCCGGCTGGGGTCCAGCCAGCTGCTCCTGTGGCCCTACACAGAAGACCTGTGATCTCCTGTCGTGCTGCTACTGGCGGTGCGCGGCTCGGCGCGGTCCTTGGCTGAGTTGGCGGCCCGGATTTACCCCGACCTGTCGCAAAACATTGACGACACAGAGTGGCTCGAAGAGCGGGCCATCCTCACCGTGTTCAATGCCGGCGTCAAAAGAATCAATGACCACGTCATTGACCGTCCGCCGGGGCCGGGGCACGTGTACACGAGCGTAGACAGTATGTCCGACCCTGACGCGGTACCGCTGGCCACCGAGGTTCTTAACGGCATCGAGCTTTCTGGCACGCCAGCACATTGTATCCGGCTCAAGGCCGGCGCTCCAGTCCTCCTCATGCGTAATCTCGACGCACCCAGCTTGATCATCGGCACGCTGTGCGTGACGGTCGCTTTGTCCGCCGACGTCCTGGAGCTGAAAAATGTCACCGGTCCAGACCGCAGCCACGTGATCGCTGCGCCGCGGATTCCGATCGAGTCTACCCCGGATTCTGGCCTAGGGTTCTCATTCCGACGCCTGTAGCTCCCCGTGAGCGTGGCGTTCGCAATGACAACAGGAGCTGGGGACAGACGAAGAAGCGGGTGGGTGTGTACCTGCCCGCTCCCGTGTTCACACACGGGCAGCTGTATGTTTTCATGTCTCATGTGGGCAGCTTTGCCGGCATTGAAATGCCAGTCACGCGCAACGTGGTTTACCGAGAGGTCCTGCGGCAGTGAACGCGACCGCGGCAATGGCAGCACGCCTCCCCAGTGTGATACCTGGTCCCACCCTCAAAACTGCAATGTCCTTTGATTAGTGCACTTTTACTGTGCAGTGCATTTCATGTTGTGCCGTGTATGTGAAAAATTCGCACTGCATGCCATTGTTCGTCATGTAAATCCGAGCCATTGCTGGTGTGAACGGTGCGGTTCGCGCGCAGCGGGAGCCCATCTGCACGCATGGGCCAGCGGCGGCCGGTCAACGTGACGTGTACCGTACACCGATGTCCTGCGTCAACCACTGACAGTGCGCGTGACGTGTGCTAGCCATTGTGGGGGTAATCGAATAATTGCACGGCGTGACGGTTGCAGATGCGCGCGCGCGTATGAGTCACAGCTCAGTGCCTTAAGTTCATGCCATATGTAATGAACAAAAAAATTTGCAGCTGACGTTTAAGCTGCATAACGCGATCAAAATGGAGGTGACAATATTTTGAATCATAGATGGCATGAATTGCAGCAAATTTATAGGCTACTTATGTAATGGAACCTATGGAACACCTCAGTTGACCAGCCCCTGCGGACATATAACGGACCTTACCTTACCTTACCTTACCTTACCTTACCTTACCTTACTACCTTTCCTTAACCAGAAGGAATACGAACAAAACAGCTGACGAAATAGTTTAGTTCAAGTTGGGTCAGATACTACCGTTATGTTGCGTGTGATGGGCACGTGCTCTCTGATGTTTTTTGCTAAGATACTGTCATGGAACTTGCGATCACCTGTGTTTGTGACTGCTGAGGCCATATCGGGACCACCATACCTCAGCTTTATCCTCCGCTTTATCTTGGTCCTTGCCGAACTCCAACATGTACCAGTCTAGCTCTTGGATCTTACTGAATCTCTTGGCATAATGTAATGCAAGGTCTTGGTTCTTGCAGGATCTTTCGGTACGGTGCCAGGCTGGTCACCTACATCAACTGTGGTAGCTGGCCAGTCATCAACGCCAACTGTGGCAGCGTGCTCACCACCTACACCAAGTGTGATAGGGACCCGTCACCAACACTAACTGTGGCAGCGTGCCCATCACCAACACTAGCGGTGTGCACCACTGGTTTCCGTCACCACTTGTGATAACCGGCCTGCGCTGCCAGTACTGCAGCGGGCGTATCTTCACCACGACGAGCTCTAACGTCTGATCTGCCATTAAACGCCCGTTAAGCCTGCCACTTCGCCTTCAACGTAAGCTGTGACGCGTTCCATGCACGGCCTCCCCAGACAGCCCTATTGCAGTCTACGACCCCCTCGACCAGTTTTATCAGCGTATCGCCCACCCCCAGCAGTTTTGTGGCGACCATGTGCCACCGACCGCCGGGGCTGCAGTCCTCCTCCATCCATCATTCCGGCACCGGCAGTGCTGACGTGCGGGTATCCAGGCAAGTGCTGACGTCAAATAGACGCAGCTTTTTCACATATGCGTGCAGCCTGTCCCGTCCACGTCAGGTAGAGAGCTAGGCGGCAAAAGCTCGTCGTGGTACCGTTATGACTGAGCGCCGTGCCAGTGTACCGCTGATAATGATGTCATCTGTGTTTTGCAATGGTTTCCATAGTCTGGGGCAATGTCCACAATGGACATCAAATGGAACATTAGAGTAATCTAGGGCGAAACATATCATACCTAATTCAAGCGATGGCGTCCAGTCAGCTGTTATGTAGAATATCTACACCGCGTGATTATGCAGTATCTCACTATTCTGTCAACATTAAGACGCGGGAAAGGGAAATGAGTACGGGAAATTCTCCAGTTGAATATCATATGTGTACTCATATATATATATATATATATATATATATATATATATATATATATATATATATATATTAAAGATGGTTCGCACAAAATTACTGCAAAATAAATGCTAACAGTGAGTGTCCTCGACGCTACAAAATTAGCGTCATAAGGTCCTTTCTTCGACGAGCATTTAAGCACTGCTATGATTGGACAGGACTACATTCAGAACTGACACGAATCAAACAGATCTAGGTGAACAACGGTTTTTCAAATTCTGACACTGAAAACGAGACAACGACATATGACAAGACACTTTGACAGCAAACCAAGGCAAGACATCCAACCGACTGCCAAACTGTATTATCAAAATCAAATGACATCTGCTCACAAACAGGACGAAAAAGCTTTACGGGAAATTATCTCTCAACATGTTAAAGGCAAAAACGACCACAAAATAGACATTGCCATTTACTAATGTAATAATAAAATATCGAACTTTCTTATGAGAAACAGCCCAGACAAACCCGACAAACTGAAATGCACCAATGTAGTGTATCAATTCCAATGCAACATCGAAGGCTGCAAACTTCGTCCCATACACTACATTGGTGTGACCACAACGACACTCTCACAACGCCTGGCAATGCACTTACGTGACGGGGCACGTCTGGACCACATGCGACAGGAATACGACATGACATTGACACGACAACAACTGACAGACCGGACTGACATTTTACGGACGTGCAGTGACAGAAGATGCCTTCAAATTTGGGACAGCATATTCATTAACGAACTCTCTCCGGCCTTAAACAGACAGACAAATTCTTGCAGAACTCTTGAGCTACTAGGTGGGGGGCGTTGAGCACTTCTGATGTGATTGTGACAAAAGTGTTCCCATTGTGTCTTTGTGATGTTCCCATTATGAGTGTTCCTTACATGTATGAAGATGAAAATAGCAATCCGTCTTACTTCAATTAGTTATCCTTCATTTATGTTCTCCGTACCAAAAGATGTTTTCCAACAGTAGTGCACAATTTTTCATACTTAAAAACTCAAAACTTATTTCTTGTGCAATTTAGTCTTCTCCGAAGATGAGACAAGATCTCGAAACGTTAGAATGGAAGGAGTGATGAATATATGAGTAATTTTGTGCAAACCATCTTTAATCTAAGCGATGACGCAAAGTCAAAGGCCCGGAAACTAGAGCGATGCATCAAAAAGCTCGTCAATGCTGAGTCAGCAGTTTTTTTTAATCAAACATGTATCAAAGAAATAATTCTGTCAAAATATTCCGACAAAAAGCTACATGACCAGGCAGTTAAGAGAGAGGGTTTTACCAAAAGGTATAGAGAACAACTTGTGAATCACCAACTGCAGCAAAAGAAGACGGCCTGTGAAATCCTGAAGAAAAAGAGAAAAGTTTTAGAACAAGAGCTACAGGTACATTGCCCTGAACATGAACTCAAACAAAAAGTACTTGATGAACTCGACGTGATTGAATGTGACGCTAGACGTCTTACTAGAAACATAATCGTGAAAAAGCTCTCAAGGCTCCATGGTGGACATACAGTATTACCGGAAACTGCCGACGGTTACATCAATTTATCTCAACATGATCTTACTGAGGAACAAAAAGAGGTGCTTAATCTTGGACTTAATTGCCATGTGTTGTCGAAATATGACAAACTTAAGAAGAAAGTAGAACTAGAAATTCTTTACCAGGATATCTTGAATTTGGAAAAAGAGAACAAGGTTACCGTGGACAAGGATCTAAAGAACAGCTTACTAGGAGAGAGCACGAAAAAGCGTGGAAATGATAGGAGCAAGATATTCACGCAAGAACTCAGGACAGCGGCAAGGGAACTTCGAGAAAAAGACGACATCATCATTCGGCGAGCGGACAAATCATCACTCTACGTAATACTTGACAAAAAGGAATATCATAAGAAACTAAACTGCATCTTGAACGACGACAAGAAGTTCCGGCGCATCACAAAAGATCCAACAGACAAACTCAAGACCAAGCTTAACAAACTAATTATTGCTGCCAATGCCGCTGTTGATGGCATACACTTTTCCAAGATAACGGGTGAATTTGCGCCTGGCTATGCTTATGGGTTTGTGAAAACTCACAAAAACGGCAACCCCCTTCGTCCAATAATCTCACAGGATCCCTTCACCAACCTATAGAATTGCAAAACGTCTCAATGGTCTTCTGTCCCCATATCTTCCCATGTCTTAAAGCTTGTCATCAACGGATGAGTTTATTGATATAGTGCGATCTCGTCAACCTAAGGGCCTACTAGCCTCTCTAGATGTTGGAAATCTATTTACAAACGTGCCTATTGAAAGAACCATATCCATCATCCTTGACCGCGTCTACAATCATCCTGAAATTCCACCTCTCAAAATATCAAGGCGCCTTCTTGAACAATTACTAAAAGCGTGCACGTTGGAAGTTCCTTTCCGCGGGCCTGACGCACGAATGTATTGCCAAATTTAGGGTGTTGCAATGGGCTCACCTCTAGGACCTCTATTCGCTAATTTCTTTATGGGACACGTAGAAACCGACATACTACAAAAGGACGACATAAGACCGGACATTTACTGCCGCTACGTAGACGACATCTTTGTAGAAGTTAGGGACATTGACCAACTAGGACATCTCAAAAACACCTTTGAAGAACGGTCTGGCTTAAAATTCACAACAGAGCAAAATGTGCAAAACGTAATACCCTTTCTTGACGTAGCTGTCGATGGGCAAGGACACCAATTCAAAACGACTGTATACCGAAAACAGACCAACAACGGACGGTGCTTAAATGCTGACAGTGAGTGTCCTCGACGCTACAAAATTAGCGTCATAAGGTCCTTTCTTCGACGAGCATTTAAGCACTGCCCTGATTGGACAGGACTACATTCAGAATTGACACGAATCAAACAGATCTTGGTGAACAACGGTTTTTCAAATTCTGACATTGAAAACGAGACACAACGACATATGACAAGACACTTTGACAGCAAACCAAGGCAAGACATCCAACCGACCGTCGAACTGTATTATCAAAATCAAATGACATCTGATCACAAACAGGACGAAAAAGCTTTACGGGAAATTATCTCTCAACATGTTAAAGGCAAAATCGACCACAAAATAGACATTGCCATTTACTATTGTAATAATAAAATATCGAACTTTCTTATGAGAAACAGCCCAGACAAACCCGACAAACTGAAATGCACCAATGTAGTGTATCAATTCCAATGCAACATCGAAGGCTGCAAACTTCGTCCCATACACTACATTGGTGTGACCACAACGACACTCTCACGACGCCTGACAATGCACTTACGTGACGGGGCACGTCTGGACCACATGCGACAGGAACACGACATGACATTGACACGACAACAACTGACAGACCGGACTGACATTTTACGGACGTGCAGTGACAGAAGATGCCTTCAAATTTGGGACAGCATATTCATTAACGAACTCTCTCCGGCCTTAAACAGACAGACAAATTCTTGCAGAACTCTTGAGCTACTAGGTGGGGGGCGGTGAGCACTTCTGATGTGATTGTGACAATAGTGTTCCCATTGTGTCTTTGTGATGTTCCCATTATGAGTGTTTCCTACATGTATGAAGATGAAAATAGCAATCCGTCTTACTTCAATTAGTTATGCTTCATTTATGTTCTCTGTACCAAAAGATGTTTTCCAACAGTAGTGCACAATTTTTCATCCTTTAAAACTCAAAACTTATTTCTTGTGCAATTTAGTCTTCTCCGACGATGAGATAAGATCTCGAAACGTTAGACTGGAAGGAGTGATGAATATATGAGTAATTTTGTGCGAACCATCTTTAATCTAAGCGATGACGCAAAGTCAAAGGCCCGGAAACTAGAACGATGCATCAAAAAAGCTCGTCAATGCTGAGTCAGCAGTTATTTTTAATCAAACATGTATCAAAGAAAGAATTCTGCCAAAATATTTCAATATATATATATATATATATATATATATATATATATATATATATATATATATGTGCGCGTGCACATATAAACTCTGCTAACTAGAAGCAAGAGAAATCGCCAATCATTCAAGCTCCAACATCCAAGCACTTCAAACATGGTCTTATGCCAATGGCTGCTCAAAACGATGACGGCTAAACAGGAAGTTGTCAGCAGCCCCAGGCGTGATGAGCGTGTTTCGGATACCAACCAAATTAAAATATATAAATTGCAACCTGCGGCGACTTACGCTAGTGTGAGCTACTTCATACTGTGGTGACATCGTTGAGAACGATGACATCTCGCTACAGATGCAATCCAGCACCTTGCGCGAGAAACAACAGTTCTCAAGGTATGAATCTGCAACCAGGTGACAGAGTGCTCACGGAGTTTGCTGGAGTTCGCCACGGCCAAGCTGGGGCCGCTGCTGGTTGTTGGGGACGGTGGTCGCCTGGAGGGATCCACAGACCACCGGTCGTCCCACTTCTCACGGCTGAAATTGGGAATAGCGGCACCAATACGACTGGTCGATGATGCCACCTGGCGGTACATTGGTGACGCCCAAAAGCGCGCGAAGAGTCCCTAGTTGCTATCCTTTCGCACAGAAATCGGTCAGCTGATGGCATGCATGGTGTTCAGCGCAGTTTGGCAGCGTGGGACCTCAGTGCAGTTTGGCACCGTGGGACCTCAGTGCAATTTGGCAGGATGGGGCCTTAAGGCAGACGCGCCACTCGGTCATGGTGGCAAGCCCACATTCTGAGTGTGGTAGCCGACTTATGGAAGCATGCTAGTTAGTTTGTTGGAGGGAGGCCGTGTACGCCGCCACCCAGTACGGCCAAGGCATAATCGGGGCTCACAAGCTGCCAACAGTTGAGCTTAATAGCTTAGCGGATATGACGAGGCAGCCTGTGACAGATCTGCATGACCGCTTCTACTGACCTAATAGCCCGATGGCGTCCTCCGCAGGGGCAGCCGGCGGACGGCCCGCGCCGTCTTTTGTCCTCATTCGATGGCATTAAGAGCGGCCCTAGGTTAACGGCAGGGCGGACCGGCTGTGTCAAAAGGTACACAGTCACGCTTTAAGCAGGAAAGGCGCGATCCAGTCATGGCCCCAGTACAGCACGCCGACGGCTGCTACGTGGCTTCAACAGCTAGGAGTAACCATAATGCGTCCAGACAACGCCCAGGACACGACCATGGTTCGAAATGGTATGCATGTCCAGTAAAAAGTCCGATCATGTTTCTGACAGTGTCCCAGAAATGACAGTGGGATGGCAAGATGGGAGGGGTTGATAACGCATTTAGTTTCTCGCGCGATTTAGACAAGCTATCTTCTATGCCGATTGTTTAATTGAACCGAACTCATGACTCCCATGCACGGTCATCGGCCGACGGTGCACCGGGTGCGCCGCGCCGCCCCGCAACCCCCACGAACATCGGGGCAACAGCACACAGCCGACGCAAACCAACGGCGGCTGAGCATGGTCCGTGACCGGTCACCAGTGACGTCAGACTAACAGCAATACCCAGACACATGTGTCGTAGTTCACAGCTCACTTACGTAGTTCACTTTCGGTGTAGTTCACACCCGTGCTCTTCTTAAAGCCTAAACACCCTGGCCTCTGAACCACACGTTCTCGAAGATATACAGACTGCCTTTAGTTCACCCCCAAGTCTGGGACATGCATAAAGGCCTGGCAATCAGCAATGTGCATCCGTCGAGGACATTATATCCCGCCTGCCCAATTGTTGTTTACATTGGTGCTGCGTGGGGCAGGGTGGGCTTTGAACATTTCATTCAAAGGTCCTTCATCTTGGATCATGCTAAGGAACGCAAGCCCTGTAAGCTCTGTAAATACTCTAAGCAGGCAATTCTCTCTGTCAGTACTATCAGCAAACTCTGTAAGTACTGCGTACCTATGAACAGGGGCGATGCAATGATATAGAAGTTTGTTTTCTCCCGTCCGCGTCAGAGGTGCCACCGAATGTTTTAAAAAGTTTTGAAAGTTTCGGTAAGAAGAGATACCAACCATGCTTGTCCATAAAAACACGAACTTGGTTATAGTGAGCTAACTGCAATTTTATGAAATTATGTGTCAACATAATTTATATCCGTAACAACGAACTGAACATCACTGATGAAAAATGTGTAGTTAGAAAATAAACACTGAAAAGCTTTTAAAAATTCTTAAAAAGTGTTTTCACCGCATTTGGGGTCCAGGGGACCCAGTGACATGCAAGAGCTGTTAGTATACTTTTAAGTGAAAAACCAGCTGAAGACAACGCAGCTTCTCTGTTAAGTAAACATGCTACTAAATACGTCAATGTCTGATTACGTCATTGCACCTTGCACACCTTTGATTGAGAGCCGATTGATGGGTGCTATATATGGAAATCGTACTCATGAACGCCAGATGTAGACAACTCAATAATTTTATTTTCCTCGCATTGATTGCTGTATGGCCAATGGAATGACACTACGCAAATGACGCTATGCTAGCATCATGGATACCTGGATGACCTTGAACTAATCTCCCCGAAATAGTGTGTACATCTTCGTGGGCGTGTAGTTCAGAAACCAGAGTGGCTTACGTCTCAAGGACAGGGCTGTGAACTTCATCGAATGATCTTCAAGATGGCTGTTTGAGTTCAAAAGTCCACACAAATGTGGAACACTCCATTCATACGGCTAGCCGCTTCAACGCTCTCCGATCTTACACGGCCTCAGTCCCATGGTCGTGCCACCTCCAGTGGTGCGAGTGAGTGGGGACCGTGACAAGTCTGTCGTCTGCTGCAGCATTTTCTGCTATATTTTTCGCTTACGCTGATTATATTCTAACCGCTGGGCACTTCTAATTGGCGCACAACCATGCTCTACATGCAATTCTGCATATTCGGAGCTTGACATTATTATGCACCTACTTTCGGCAGTTCCTTCGCTATCGTTACAAAGGCAGTACGATATCTCAGCTCACTATCTCTGCAGCAGTTCTCGCGTAAGGTTTTGTAATTTAAACGCCGACGTTTTGGTAATGGTTGGCCGCATAAGCTTGCAAAGCACATCATCATATTCGGAGTTAAATTGCGACTGGCTCCCTGGTCCAAAAAGGCGACCGGCTCCTGGTCCAAATAGGCGACTGGGTCCCTGGTCCAAATGGGCGACTGGCTACCTAATCCAAATAGGCGACTGGCTACCTGGCCACATACACCCGCCGCAGGCAGCTTGTTCACTGTTGATACGAAGAGAGCCCGGCGTTCTGGCCGTTTTATCTCGTATAATTGTCATGTGTCCGTTCACACTTCTCCTACCCTTGCAGCGTACCTAATGGCTAGTGACATAAGCTTTCATAGCACATGTGGGCCATTCAATTTTGCATAGTCGCCTCGCTGATCGCATGCACCTCCCCCATAGCAGTTTGTTCATTATCTGTAGGAAAATTTCGGATTTTCCGGCTGTCCGGCAGCGGTACACACCACAGCTAGCGGCCGAGTGTCATTGAAGTCTCGACATCAGTAACGTCACCATCCTGTACAAAACATGTCAAAACCCGACCTATGGCAAAACCCATGCCCATGCCCATGCTCATGACCGAGCCCACTGATGCTGCCCAGTACTTTCTGTCCCCCAGCCAAAACGGATGCAAATCGGGGCGCGGAAAAGACCGTTTGAAATTGGGTCGGAGACCACCGTTATTTTATGTCATCGCTCGTGCTTACTGGTCCTGTTACTAGGCTGTCCCACGAACGATTGGATGTGCCCGAGCAGGTTATCAGATAGTCCCCCACAAGAGCGTAGGACCTCCATTCAGAAAAGATGTACCCAAAAACCAGTGTGGAAGTTCCTCGACCGCCTGAATGTGCCCAAGCAAGCAATTAGATGGCCCCCGATAAAAGTGTACGGCCCTAAGCAAACAATTGACAGATAATTGGAAACGCCCTATACCAATGTAGAGGGGAGGGCTCATGAGCATATCGCAGGTGTGTAGGTAGGTTAACCGAGACCCATGTAGAGGGCACCTGAGCAACCGAGAATAGCACGGCAGGTTAAGGTATGGGACCCCGGCTATAGCTCACAGAGCCTTTCTGGCGAATGGAAACAACCGGGATCGTGGTGAAATTTACTTCGCCGCATACACGGAATCATTGCCTGCTTTGGCAACCTAATTGTTTGTCATTTTGTGCCCCGCCCCATCCAAATATTAGCTCCACCTAAAAGCCGCAATGCCACATTTGTGTGCCGTCAAAATGCCATCGGTCGATCGCTCGGCCGCCGCCGGTAAGAATCTCAATTGAAACGACGGAGCTCGCGCCCGCCACAAATTGCAGACGTCCAGCCGTCAGCCGTCAGACACTCAGTCGTTGCGGCGAGAAAGGTGAGATGGCGGCGATGAAACGCATTACCCCAAATCCTTGCTGAGAAATGCCGAACGACTCATATCGCTTGTAGAATAATTTTCAACGGTTGAGATCATAAGCACCTATAAATGAAGCGGATTTTCAGCGCGCTCATTGCTACAGCAAGACAGTACTCCTATTGGGCTTGCAAGGCGTGCTTTTGAATCACTACAGAGTAAAATTATGCATAAACATTGCAGCAGCAATGAAAAGTGCCAGTGGCGAATTTTGTGAGACCTAGAAGTTGCATGGATAGCGAGTGAGGCATTCTTGAACTGTTGGAATGCACAACAACCCAGTTGCGGTAGAAACCTGATGAGCACGATCTGCAAGCTGGACAGTCGCTGACTTTGTATTAGTAAGCAGAGCGTGTGCCAATTACAGGAGAGGGCCTCAATGGTTCTCCGGATCACTTCGTGGTGCTGCTTTGCTGTGCTGCACCAGCTTGGATGCATTATGAATGGCATGGAAACAGTGAGCGCCATGGCAACATTCGCCTCGGATTCGAGTTATTGCTCTCCCCATATGCTTATGATTGGCTCTTGAAACAGATGCTGCGGGACATCTTCAGCAATTTGAAATAGCCGCCTCCCAGCACGCAGACGCGTATAAAAACGGTAAGGAATGGGCTGTCACTCACCAGCTCCCGTCAAGACTGTAAACGATTCAACCCATGACGTCGCACAAAAAACTGCCTCGTTGATGTGTAGACGGCCGCCACGTCGAAGACACCGAGGTTTTAGGTGCACTGTATTTGATGACCGCCCATCGCCAACACCGCGCTTCAACTCCTCGTGGACGCTGACAGGGATACAACGAAACCTCGGAAATGGACAGACTAGACCTAGAACTAAACAGAGCGGAAACAGACAGAACAGAGACTAAAATTAGCAATACAAAATGAATACCAAAATAGCATGGATTGACTGACGCTAAATTAGACCTCAAGATAATTGCAAGCTAAGTGACCCAACAAACGAGAAGCGAGCACTTAATCAAACTAGCAATGCAAACGGTGCACTGACTACACCCGAACCTGTTAACCAAAAAAAAAGAAAGACATCACTTCGCAATCTTCCATCGCAGCGCACGATCACAGCACGGCCGCAGAATGCCGATGCGGAGCTCGGCCGCAGAACACCGACGCAGAGCTCGGCCGCAGAGCCCGTCCGCATGCATCTCGGCCGAAGAGCTCGGCCGCGGAGCACAGCCACGGGGCTGGCCACGGAGCCCAGCCGCGGACATCACGGCCACAGAGCTCGGCCGCGGAGCTCAGCCGCGGACAGCACAACCGCGGGCAGCACGGCCGCAGCGACGACCCATCTGCGAACGCTAGGCAAAACACACGACATACGCAGCACACGCAACCCACAGTGCGGTGTAAGTTCCGTGTAATTGTAATAATAAAGGACAGTTTCGGCTTGAGGCATGACTGGGGGACTGGGAAACAGGGTTCGTGAAGTCAGTGAGCAACACTCCAATGACATGTCATGCCCATGTGCACTGTCCCGTTAACAGGACACACCAACCGGTAGCGCTACACCGGTAGGCCTGCGAAGACATTGCCAAACACGACACCAGAAAAGCACCCAGGCAGTACATTTTATCCCATATAATCCAATTGCATTTCTGCCACATTTAGCCAAACTTAAGAAAATTTTAACCAACGACTTAACTCGGACAATAGCGATCCGGTGGCCTAGAAGCTCTGTCAGAGCGCCGGGGGACTGGCACAGGAGCAGGGGCCCTCGGAGACGCATCATGGACCAACACAGGAGCGGTCACGAGCCCATCAGGCACCAGCACAGGTGCGGTCAGTGGTCCATCTCCACCATCCGGAGCAGAAACGGGAACATCAAGCACATCAGGGGCGTGCTCACCCACATGTCCCTCCGGAACCGCAGCGGATATATCCTGCACCTCTGACAGAACAGGCATCCCTGTCGAGAGAGGCGCCGGGCCACCCACAGCAACAGCCGCGGTTACCGAATTCTCGCCGGCTGGAAATGTGCCACGAGCAAATGGCGACAAGTACGAGTCGCCCTCCGATGACGCGCCATCTGGTGGCGGAGGTGATCGGGGTGAAGGCTGATCTCCAACCTCGTGGTCCGCAGATAACGCCGAGCCTGGAATAGTCATGTCTGGGCCTGCGACAGGCACTGAGGGGTCATCGGAACGAGGTTTCAGTCTTTTGTGGTGAACAACGACAGACTTTTTCCCTCCCAACACCCTCACCCTGTAATTGAGGTTCAGACAGCTTAGCCATAACCACCGCAGGCTTCCATGGCCTGATAAACTTGTAGTACTGGCCTCGCTGAACTACACTCTTGAACAGATACACCGCGTCACCAGCCTGAAAGTGGTACATGGTCAGCTTCTTGTCGAACAATCTCTTGTTGCGTGCATGACGCTTGTTTGAGGCCTGCAGCGCAAACTTGTGGGACAGGGACAGACAGCTGTGTGAGTCTGGACAGATACTCAGAAAGTGTGGCGCACTTGGGGACAGCCGATGGTGCCTGGATTTGCACCGCAGCTGGTAACCTAGGATTTCTGCCAAACATCAGGTAGTATGGAGAGTGTCCCAGCGAAGAATGTACCTTGGCTCTGTATCCGAGCATGAGCAGAGGCAAGTGAGCGTCCCAGTCGCCATGGCTCTCGTCCAAGTACTTTGCCAACATGTCCAGTATTGTTCGCATCATTCTCTCACACTTTGAATTCCCCTCAGGATGGAAAGCAGAGCAATGCGTTTTCTCAACGCCCAGCAATCGACAAACCTCAGCAAGAAGAGTGCCAGAGAAATTTGCAGCATTGTCTGAATGAATGCGGCGGGGGCACCCGAAACGCGCGATAAATTGGTTGACAATCACATCGGCAACAGTGGCGGCAGTCATGTCGGGGACCGGAAACACTTCACACCAGCGAGTAAAATGATCACAGATCACCAGAAGATGCTTGTTCCCATGGGTCGTCGTGGGCAGGCCACATAGAAAATCGATAGACACAGTCTCAAAAGGTTCTTCGGCAAGCAATTCACCCATTGAAGCTCTTGGGCGCGGAATAGGAGTAGCTCGTGTGTTGCACTTCTCACACCGGCTGCAAAAATCTTTGATGACGGCCTCCATCCCGCACCACCAAAACTCGCGTCTCGCCGTTGACGTCAGCGACTCTGAGCCAAAAGAGCCACGAGCCACTCTGAGCCACGTCAGTACACCGGGTATCAACTGTTTTGGGACAACCAGCTGTAGCTGGTCTTCACCACCAGCGCAAATCCGATAGCAGCGGAAGACAACACCATCGGTAAGTCCCAGACGGTGCCATTGGCGCAAAAGTGGAATCGACTCAGTGTCTACAGAAGAGGATCTTGGTCTCTTGCCCAGAGATAAATGTTTCGCAATCTCAGAAATTGCAGAATCCTGATCCTGCTCGTGTCGCAGGAAACTGTTAGACCAGGAATTCGCAGACACCGCACACACATGTTCATCAGTCTGGGTTTCGGCGTCACACGTCATTTGGGGACATCGACTCATCACATCGGCAGGGACATTCTCAACACCAGGTCTGAACACCACCTCAAAATCAAATGCAGAAAGTATTTCAAACCATCTCGCCAAAATTCCAGTAGGGTTTATAAATGTCAGGAGCCAACGCAAGCTGGCATGGTCTGTGCGTAGCTCGAAACGTTTCCCAATCAAATAATGCCTGAAATGTTCGACGAACACGACACACGCCAAAAGCTCTTTGCGGGTTGTGCTGTAATTACGCTGTGATTTGCTCAGTTTCTGAGAGGCATAGGCAATCACACGGTCCTCGCCGTCCTGCTCCTGAAAAAGGGTTGCCCCGATTCCCAGGTCAGATGCGTCAGTATCGAGACGGAACCTTCCCGCACCAGCCGAAAAACGCGGAAATGACACAACAGGCGCACACGACAGCGGTCGCTTCAGCATGTCAAACGCGCTTTGAGTTTCCTCAGTCCACACGAACTTTGTGTCTTTTTGGGCTAGCGGAACAGGGGGGCAGCGATCTCAGCGAAGTTTCGTATGAACTTGCGAAAATAGGAAGCCAGCCCAAGGAAACTGCTTAGTTCCTTCTGTGTGCTCGGGCAGAGCCAGTCCACTACCTTTTGGACCTTCTCCGAGTCGGTGGACACCATTAGCGGACACTACATGTCCCAAGAAATTCACATTTTTGGTGAAAAATGAGCATTTCTGTAGGTTCAGGGTAAGGCCAGCACTCTCAAAACGTTGCAGAACCGTGTCGAGTTTGGTAATGACGTCATCAAATCCACAGCCATGCACAATGATGTCGTCAAAATAATGAACGCAGTCTCGGAGAGTCACATCTCCCAAAACGACGTGAAGAAGACGGGCACAGGTTGCAGGTGCCCCAGCCAAACCAAAAACCATGCGAGTATAACGATACGTGCCGAACGGTGCGGTAATGGTTGTTTTGTCCCTGTCTTTAGGATCCACGGCAACCTGAAAATATGCGCTGTTCATATCCAACTGGCAGAATGTGTCAGAGCCAACCAATGCCTCAAGCGAATCATCAACTCTCGGTATGTGATATGCTGGTACCTTTGACACGGCGTGCAGGCGGCGCAAACCAGCAGCCAGTCTGGTGAAGAATAAATCTGGTGCATACAGACAGGTTGGGGACGACCATGCACCATCAGACTCCCCCAAAATACCTTGACTGACTAGCTCACGGAGCTGAGAATGCAGTTCGTCCGCCAGGTGAGGTGGAACACTCCTGGGGGCTGACGAATGGGAGGATGGTCACCGGTATCAATATCATGGGTGACCAGATCCGTAAACCCGATATGACCGTCAAAGATGTCAGCGTGTCGTTCGAGTAGCGACTCTAACTTACTTCTCTGCTCAGGCGACAGGTCGGAACCACACTGGTCAGACCGCAGTCTGACAGTTTGCTCAGTCCTCAGCTCATCGTTCGAACAGTGTGGCTGCTCGGCAAAACCAACCTCCAACCTGGCCAGGGCACGCTTTTTGGGAATAGTAATGGGCTCATTTGTCACATTTCGCACAACAAATGGCACTCTGGAGCCAGCGACAGTCACGAGTGCACTGATGACCAGTAAACCATTCAGTTCATCAACGGGTTCGACGAGAGCAGGGCCATTGTAGAAACTATTCTGCACAAAACCTTTTAAAATAACCTCAGTGCCAGGAAGGACGACTCTGTCAGCACTTAAAGAAACGTCGCCGATCGTCACAGCGTGAACGGACGCTGAACGAACGGCCTCGACGGGGGTAACAAAAAGTTGTTTTGCACGCAAATCAATAACGCAGGGACAGTGCTGCAAAAAATCAACACCGAGCAAACAAGGCACGTCAGTGACATCAGAAACAAAAAATGGGACGGTGCACTTAACGCCAGCAATGTCGAAAGGCACCACAGTTCGACCAAGAAGTGGGAGCTCAGAATGCGACGCAGTACGGGCCTGTACAGATGTCTTCCTCAGTGTCAGGTTCGGCACTGCATCAAACACGGACTTACGCAACACGCTGATCGAGCTACCTGTGTCAAGAAGGCACCGACCATCCACACCAGCGAGGCGCGCCGTCAGGCGCATGTCATCGGTCAGTGATATCACATTCGATGGTGACTCAGACATTATCACACAGATATCACATTCGATGGCGACGCCATCGGAGTTTGAGCGGTCCGGTCGCTCGGTGGTGGAACGCTTCGCTCGAGACTGCTCTCTCGGCGGCCGGACCCCAACTCGTTTCCCTGCAGAAAAGACTGCTCAGGGCATGTCTGGGGGCACATCACGGCCAAGTGGCCAACTGAATGACATTTGAAGCACTTCCGGTTGCGCATTCTGCAGCGATCGCGGACATGATTCTGCCCACCGCAGCACAGACATAACCGCGAGCCGCGGTCTCTCTGACCGGCAGAAGTGCCACCGGGACGAGAGGCTGCCTGAACTGCGGCCTCTAAGCTCATCACCCTCCTCGTCAACACAGCCAGTTCACCGTCACAGTCGAGACGGCGGACACTGGGCTGATACTGCTTCAGATATGCCTGTGAAGCAATCAGGTTACGCACTTTAGTGATGGCGCCGTCAAAGGACGAAATACCGTCCGCAATAACAGCGGCATGTAAGTCAGCGGGCAAGGTGGCCAGGAAGTGGCTGGACATCAGTGAGCCCGTATCGGTGAGGGTAGGGAAAGCCATAGCCATCAGCTTTCTAAATCTGATGACAAACGCATCGAGACTCTTGCCCACACTAAACCTCAACTCACGCAAGGCGAGGTGATGCTCTGTCACGGTCTTAGCACCGAAAGCACCCCTCAACCCTGCAGCAGCCGTCTCGAAGGTGGCAGCCTGTTGAGTGGGCAAGCTATCGAATGCGTCACGAGCAATGCCAGTGAGTGACAGCGGGAAGACATTCGACATTTGCTCCCCGGTCCATTTTCGGAGCATGGCATACCGCTGAAAATCATCAAGAAAACGTCTCAGCGAACCACGTCCATCAAAACTCGGCATCGTCAGACCAGCCATCTCGGATCTCAAATGCGCAGCAAATCAGCCGAATCAAATCAGCCGAAACGGGAGGCTATCATGCTATCAGGAAAGTCCATGCTATCAGGAAACCAATTCAGTCCAAAAAAAGATGAAGCAAGACTAGGTACTTAACCGACCATTGGCAGCAGCCTGGCAGCCTGGCAGCCATCAGTCACAGCTACTCCCGCTGCTGCGCACGGCAGAGTCGGACCGGCCGTCCGCTCAGACGCAGCGCGGCGTCCCGCGCAGGAAGCACGCACCAGACCGACCCGGCCGGAGGTCACTCGGCCGGCCGGCGGGCGAGTGGCCGCGGGCGGTCGCAGAGGCGCGCTCAGCGACCCCAGATAAGGCAGGCGTCACCGGGCAGGCGAATGAGCGCGAAAACCTCGTCGACGCGGCAGTAGTTGCGACGTGGGCCCTCCATCCTACTGCTGCCACCAGTTGTAGACGGTCGCCACGTCAAAGACACCGAGGTTTTAGGTGCACTATATTTGATGACCGCCCATCGCCAACATTTCATTTCATTTATTTGTTTGAGGCGTTTCGGCCTGTTCAGACCATTTCACGCCTGGATGATGTTATTTTAAATTGGTGTAATTATGTATGTGAAGAAAAGTGTACGTTTATTGACATTTACAAAGCTTGAAGCAAACCGGCAAGTCTGAGAAAGTTAAAGACAATGTTAAGCAGTTCAGGATGGTCATCGCCAAGGACGTTTTTTAAAGAAAACTCGATATTTTGGTTACGACAGAAAGCCTGCATATCTTTGCGGTGCTGTTGATATTTTGTGCACTCAATAACAATATGTTTAACCGAAAGTGGATGATCGCACGGCTGACAGTGAGGACGAGGTTGACTTAAGTATATGTAACTATGTGTGAGTGTAGTGTGTCCGATTCGTAAACGGGCTAGCACCTTCTCCTCCAGACGGTCTTTACGATGCGTTGATGGCCAAGGTGTAATGTCTGGTTTGATATCATGAAGTTGTGTTCTGGTAGTATCGGTCCATTGTTGTTGCCAAAATTGTTTTGTCATTGTGCGAATGGAATGTTTTGTAGATGCATGATCAGCAGGGATCTCCATGATGTGTTGGTTTGTCAAGGCTTCCTTGGCTAGTTGGTCAGCCCGTTCATTGCCCATGATGCCTGTATGTCCTGGAATCCATAGAAATTTGATATTCATATCCTGTGTATGTAATATATGATAGAGATTGACGATTTTAACAAGGAGGTGGTGTGTGAAGTCTGGGTCAACAAGAGATTGCACAGCTGTCTTTGAATCCGAACAAATCACTATTGTCTTCGTTTTGTGGGTGTGTTGTTGAATGTGTTGCAATGCAAGGAAAAGAGCAAATAATTCCTCCAAATATACTGAGGTGCCATCCGGTAACCGACAGTTTTTATGGCAATGTTCAGTGCAAATAACTGCACATCCGGTGTGGTTATTGGCCTTGGAGCCATCGGTGTAAATAAAGCTGCTATTTTGATTGTTGAAAATTAGACGATTAAATGTTTGTTGAACATAACTTGTTGTGAAAATGCGTTTGGGATCATCAAAAAGAAGCATAACTTTCCGAGGGGTTAACTGCCATGGTGGTACTATTAAAACAGGTGGCATGGAAGAAGGCGGTAAAGTAAACTGAAGAGTGGTACAGTAGATAGTGGTTCGAGATGCTATTGTAAGTCCTGAGCGACGTTCTGCCGGTCCTACGTAGTTATGGTGAATGTGAGGTAAGACATGTATGGATTTAAATGCTGGGTGACTGGGATTTTGTCGCACTTTTGTGATGTATCTCAATGTGTGTTCCATTCGTCGGAGGGCAAGAGGCATAACATGCGCGTCCACTTCAAGCGCTGAAATCGGGGAAGTACGCAGAGCTCCTTGGGCAACTCGCAAAAACATATTTTGTATGGTGGATAGTGGTTTGAGAGTGTGTTGGCTGCCTCCTGCATATACCACGGAGCCATATTCAATGATGGGAAGAACTAAGGATCTGTATAGACGTAATAACGATTGGCGGTCGGCACCGTATGTTGACCCGGAAATGCATCTAAATAAATTAAGTCTTTTTAGGCATTTGGAGCGAACATGCTCCACGTGCTGTCGCATCGATAATCTGGGGTCAAGTACGATGCCAAGAAATTTGAAAGACGAAACGAAAGGAATGTGGTGTCCATCTAGTCGAAGCCGGAAATTGGGAGTACCACGCATATTTTTGCCGAAAATCATAACTGCAGATTTGGGAGCGGAGAAGCGGAACCCGTATCGCTCTGACCACTGCTGCACCTTGTTTAGGGCGACTTGGAGCCGTGGCAGCGAATGGTCATATTCAGTGTCTGAGCACCAGATGGCGCTATCATCCGCAAAAAGTGAAGAGGAAATACCCGATGGTAATGAGTCAAATAAATCGTTTATCATAAAATTGAAAAGAATCGGTGAGATACAGCTCCCTTGTGGGAGGCCGTTCTCTAGATGGTGAGTGTCGGAAACGGCGGATCTGCATCTCACACGAAATGGTCTGATGCCGGAAAGAAACCCAATAAGATAATGTGCCAAATGGCCTTTAAACCCTAACTTATGGAGCTTGAAAATTAGTGCAGGTTTAAAGACCATGTCGTAGGCTCGGCTAATATTCAGGAATACAGCAGTTGTGTTGTGTCGATGTTTATAGGAACGTCTGATGTCAGTTTCAAGTCTGATGACATGGTCTATTGTGCTACGATTGTGTCGGAAACCACATTGATTTTTTGTAAGCAGGCAGTCTCGTTCTACAATCCAAGAGATTCGCTTCACCACCATCCGCTCAAAAAGTTTTCCTAGACAGCTGGTAAGTGCAATGGGACGATAATTTGATGGATCTTTGGTGTCTTTTCCTGGCTTTGCAAGTGGAATAATGATGGTGTCTTTCCAGGCGTCAGGAAAGACATGGGTTGACCACAAATCGTTAAAAACTGCCAATATAAAACGAAGCATATCTTCTGAAAGATTACGAAAAAAAGAATAGTGTAACTGATCATGACCAACTGAGGTGTTGCCGGCGGATTTTATAGCCTTTTGTAGTTCTAGAAATGAAAATGGTAAATTATAGTCTTCGGTGTTATCGGAAACAAAACAATCAGTATGTAAACGAAAACGGGCTTGCGCAGTTTCCACAAATCCTGGTCGGTAGTTTCCGGATGAGCTACACTGAGAAAGACTTTCAGGCAAGAGCATTGGTGATAAGAGGTGTTGCCGAAATGATTTGGTTATTAATGCGTAAAGTGGGCAATGAAATAGAGGTGCGTTTTCCGGAAAGTGCCCGAACCAGTCCCCATAGCTGGCTTAGGGGAGTAGCAGCAGTGAACTGCTGGATGTATGCTTGCCAAGAATGACGTTTGGCACTCCTTATAATTCGTCTGGTTCGAGCACGCTCATAATTTCGGGCAAGAAGATGAGGTACGTCATGGTGGCGACGAAAGCAGCGGAAAGCACGTTTCCGACGCGCAATAGCGTTCTTAACTTCGGTCGTCCACCATGGTACTGGGATGCGGCGTGATGGCGTTTTAGTGAGTGGAATTGTCGCGGTTGCTGCAGCATGAATAATATGTGTAATAAGGCCAACACCCTGCTCTGGTGATTCATAACAGTCACGGTTCACATAACAAAGTTCTTGAAATTTGGCCCAGTCTGCTTTTCGTAAATTCCAGCGGGGTATGGATCGCAAAACTTCGTCAGCGGTTGCGTCAAAAGTGGTGTAAAGTTTAATTGGAAAATGGTCGCTGTCGTGTATATCTCCCTCAACAGTCCAATCAAAGTACGTTGCTATTGAGGGAGAGCACAGCGACAGGTCGATGGCTGTTTCTGTACCAGTGGGTAAGTGGTGATAAGTATTATTGCCTTTGTTTAACAGGACTAAGTTGTGTGTATTAATAAAATCTTCAACCAAATGTCCTCGGCGATTAACGGCTTGGGTGTCGTTACTCCAAGCTGGACTGTGAGCGTTGAGATCGCCGAGGATGAGAAAAGGGTTTTGAAATTGAGCAACGAGTTGGTCAAGTTGCCGTAAGAGCTCCGTATTATTATAATTTGGTGTAATGTATATTGAGCATATATCGATGGTACGGCCATGCAGTCGAACTGAACTTGCAACAGCCTGAAGAGGTGTGTTAAGAGTGAGTGGCGTGTGTGTTAATTTTTGACTGATGTACAGCGCCACCCCACCTTGGCGACGCTCACCGTCCATCGTGTCATAGCGATATAACGAGTAATTTGGCATTTTAAAGTTACATGTGTCGGTGGGACGAAACCATGTTTCCTGTACGGCAATGATGATTGGAGTTAGTACGACAAAAAGTGCTTTCATTTCGGACCATTTTGAAATGAGACCGCGACAATTCCACTGTAAGATGAAAGACATTTAGTGATGAAGGGATCCATTCCCACCGGTTGATGGGAATCGCCCGAACGAAACAGACCTAGGCCATCCCATCGCCACCCTCACCGGTGGACGGGACCGGCGGTCTTCGTTCGGGCGTGTTTCGACAGGTGTTGTGGTGGGGGAAGGGGAGGTGATGTTTGTGTGGTGGCCAGAGGGTCCGGGCCGCCGACTGTTCATAGCCGGGGGGCTAGAACGCCGGACGGCCTGACCCGCGCGTGAATCACTCACAGCCGGCGGGCTGGAACGCCGGCCGACCTGGGGACAGGGGTGCACGGGCGCCTGGGCATCCGAACGTCCAGCCAAGGGCGACTCAACGGCATTTTTCGTCTGGGTCTGCGTAGTTGACTCAACTGAAACCGAGGGGCGAGGGTTGAGAAGTTTCAGAGGAGGCAGATGGGTGATAGGGTCGGTCTGTGTTGCACATGTGGCCATCGTGGCTTTTGCTACTTGAGCATATGTTTTGCTGGGCTGCGACGACATTTTAGTTTCAACGGTGCGCCGTGCTTCGGGGTACGACACACCTGTCTTTGCCTTTTCAGAACAAATTTCTTTTTCTTTTTTCCACGTGGGACACTGAGAAGAGTTGGCGGCGTGATCAGCACTTCCACAGCTCAGGCATTTCTGGGGTGATGTGCAGGCAGATCCCTCGTGAGGAGTCTCGCCGCACTTCAAGCATCTGGCACTCTGTTTGCAGTACTTGCTGCCGTGTCCGAACCGTTGACATTTAAAACACCTGAGTGGATTTGGAATGAATACTCTTACTTTATAACGAAGGTAACCAGCGGTGAGCGAATCTGGAAGTCGGGTGGTACCAAAGGTGATAACAAGCAGGCTGGTGTCGTGACGCTGACCATCTCTGAAAGTCGTCAGCCGACGGACATGGCAAACTTGCTCATCTCTGAGCTCCGCTAGGATCTCGTCCTCCGTCATGAAGCGGAGCTCAGGCGCGAAGATGGTGCCCTTACTGGTGTTTCTGGCATGGTGCAGCGAGACTTTGACTTGTTTGCCGCAAAATTCAGCTGTTTTGAGTAGGGCCTTGGTTTGCGCGCGAGTGGTTGTTTTGATGATGAGTGATCCGTTTGCTGGCGCTTCAATCTTGAGTTCGCACGGACCGCAGATAGCTTTGATTTGCTTTGATGGCCAAAAAACGTTGATCTTTCGAAATGACACATTTTCATCACAAGGTTGGACGACAACGTACGATCCGAGAGGATCCAGGATTGGCTCAGGGGGCTGGCGAACACTGGTCGTTGTCGAGCGAGGGTCAGCATCAGGGCGAGCGGGCACCGGAGTGGTCAAAGACGAGCGAGGGTCGGAACTGGGGGCGTTGGACGGAGACGAAGCCTGTTGTCCACCCACCGCGGTGGAAGTGTGCGTACGAACGGTCATGGCCTGGGGCGCGCGAGGGTCATCAGGTGAAGTGGCAGCAAAAGCGGGGCTGGCGACACTTCCATCGTCTACGTCCAGGGCATTGTCGAGGTCAGAGGCCGAGTTCGAATCCGTGTCGGTATCACCCTTCTTACGTTTGGTTCGCTTCCCCATATTAGGGGAGCGAGAAGAGAACAAAAACTAAGCGAAAAGGTGTGTTTGGAGCTAGTGCGAACGGAAAAGTGACGAAATCGACGATGCGAAAAAGGACTCCTTGGCTGAGAGCCGCAAAAGGAGCAAACCACTTGCTGAGGTCGTGTCAGATGGGCCTTCGGCCACCGAATCGACTGACGAAAGCCTGTCAGCCTGCCCGTAGCCGTGTCCTCCGTCCGTGCATCGCCAACACCGCGCTTCAACTCCTCGTGGACGCTGACAGGGAAACAACGAAACCTCGAAAATGGACAGACTAGACCTAGAACTAAACAGAGCGGAAACAGACAGAACAGAGACTAAAATTAGCAATGCAAAATGAATACCAAAATAGCATGGATTGACTGACGCTAAATTAGACCTCAAGATAATCACAAGCTAAGTGACTCAACAAACGAGAAGCGAGCACTAAATCAAACTAGAAATGCAAACGGTGCACCGACTACAGATGTACTTGGTTTCTCATGACTGACCTAAGTCCTTGGTAGTCAGCACATCAAACTGGGTTACCGTTAAGCATCCCGGCAGCCAGAATTTGGGTCGGCCAGGAAATATCCTGAAAGGTGTGGAATACATCCCGCTGTGATGCAAGTGCAAATCGTTCGTGGAACCCCCGTCACTTGGTGAAATAAGTCTGCAAGCACTTGCCTATATAGTATTTGCTTAGGGTGTGTGTTTGTCTGTCTGTCCCGTTTGGCGCAGTGCCGCCCACGGGCCGAACGGTGGTTCACTGACGAGCGAGGTTTGGACACGACGTTTAGTGTCCAAATTTGCGTCTCCAAGCGTCCACGACACGCCCATCAAAAACGCCTGAGGCGGTTTTCCACGGCTAGACCGCGGGCCGCTTGAGTCCATCCGGGGTTGGAGCGTGGCACGTGGTGGAAGGGCCGTTTTGGACCCGTTGGTTTTGCATGGGCGATCCAAAAATGTGACCAACGAGAAATCCAACAAGCAGCCACATCTTGGCAGCCAGGGAGTGACAAGAAATTGACACGCCCCAGCAGACAATTGACACGCGCTCGGGTGGGGGTCAAATTGTCCCCCGTAGGTTTTCGGAAATGGTTTCCGAACGGCGCGGCGTCGCCACGCTAAATTTTGCCTAGCTGTAGACAATTGAATAGCGGATCATTTGGTGCCAAAAACTTAGCCGTCACTTGTATGGTCACTGACCTGCGAAAGCTCAAATGTCAGGTCATGGATTGAGCAAAGTCAATTTCCAGTGAAACGTTAAACATGATACAAGAACGGAGTGGTAGACGAAGCCACATATCTCTGAGATATTTTCTTTGGTTATGCAGAAATCAAACGAACAAATTCCATTTACCTAGGGTTACATATGAACGTGAGACCAAGGTCAAAACAAACCTGTTTCATTACTCTAGGGCTCGCTGTATGAGGTAGTTTCTAGTGCTCATTTCGAATTTACTGATGACAGAAACCGCATTTTGCGTCTTTCATGAACTTCTTTAAAATCAGAATAGGCCACTGATCTTAAATAACCCAGGTCAACATTTTGTGTTGGGAACAGGCTGCGTAGTGCAATCTTTGCTGCTTATTTAAATGAAAGCCCAAAGCAGTTTTGTATGATTTTTGTCACTATGACATTGAAAAGATCAAACAAGGCCACTGACGGTGGCCGAGCAGGTTACCTTTTGCTTAGAACAGATATCTAGGTTCAGGGGCGCTTTGGAGACCAGCCTAAATTTGAACCTTGTTTGACACTATTTGTCCAAAAAGTCACAGCCCAGGAACTTTAATCTAAGTGAGTTCACGTGCAGGCCAATACACCCTGTGAATCTAGTGTTTCTAGCTCTCTAAATTTTTGACATCTGAGGGGGTCAAATAAACTCTTCATGTAAATGAAGGGCATTCAACCGTCCAACCGGGCGCATGCTAAACGGGAAATCGTGTGGTGTCAAACATGTGGCCGCACATGTCTGATGTCATGCGCACAGAAGCGGTCAAGATGGACCTGGCCTGTTGTTACGATTGTTTGCGTTTTACACCATAGCGCAGAAGCCGGAGTGGGTGGAGGCGCGAATCCAATTTTCAAATGTCAAACAGAAGACGTACCGTCGGCAGTTCATGTCTTAACACGAGTTCGTGAGGCACACAGCTGCGCCGAAAATCGCCGCGCGAGCCAGGAATGTCGGCATTTCAAAAAACTTCGCTGAATACAACATGCTATCGTCAAAACTGTAGCAAGGACAGTGTTGACATCTACCTTACCACGTGCACATTTTCATTGCCAGTATTTACCGCCTGTTTGTCGTTATGTTACCTGCCCAGTAAATGATCAGTTGTACCGAAAGTGTTGCAATTTCACTTATTCGTTTCGCCAAAATGCCATCAGTTGATTGCTCAATCGTCGACAGCGAGCATCATCAAAAGTAGTAGTAAAACGAAAAAACGCGTCGGCACGGTGTGCTGCCGGCGTCCGTCCGGCAGACGTCCTTCATTCGTTCATTCATTCGTTCATTCATTCATTTGTTTGTCGTAGCAAGACAAATTAGCCATAGCGAAGATCAAATGCATTACTCGAACTGCTTGCTTTTAGAAATGGCACAGAAACCACGAGTGAATAACAATTTCCAACATGCATGCTAAGTGCAACGTGCTTGTTGAACCGCCAACTTTGCCATCAGTGCCACCAAAGTCGGATTTCCTTACATGTCTAGTCACTGGGCTACAAGCATGTTTTCACGCGGTGAAATGTGAAAAGTAGCATCTTTCCAGACAACAGCACATGTAGCACGCCATGCCTCATTAACGCAGGAGTTCAAGTGCATTAGGAATCTGTTTTTTTATCCGACAATTTAAGCTGTTTAGCTCACTCATTAATTCAACGGTATTTGACCCCACGCATTCAATTAAATGATCATACTCTGAAGTAATGTGTTACTTCAACCAGCATTTTAAAAAGTGAGAAAAATGAACGACGGTACATGTGTATAAGTTCGACCAATACAGGTTGTAAAGGCCATAATTTAGTACATCGGGCTCTTGACTTGTAAGGCGCGCGCTCTGCTAGCAGCGATGAAACACAATTATCTTAGTTGTTTTATTTGATATATTTTCACGCTCACAATTTTGCCGCAGACCGGTAAAGAGGATCCAGATAAAATGATCCCACGCCCAAACGACGTCAAAACTACTTGGCATTGCCGCAAAGTGACGGTTGAAAGGGGCTGGGCAAGCAGAAACGCGTTTAATGTTCGTTTTGTCCCTGGCCTATGCCCATTACAAAAGAGGAAAGCTTCTCGTGGCGTAGCTCTTCAGAAAGCTCTTCAGAGGCCTAGCACCGCAAGGAACTGGCTGTTTGATGGCGGTCGTTTCAGGTTCGTCGCTTACGAATGACGATGCTGCAAAGGATAAAATGTCACAAAGACCATGAAGAGAGTTAATAGGTGTTTGACCACCTGGTCGCTCCTCGTCCTACAAAATTTAGGGCTTTTTCGGGATAAACTTGCAAACGCGGGCACCATAGCCGAAGCCACGATCGTTTAGAGACAAAGGTTGTGTGAAGAAATCATACCACTTTGCGTTGATGATGCCGCCCATGAGATTTACGTTCTGGTCATCATCCGGCTCGCGGGTGTTCCAGTTGGTGAATTTCATCGCCCTACCGTCCACCCAGCGGAATATGGAAGGGCCATACGACTTCTCGTGACGCATTCCGATAAAAGCGTAGGTGAAGCCGGTGTTGGAGACCATGCCGTAAACGAAGTCATTTTCCTGCTGCGATAGCACTGATGTCAGCTAGGAGCCGGACACGAGTGACAAGAAGCTGCCCTGCGCATCTTGCCAGAACTCGTGCGGTCCGCCGGAGCTGTAGCAGGCGCCCTGGTGAGCGGTCCAGCCGTTCCGACAGCCCACAAGCTAGCACCGATCACCGCTCGAGACGCCGTCGAAGGCGATGGCCACGCACAGGGGGTGCCGGACGCACAGGAGCCCGCAGTGGAAGGCGTTATTGGCCCTGCGGACGGCAAGGTTGACCTCACCGTGGCCGGTCCAGGACAGCACCGACAGACGCACAGCGTCAGTCATGGCCGGCAGCAGGATATGCTACGCGGTCAGCATCAGCAGGCTGAGAACAACGAGCGACAGCATATTGTGCTGACGCGTCCGAGCTATTCCGCCCACAGAGTGGGACCATCGGTTGTGCGTGGGACTCGTGACATCGAAATCGATAGCGGTCATCGTGGTGTGGAAAGGTTCGGCTAGGGCTGCAGAGTTACTCGGTCCGTCGACTACGATCCGGTAGAAACGTTGCTGCCACGGACAATTTTAGTTGCTTTTCAAGTTTGACTGATGAAGGGACGGCATTCGGTCTTGATTGGATGCTGGCCGTTGGACACACCTCCAAGGTTTCATAACACTTTTGATCAACTGCAAATTGAGCTGCTTGTTGACTCAACGCGCGTTTTTACAAGGTGTATGGACTCACCTTAACTCTCACCTTATGAGGCACGTTCGTTCGTTGGGTCGTTCGGTCACCATCATTTTTACACATCGTGACATGTCTAAGTTTTTAAGCCTGGCAGAAACGGGTTATAATATGTTATTTGCGGTCATGTCGGTGACACTTGCTTAAAGCTGATTTCTGATAGGAAAGTCACCGGAAGGGATTTTCTAGCTTGGTTTCTGTGCATGCAAACAGTTTGTGCAGCAATTGCAAAATCAACATCGAGCGCTGTTTGAGTGTTTTTTGGAAATAATTTGTAAACCATACGTGCGTCAATGTTTTAAGTTATACCATCGTGTTTGCCAAGCGATTGCGCGTCAAATGACATATATTAAAACATTAGTGCGTTGTTGGAAACATATAGAATCCTTGATGGCCGCAAATTTCCGTGGTTTTGTTTCTGAGAGCCGCTCCGTTTCAAAGCAGATTGCCGGTGCAGACGACACACAGTGGTGGAACAAGCATTCAGTGGCACTGTTGTCAACATGTAAGTGATCACAAATCTGGCCGCGGCCACTTTGATGCGAAAAACGGCCCATTTCAGAAAAGGACGTTTTTTCGACCCATATGAGGGCCAATATGAAATCCAGCACGCGTACAAATTGGATGCAAGTTCAGGTTGAAAACAGCCGGTTTTCGGGTAGTAAAAGGTTGCAAACTCATATCCAACGAACCAATGAATATTGAAGGGGCTTTAACTTGCATACGATGTAGACCGATGTCACCACTTGTTGACAACATTTTTGATCTTCGGGTGCTACCTGAATTTTTTTGGGGGGGCCACTTCGTCGAAAAATTGAAAATTTTCCAAATGCGATTTTTTCATTTCTGAATGAAAGGGCATCGTCCATTTAGTGTGTAAGCGTAGCGGCAAGTGTTTCTGTGCATGCAAAGGGTTTGTGCAGCAATTGCAAAATCAACATCGAGCGCTGTTTAATAGTGTTTATTGGAAATAACTTGCAAACTATACGTGCGTTAATATTTTAAGTTATACCATAGTGTTTGCACTGCGATTGCGCGTTGAATGACATATAGTACAACATTAGTACAGTGCTGGAAACATATAGCATTCTTGATGGCCGAAAATTTCCCTGGCTTTGTTTCTGCGAGCCGCTCCGTTTGAAAGCAGATTGTCGGTGCAGACGACACACAGTGGTGGAACAAGCATTCAGTGGCATTGTTGTCAACATGCAATTGATCACAAATCTGGCCGCGGCAATTTTGATGCGAAAATCGGCCCATTTCAGAAACAGACGTTTTGTCGATCCATATCAGGGCCAATATGAAATCCAGACGCGTAAAACCTGGATGCATGTTCAGAATGAAAACAGCCGTTTTTCGGGTAGTAAAATGTTCCAAACTCATATCTAAAAAAACAATGAAAATCGAAGGGTGCTTTAACTTACAAACGATGTAGACCGATGTTTCCACTTGTTGACAACATTTTTGATCACCGGGTGTTGGCCGAAAATTTTGCGGGGGTGGGCCATTTTGTCGAGAAAATGGAAACCTTTCCAAACGCGATTTTTTCATTTCCAAATGAAAGGACTTGGTCCATTTAGTGTGTAAGCGCAGCGGCAAGCGTTTCTGTGCATGCAAAGAGTTTGTGCAGCAATTGCAAAATCAACATCGTGCGCCGTTTGAGAGAGTTTTTGGAAATAACTTGCAAACTATACGTGCGTGAATGTTTTATGTTACACCATCGTGTTCCCCGTGCGATTGCGCGTGGAATGACATATAGTAAAACATTAGTGCGTTGCTGGAAACAGATGTCATTCTTGATGGCCGCAATATTTCCTGGCTTTGTTTCTGAGAGCCGCTCCTTTTGAAAGCAGATTGCTGGTGCAGACGACACATAGTGGTGGAACAAGCATTCAGTGGCATTGTTGGCAACATGCAATTGTTTACAAATCTGGCCGCGGCAACTTTGATGCGAATAACGGCCCATTTCAGAAACGGACGTTTTTTCGACCCATATGTGGGCCAATATGTAATCCAGCACGCGTAAAAATTAGATGCATGTTCAGATTGAAAACTGCCGTTTTTCGGGTAGTAAAATGCTCCAAACTCTTATCTAACGAACCAATGAAAACCGAATTTATACCCTCGTGTTCCCTGTGCGTTGCGCGTGGAATGACATATAGTAAAACATTAGTGCGTTGCTGGAAACATATAGAATCCTTGATGGCCGCAATTTTCCCTGGCTTTGTTTCTGCGAGCCGCTCCTTTTGAAAGCAGATTGCCGGTGCAGACGACACACAGTGGTGGAACAAGCATTCAGTGGCATTGTTGTCAACATGCAATTGATCACAAACCTGGCCGCGGCCACTTTGATGCGAAAAACGGCCCATTTCAGAAACGGACGTTTTTTCGACCCCTATCAGGGCCAATATAAAAGCAAGCACGCGTTCAAATTGGACGCATGTTCAGAATGAAAACAGCCGTTTCTCGGGTGGTAAAATGTTCCAAACTCATATCTAAAAAAAAACAATGAAAATCGAAGGGTGCTTTAACTTGCAAACGATGTAGACCGATGTTTCCACTTGTTGACAACATTTTTGATCACCGGGTGTTAGCCGAAAATTTTGCGGGGGATTTTGCGGCATTTTGTCGAGAAAATGGAAATCTTTCCAAACGCGATTTTTTCATTTCCGAATGAAAGGGCTTGGTCCATTTAGTGTGTAAGCGCAGCGGCAAGCGTTTCTGTGCATGCAAAGGGTTTGTGCAGCAATTGCAAAATCAACATCGTGCTTCGTTTGAGAGTTTTTTGGAAATAACTTGCAAACTATACGTGCGTGAATGTTTTAATTACACCATCGTGTTCGCCGTGCGATTGCGCGTGGAATGACATATAGTAAAACATTAGTGCGTTGCTGGAAAGATATAGCATTCTTGATGGCCGCATACTTCCATGGTTTTGTTTGTGAGAGCCGCTCCGTTTGAAAGCAGATTGCCGGGGCAGACGATGCACAGTGGTGGAACAAGCATCCAGTGGCATTGTTGTCAAGATGCAAGTGATCACTAATCTGGCCGCGGCTACTTTGGTGCGAATAACGGCCCATTTCAGAAACGGACGTTTGTTCGACCCATATCAGGGCCAACATGAATTTCAGTAGGCGTACAAATTGGATGCATGTTCAGATTGAAAACAGCCGTTTTTCGGGTAGTTAAATGTTCCAAACTCATATCTAGCGAACCGATGAAAATCCAACGGTGCAATAACATGGAAACGATGCAGACCGATGTCACCACTTGTTGACAAAATTTTTGATCTTCGGGTGCTACCCGAAAAATTTGGGGGGAGGGCCATTTTGTCGAAAAATTCAAAGTTTTCTAAACGCGATTTTTTCAGAACTGAATGAAAGGGCATGGCCCATTTCGTGTGTAAGCGCAGCGGCAAGTGTTTCTGTGCATGCAAACAGTTTGTGCCGCAATTGCAAAATCAACATCGAGCGCCATTTGAGTGTTTTTTGGAAGTAACTTGCAAACTATACGTGCGTTAATGTTTTAAGTTATGCCATCGTGTTTGCAGTGCAATTGCGTGTCGAATGACATATAGTAAAATATTAGTGCGTTGCTCGAAGCATATAGCATTCTTGATGGCCGCATATTTCCATGGTTTTGTTTCTGAGAGCCGCTCCGTTTGAAAGCAGATTGCCGGTGCAGACGATACACAGTGGTGGAACAACCATTCAGTGGCATTGTTGTCAACATGCAAGTGATCACAATTGTGGCCGCGGTTACTTTGATGCCAAAAACGATCCATTTCAGAAATGGACGTTTTTTCGACACATATAAGCGCCAATATGAAATCCAGCAGGCGTCCAAATTGGATGCTTGTTCAGATTGAAAACAGACGTTTTTTCGGGTAGTGAAATGTTCCAAACTCATATGTAACGAACCAATGAAAATGGAACGGTGCTTTAATTTGCATACGATGTAGACCGATGTTTCCACTTGTTGACAATATTTTTGATCACCAGGTCCAGGCCGAAAAATTTTGGGGGGCCGTTATGTCGAAAAAATTGAAAATTTTCTAAACGCGATGTTTTCAGTTAGGAATGAAAGGGCATGGTGCAAATATTGTGTATGCGCAGCGGCAAGTGTTTTTGTGCATGCAAGCAGTTTGTGCAGCAACTAGAAAATCAACATCGAGAGCCCTTTAAGAGTGACTTTTGGAAATAACTTGCAAACTATACGTGCGTTCATGTTTCAAGTTATACCATCGTGTTCGCCGTGCGATTGGGCGTCGAATGACATATAGTAACACATTGGTGCGTTCCTGGAAACATTTAGCATTCTTGATGGCCGCAAATTTCCATGGTTTAGTTTGTGAGAGCCGCTCCGTTTGAAAGCAGATTGCCCGTGCAGACTATACACAATGGTGGAAAAAGCATTCAGTGGCGTTGTTGTCAACATGCAAGTGGTCGCAAATCTGGACGCGGCCACTTTGATGCGAGAAACGTCCCAGCGCACGCGCGGTATGACAGCGGTGACGTCGCTGACGTCCTAAGGCCTGAAATCCATTCGGCATCGGCATCCAAAGTAATCCACGAACAAATAAGGATCAACTGCACGTACCCAGTTGGCATACAGCTCCAAGGGGGAGGGGGCGGTGGGGGGCGGGGGATGACTCGTGATGCGGTGATAACACAAAAACACAGATGAAATAAAACACTAGGACACGGGAAGTGGCGGCAGCCCTACACTTTGATCTGACCCAAAATGCCGAGAATCGATGTAGATGCAACTGCAACAGGTTCATTTGTGTCGTGCCGGCCGCTGTTGCTATGCAAGGCCGACGTGCACGCGCCTGTTCCGTGCGCCGGGTCGGCGAGTGATCAGCGACCGACGACGAGCAGTGCTCGACCCGCCGCGCATGGGCACCAGCTCACATGACAGTTTGCAGAGCACCTTGCTGTACCGTGAGTCGTCCGCGAAATATCCATTGGTCGAAACGGGCAGCGGTTGCGTCGACACACTCGCGCGTGACTGGAGGTCGCCGACGGCTTGCGCCCATGGAGCGGTCGCCGGCGCGGACAACGCAAGTGCGTTGTTCGTCACGTCACGCGATTGGCGATCATGGATGACGTGACCAGACATCGGTCACGTGAGAGCACACCATCACTATCAGTAGATGCACATTGTTACCGAGACGTGGGACATCCCATCCCACCGCGCCCGTGGGCAGGCAACTGACGCCGGGCCGCGTGTCGCAAATGTCGAAAATCTCCGAGCCGCATCTACTAAAGATTGTAAGCATGGGCGTTAGATGGCTGTCGCAACGGGCAACGAACGCCAAGTTGGTCGTACTGCGTCTGCGGCATGTGGTGGCGCGTTTCCGGCCGCTGGAGAGTTGAGTTGCCGACTTGTTTCATGTTGAGTGCGGCGTCGCGCCGCGTCGCGTGGTAGAGCGCGGCCGCGAATCGCAAGCGAAGACGCCCATGCAGCTGAGGAATGGCGCAGGGCCAGCAAGGCCGCACGGCCTCAGGCTGCGGTGCCCGTGCGCTGGAGCAGGACACAAAGCCGGTTATTGGACGACCCGCAGGAGATGTGAGAATGACACGCTCCTGGCAGTGACATCTGGCCGGAGGGCGTGCAACACTGATATGCACAGCAGGCGGCCATGGTCATTGTCAGGCGTTTGGTCTGTATGGCGTTCGCTTGCACAACCATAGGATGTGTTGGCGTTTCATGTTGCCAGCCTGACGGCACGCCCTATTGGTAACATGACATCGGCCCGTCAACCAGGCCAGCCCGAGGAAGCGAGAGGAAGCTCCAGGAACCCCTCCAAGGGTCAAAGATGAGTTCAATATTCTGGTCCGATGAAGGGGACGTATCAGATATGATGCTGATCAGAACAGATTTGTATTCATAATAGGTCTAGTTTTATTATAGGAAATGGTAAAAAGACAAACGGATGCGTTCAGGCTTTGCAACGCATTTACACCCGACCGTGTTTTACAAAAAAGCCATACGTCTAGAATCCCACGTCACGGTGTAGCGTTCCGCCAAAGTGGTGAAGCGCTCGCTCAACCAGCTGCCCATGGTGGGCATGGGCGGGGGGAAAGGCCGTCGGCGGAAGCCGCATCCGCCCCTTCAATCCTCCCTGGATTGCAGGCCATAGGCCGTCGGTGACCCCACCGCAGCCAGACGGCACGTCCGCGGCGACGACACGAGACTGCGCCTCGAGGCGTGACGCCAAGCGAGGAACGCTGGTGGCAAACTTGCGACCGCACGAGAAGGCCGCAGTTGCCCAACGCCTACGGACATTGCAGGGAAGCGGAAACCCACAGCCGGCCGGCCAGCACAGAGAACGGGCGGGGGCTACACGCCGGTGTGCTACACAGTCCGGGGTCACGGGAAGAATCTCGTGTTGTTTCCATATGATTACACTAATGCACAGATCAAATATAAATCTGTACAGCACGTGCACACGCGCCGCTAGAAGAAAAAGGAGGGAGGGGGGGGATGTCTTGATCATTGTCACGTAAACACCCCAACACATGGATTAGATGAGAATAAGTAGAACATAATTCAGGCGATGGGGCAGCTTCTTGTTGTGATTGTCATTCGATTGCACCAATACACGCAAAAAAGGATCAATTGCACCCACACGGTTGCCATACAACCCTAAGGGGGGGGGGGGGGATCTCTCGTGATGCGGTGATTGCACAAATACACAGATGAAATAAAACACTAGGACAAGGGCAGGGGCGTCAGTACTATATATTGATCTGACCCAAAATGCCAACATTCGATGCAGATGCAACTGCAACAGGTGCATTTGTGTCGTGCCGGCCGGTGTCGCTCTGGAAGGCCGACGCGCGTGCGCCTGCCCCGTTCGCCGGGTCGGCGAGTGATTAGCGACCGACGACGAGCACTGCTTACCCCGCCGCGCATGGGCACCAGCTGACATGACACTTTGCAGAGCGCCTTGTTGCACCTTGAGTCGTCCGCGAAACATTCGTTGGTCGAGATGTGCAGCGCTTACGTCGACACACTCGCGCGTGACCGGAGGTCGCCGACGGTTTGCGCCCATGGAGCGGTCTCCGGCGCCGTCGACGCAAGTGCGCTGTTCGTCACGTCTCCCGACTGGCGATAACGGATGACGTGACCAGACATCGGTCACGTGACAGCACACCGTCACTATCAATGGGTGCCCAGTAATGGCGAGAGGCAAAAAACGTGCGCACACCGTGTGTGTGGGCGTGCAACTGACGCCGGGACGCGCGTCAATACGGTCGAAAATCGCCCAGCCTCTGCTAGTGCCAGCATGGCCGACAGATCGCTGTCGAACCGGGCGCTGAGAGAGAGGATGGTCGTGCTGCGTCTGCGGTGGTGGCGCGTTCCCGGCAGCTGGTGAGTTGTGTCCGACCTTTGCACGTTGAGTGAGGCTTTGCGCCGCGTCAACTGGTAGAGCGCTGCGGCGCATCGCAAGCGAAGACGCCCATGCAGGCTAGCAATGGCGCCAGGCCGGCAAGGGCGCACGGCCATCGGTTGCGGTGCCCGTGCAGGGAACACAGCCGACCATTGGACGACCCGAAGGCGATGTGTGAATGCCACGCTCCCGGCAACGACATCTGGCCGCAGGGCGTGCAACACTGATATGCACAGCCGGCGTCCATGGTCATTGTCAGCGTTTGGTCTGTATGGCGTTGGCTTGTACAACCATGTGATGCGTTGGCGTTTCATGTCGCCAGCCTGACGGCACGCCATTTTGGTAATATGGCATCGGCCGGCCAACCAGGCCATCCCGCGGCAGGGCGAAAACAAGCTCCAGTCACCCCTCCAAAGTTCAAAAATGAATTCAATATTCTGGTCCCCATGTAGGGAGCGTATCAGATATGATGCTGATCAGAACAGATTTGTATTCATAAAAGGCCATGTTTCATTATAGGAATTGGGATAAGGAGAAACGGATGCACTCAAGGTCTGCATCGCATTTGCACGCGACAGTGTTTTCCAAAAAGTCATACATCTATAATGCCACGGTTCGGTGTAGCGTGCCGCCAATGGGGAGAAGCGGTGGCTTACCCCGCTGCCCATGGTGGGCATGGGCGGGGGGAAGGCCGTTGGCGGGAGCCGCATCCGCCCCGTCATTGCTCCCTGGATTGCAGGCCTTAGGACCATTGGACCAGCCAGATGGCCAGACCAGACGGCCAGCCAGACAGCACGTCCGCGGCGACGACACAGGACTGCGTCGCCTCGAGGCGTCACACCAGACGAGGAACGCTGGGGGCGAAACTGCGACCACACGAGAAGGCCGCAGTGGCCCAACGCCTACGGACATTGCAGTGAAGTGGCAAGACCACAGCCGGCCGGCCAGCCCAGTGAACGGGCGGTGGCTACACGCCGGTGTGCTACACAGTCCGGGGTCATGGAGAGAGCATCTCTAAAATTGACCAGCCCGATGATAATGAAAGGAGGAAGGATGAATGGCAATGATCAACGATGAGACAGTGAAAGAGCACTGTGTCGGAAAGGGCCCAAGAATGAACGTCGCTCTGGACCTCCACCCGATTTCGGTCAGGGGCCGAATCGGCTGAACTGGAATCATCTGCCAATTATTGAACCCCTGCGTCGGTAAGCAATCCTCTGGCATCAGTGAGGCCCATTACGTCAATCCGGAATCAACTGCTCCGCTATGAGGGCCCCCCGCGCCAGGGAGGAGACCAATGCAATGTGCATCTCTCTGTTGTCCTCGTGGTCGACCAGGGGGCCTCAGCCACTGTGTCTCCAGAAAAGTAGCCGGCAAGTACCCCGGTTGACAAGTTTGGACGGAAATCCCCTTCAACATATGACTGGGAAAGGCAACGGGGTTGCCTGGTGTTCTACTTACGGGGCCCCATGTCTACGAAAGGTAAGGGTCCTCCTTAGTATTTAACCACTGTGTCCCTCAGCGAACAGTGATGACAAATGACGACAGCTGGACCCGGCGAAATATACTGGGCAAATCCGGTTATTCATCTGGGTGCCTTTTCACCAGCAGCCTCTATCCAGCTGTGTGCCACCCCCACCCTCTCTTACCAATGGCCTGGTCTTCCCTCTGTTATAAGATGGGCCTTGCAGGATCTCTGATAGGCTCCTCTCGGAATTAAGCGTATAAATGGACCAATAGGTGTCATTTCATAGTTGAAGATGAAGAGCGCTGCCAAGTCCAAATCATACCGGTAACGCTTTGTACCAGCGCTATGTTTTTCCCTGTAATTTTCGAAACCACCGTCGTCTTAACAAGCGCCATGGTACCCCTACTGTTGCGAATGAAAGCACGTTTGTGATTGGCCCAGCAGGCGGTAAGGACCTCTTACCGAGAAGCGCATTGGTTAAAATTTGAGCCATTGCGTCACTGCGGACCCTGTAATACTCCCATACCCAAAGCCCAAGTGTGGCTTGAAGAGCCACTATGGCGAACACCATAGGGGAGAAATTAAAGCTATGGTGTAACATGTCGTTGAGTCTGCGGGATAATACACTTGTCTTTGCACATATTTTTGCCTTAACAGAGTGTTTTAATCCTTCGTAGCAGTTACTACACTTTGATAAATTAGTGCACCGCAAACATAAAAGAACAGACCCGTTCGAAAGCAGGACCAATGAAATTTCCTTCTTTCATAATGGTACGCGAGAGGTCAAGTGAGATTTCCACCACAGGACCGGTTATAGGGGTGGTAAAAGTGTACTTCTTGTCGTCGACCAAATTTTTGTGGGAAAAATTATCGCCAGTAGCGTAATGCGATGTCATATGACAAAATTGTCCTTTAGTTCATGCCCAGTAGCGTCATCAGTAATCAGCTTATCACCGAAGGTCTCTTTCATCGCTGCAATTTTCAATATCATGTTCATAACCGAAATGTCCAGTCATGCACTGCCCTTGAGCAAATGTCAGGATATGTGCTGCTGTTAGGAACGCAGGTGTACGTGCCCTGGACTGACAAGATAGCCCAATCACAACAGCATTTTTCTTCCAACCTCGGGACTTAGAGGCCTCATGTTTGAACTCGATCTACGGCTGGATTTGCTTTCCTCGATTCCCCCCCCCCCCCCTCCAAAAAGAACAATGAAGAACCTTGATAGCCAGGGCAGCAAAATGCATTGCAGATTCCGAAACAGCCGCAAGCGGCATAGGCAATGACGTGAAATATGGGGGGTCTCCACGAGGCTATGCCCCCCCCCCTTATGGAAAGATAATGTGCGCTTCGAACCCCATCTCAACCGTCACCAAACTATCCACCATACCTTAGACATGCTCCAAGCCCTGCGCTACATGCTTTGAGTGGCGGGCGCCTTCTGTCCTGCCCTGACAAGTAAATTGCACTGATTTTCTTTCTCAAAAAACTTCACATCAGGCGGATAGCTCTTTCCGAACAAGCTACTCGCCATGACGGGGGGGTGGGGGAAGGGGTGATGTGACACCCTCCCCCCGCACGGTCTTCTGAGGGTACCAATGCGGCATATTGTGCAGTTTTGCAAAAAAATATTTGGTGGACTCTGGGGCATCCATTGTGCGCGTGTTGACACCAAAGAGGAGCCCCTGGCAATGCTGGTTTCAGAGTAGCGATGTTTTTACGATCAGCGCAAGACGATTCAAGGCCGGCGGGTGCGGCAAGGGGCAAGCGACGATTATGCGGACCGCGCGTGGAGCGTTGGCACTATTGCATGAACGAAACCCTACCTTATAAATATAGGCTCCAGACAGATAAAACTACTTGCCATTGTACTCATGATTAAACAAGGGACACACCTCTTTATGTTCCATGTTTCTTCACTGCATGATTTTATACATATGAACATGCAAAGCTGATGTTTGATTTTCAGGAAAATTTGACGTCCAACTTGGTCAAGTGGGGTCAGTTAACAGCAGGAAAGTTCTTACCAATCATGAGATCTTACTAAAGACGGGTCACCGTTTGTTTTTTTTTGCGAGGCTTTACCTTTACCAGTTCCACTGAGCGCGGCGCCGGTGGCGGACGTGCCGTGGTCTCTCCCCATCTCACGACCCCAGTGGCCTTTTAGCTGATCGCTTACCATGTTTGGTAAACAGTTTTAGTGACAGTGTGAGAGTGAGAGCGCCTGTGCGCCAGTGAGAAGGTGAAAGGATCATTTCGCTGATCACGTGAATCTTGACCGACTACCGTGACTACAGTGACTATCGAGACGGGACCACCTACCCGCCGGCTGTGCAGCGACGGGTCCGAGGTGACAACTACCGGCGACTCCTGAGCCTATAAACAACGCGACTACAACCATCTTCGCTCCAGTTCTGGAGCGCACAAGCTAGCAAGCCAGCAGCAAGCCTGCGTTCTGCAATGAATCGCCGCTGCTCCGCCAATTGGTGACCTTGGCGGTCGCCCAGGTTATCGTGCGGGATTTGGGGCCGCCCTGCCGGCCCCAAATCCCTGGCTCCCGGCTCGGCACGTGCCCTCGGGCCATGCGGAGTCAGCTGTTGAGTGCGGACCGCGCCAGGTCACCGCGGCGGCCAGGGGCGAGCCCAGGGTTGCCTTGGTCGGCTTGGGTGCGGGCGTGAGCGCGGGCCGGTCCTCTGGTGGCCGTGGGCCTGACTCAGGCGGCAGCCGCCCGGCGCGCCGGGGCAAGCGATCGCGGCGCCGGGGCTGTAGGGGAGGAGCGAGGTGGCGGGCGCCCGGTGAATGCCGTGCGGGTGAACTATACATCGCGCAGTTAAACATACAAAGTTTAAAACCCAAGCTGCCAGATCTACGTCACAGTCTAACTGATATGCATCAGTTTGATGTTCTCGCACTCAGTGAAAAGTCTAACTGATATGCATCAGTTTGATATTCTCGTACTCAGTGAAACGTGGCTGCGGCCGTCTGTCCCCGCCCGGCTGCTGAACATTGATGGGTACCGGCTGTACCGACACGACCGGCCTGCAGGCAGCGGGCTGCCTAGGGGTTACGGAGGGGTCGCAGTTCTGGCGCGAGACCCGTTTGATGTGACTGTTCTGAAAAGGCCTCATACTGCCGTTAGTTCATCGAATCTTGAGATTATTTGGACCCTTGTTCGACCCGCTAAAGCAAAGCATATTATTTTCGGGTCGTTGTACCGACATCCCACTAAGACAGCCCGGCAGGTGTCTGATGATCTCAATTATTTGGAGAACCAGTTACAATGTATAATGTCCACACATGACAGCCCAACAGTGATCGCCGGTGATTTAAACATCAGCCTGATTGGCTCGAGCACAGGCACCGGCTATCAAAAATTGATGCAACTGCTAAGGTCTTACAATTTGCATATGTGCAACGATTCCAATCCAACGTACCGTCCTGCTGGCTCGCTGTTAGATGTTACGATTACAAATCACAAGGACCTCATCCAACGCTGTGCTGTCACCGCCTGTCACTATAGTCCGCATGACTTTACGCGAATATTGCTGAAAGTATCGAAAGGGAAACGCCAAACCAATGTCATCACATCCCGCTGCCTGAATCGAGCTGACTTTGATTATTTCAATGATTTGCTTGTGAACGCCGACTGGTCTCTCGTCTATGAAAGTGCGACGACGTCTGAGAAGTGGGACTCTTTTCTAGGAGTGTTTACAATCCATTTGAATGCCGTCGCGCCTGCCAGGCGCATTAACCTATGCTGTCAATCCGCCCCACCTGTCTCAGCTGATACGCGTGTGTTGATGGCTCGTCGCCGCGTCGCTCTAGCGTGCTGTTCGCGTGCTGAGTACAAGGCACTCAATAAGCAGACACGGGCAGCTATTAGACGGGACTGTCGCGATCATATTAGGAAGCAGATTTCTGAGGCAGGTCACTCCGGCATGTGGCGGTGCGTTAAATCGGTTATTGGCAGTAAACAGGGTACGTCAGCCACACCTAACATTCATCCTGATACTTTGAATGGCTACTTTGTGAAGGTAGGGCCTACGACTGCCGCCACCGTGCCGAACCGAGGCACGGCTTTGCCAGTCAGGCTCCCCCGAGTTATGACCTGCTCATTTAAGGTTCATCCTCTGTCATGCGATGAGCTGCTTGCAGCTATGTCTACGATGAACCCGACGACATCCTGTGGGCTAGACGAACTTAGTACGCAGCTCTTACAGAAGTCTTTTCGTGGCGTCGGCTGTCCCCTACTTGACGCCATCAATAGCAGTCTCATTGAGGGAACGGTGCCCAGCGCCTGGAAACACGCTCTTGTCACAGCGCTCCCGAAAACCAGTGATTAGAACGATCCTACCAAATTTAGGCCAATCTCTGTAGTGCCAGCGATAGCAAAAATAGTCGAGCGTATTGTTCATCATCAGCTTAGCTGATATTTTAACGAGCGTGATTTATTTTCGCATACACAGCACGGATATCGTAAGAATTTTTCAACAGAGACCGCACTTACTGTAGTGACTGATAAAATACTCACCGCGATGGATGCTGGGGAGATCGCTCTGCTTGTTTTGATAGATCTGTCAAAATGTTTTGACGTTGTGGATCACCAGCTTCTCTTATCCAAGCTTAAGATATACAATATTGACACAAAATGGTTTGAAAGCTACCTTTGCGGGCATACCCAACAGGTTCAGATCAGATATCCTTCAAGGCATACTGCACGCTCTCGCAGTTTTCCGAATGGGATGGGGGTATTTCAGGGTACCGCCCTCGGGCCGCTCCTATATTCCATTTTCTCGAACGATCTAGCGTTATATTCAGACGGTGCCACAGTAATACAATATGCCGATGACACACAGATTTTGGTTACTGGAAAGAAAAGTGCAACGCAACATCTTGCCGGAACCATGGAGAGTACCTTGTCAATTGTACTGGACTGGTTTAACAACCACTCTATGAATGTCAATACAACAAAAACGCAGTTAATAGTTTTGGGGACAAAGGCTACGCTGCGTAATACGCCTCCTGTGCATGTCAAGTTCGGGTCAGCTGTCATTACTGAAAGCAATACTGTCCAAAACCTTGGTGTGGTGATGGATAGAAATCTCACATTTGAACCGCACATTGATCAGCTTGTTGCCAGGTCGACGGGTGCTCTGATGGCCCTGTCCCATGCCAGGCATGTACTCCCAGGAGACACCCTCGTTCGCATTGTCGGAGCTCTAGTTCTTCCCTCCATTAGATACTGTATAGCACTGTATGGTACTCACGGAGCCACGCAGCTCCATCGCGTGCAAAAACTTGTGAACTTCTGTGCGCGGGTTGTGAGCGGAAGGAGAAGGTGTGACCATATATCGGATGTTGTCAGGGATCTACGATGGCTTAGTGCTGATCAGCTCGTCAGACATCATATGTTGTGCCTGCTCTGCTCCCTGTGGATAGCCTACCATCATGGAAGCCTGGTTCTCAGGCATTGGTAATAGAAGCGTTGTTCCGCAAAATAAATTCGGCCAATAATTAGATAAATACATAATTTCGAGAGACTTTCCTCAAAGTTCGGGCTTGCACCACTTTTGGTGAATAGAAAATTACAACTCTGCTTGGGCAGCAGTTGTGCTTGAAAAGGGAATGGTTGGCATTAAAACGACAAGTGCCATAGCGACGAGCTGAAACTGCACAGTTTCCATGCAATGTAGACAATTGAAAGACTGCCCTCTAAATGATCTTGAAGACCTAAAACGCCTGACAGACTTATGGCCTATGTGACTATGCTCACCAAAAACGATGTCAGGTAGGTCTTTGGCATACAGAGACTACAAATGCTTTATAATGGGCTACACTGAATAAATAAAGCCCGAAAGCTAGCTTTCACATGAGAAAAACTACACAATATACATTTGATAGCTTAACATAACTGCAACCATTTTCTTATTCTTCACCAGGCCTTGCACTTTACAACTTAAACATCCATCCGAGTCGAATTAAAACATTTGGAACGGACGTAAGTCGTGAGCTGAATCTGGTTCCAGTGAGCAGGTTCTGAGCCAATCCAAATAATTGGAATAGAAGACAACTCTGTCACCTGCGTCCCCTATTTGCGTCCTTTTCCGTGTGGGATAGACGGGTCATGATTTCCCTCGACCAGCCGAACAAAAAGTCCAAATCCGATTCTGTTGTCACTCCGCGAGAAATCCAAACTTGCGTGTTTTGCAGTAACGTTAGTCGTGATATTAAAAGATATCGGCAAGGTAAGAAATTATAGCCGTTGCGTACGTGCTGAAACTCAGCAATATGCTCGTACACAACACGAATCAACGGCTGCAAATTTCACAAGCACTAACTTTCTCTTCCACCGGTATGTGAAGCTACAGAGGATTACAATAAATGCAAGCCGACCGTACTACCGCATTACACGCTGGCAAAGATGGTGACGGCCCTTATCCGTACACACTGGTAAAATGTGTCAGATGTCGTCTCGGGTCTCGCACTGGTGTTGTGCTGCGTTGCCGACAGTGCCGGCGATCTGCTATGGTCTACCTGCGGTCACGGTTGCGTGAATGACACATTTTACAATACTTGATAAGGCTGTGCGCGTCAGACCAAATAAGGTACTCCAAGAAGTTTCTGATGCCGTCGTGTTTTCGCCTGCCACTGATTACACGTACGTATAAATGTTAGCAGTGGTGCCTTTGTAAAGTTGCGTGACGCTACGGCCGCTAACAGTCATATCCGGCATCGACGATAGACGCGACTACAGGAACACCCAAGCAATGTTTAGAAGAACAACTTTCGGTATGGTGTGTTTCAAGTGTGTCAGACCAATTACGATGCCCGTGTATTCTTATGATCCGTTCCACACGCGGCTTAAAACTATAGTGGTTGTCGATAACAAAACATCCCATTCTGTCACACTCTGTGTTCAGGTATTGCAATGCCCAAGGAAATAGACGTAAACCAAACTCTGCATTAGAGACGACATCAGAAGCCTTGAAATGGGAGAATCGTACGTCACATTCCTGGTGAGAAATGATGGGTTTTGTTACCGGTTTTCCTCGTTTTGGAGCATATAACATTTCATTCAAAACTAGGTATCTGACGACATCTGTGTAAAAAGAGACATGGTGAAACGAATCATATTGAGGGCTGATAGATCAAAAGGAAGTGTACCACAGCGATTGCATTGGGGTGGCACAAAAAGTGTCACAGAATGAATCACTCCAGATATATTGCTTGTGCGTGAACACCTAACATGAACGGTAAACTGTCACTGGGTTTAGCTATTGCGCCATATAATTTTGTTTTACTGCATGTGGTGCATGGCTATGCATGACGCTTTATCACTTTTTAGTAAGTGCCGACCTGTTGGTGTTGCCTGGCCGGCCGTCTTTCTTGACTCAGAGACCATTGGGTACATCCGAATGCCTCCAGAGCCTCCAGTATACTCCCATCTGGAGAAAATCCCCTCCCCAGTTTGGAACGCATGGCCTACAGCGTACAGTTTGTGTCACATATTTATCTGTTCTAATTGCCAAAATTTCCAGTCAATGCTCACTTCTTTTATCTTTGCCTATGGTGTAGGAGATTCCTCCCTTCGGAGATGTGCTGGTTCCGGTTATGCGCTTGCGTCACTTGTGCAAATGTAACAAGTGCACCCTTCACTTGCGCATGGAAAACGAGGATATTGCATTCAAACACATCTAAATTGAAATGGCATGTAAACTCGCATGGTATCAGGGTTGTGCGCCTATATTTTTTTTAGCTTGTTGCAGTCCAGCTGATGTCCATTTAAACAATGACAATGCATTTGCAGTTTATATGAACGCTTGGCAACATTAAGAGCTAATGCAACGCTAAGCTAATGCAACGAATTTATGATTAAAAATAATCCTGCGCTTTTTGAGTGTCAACGGCTGGAATGCCGCACGATCCGCTGAACTTTGTTCGCCATTCCCCCTCCATTGGCAAACCACCTCGGAATGTCACAATTGTCTGCCGACCGCTTGCCTCCGTCCCCTCCCCTTGATGACACCCACCCTCCTGACCACTGCCGGCGTGGAGTGTTACTCAATTATCGCTTCCCTCCGCGCGGGTGCTTTTAACCTCCAGTGGCACGTGGAGCCGCTTCTTTTCTGAAATCGTACCCATTCAATTCGTCCCCTGTTCGGGCTCCGCCCACCTGTCTGTCACTTTGTTACCCACCCAGCGGGGCGCCGGACACGGTAGGCTGGTGTTTACACGCAGAATGCTAACATCGTTGGAGACAAACATAGACGCCGCCATTGCACTGGCCGTCCTAAAACACTATAGAGATCCCGCCATCGACGCCCAAAGGGACGCCCGACGAGGACTCAGGTCGCCGGTCAGGCCGAGTCTCCAGAGCGCGCCGGCCGAGGAGATCGTAAG
>NW_023596297.1:43242625-43253877 GCF_011947565.3 Pollicipes pollicipes | reverse complement strand
TCGCCCTCCGATGACGCGCCATCTGGTGGCGGAGGTGATCGGGGTGAAGGCTGATCTCCAACCTCGTGGTCCGCAGATAACGCCGAGCCTGGAATAGTCATGTCTGGGCCTGCGACAGGCACTGAGGGGTCATCGGAACGAGGTTTCAGTCTTTTGTGGTGAACAACGACAGACTTTTTCCCTCCCAACACCCTCACCCTGTAATTGAGGTTCAGACAGCTTAGCCATAACCACCGCAGGCTTCCATGGCTGATAAACTTGTAGTACTGGCCTCGCTGAACTACACTCTTGAACAGATACACCGCGTCACCAGCCTGAAAGTGGTACATGGTCAGCTTCTTGTCGAACAATCTCTTGTTGCGTGCATGACGCTTGTTTGAGGCCTGCAGCGCAAACTTGTGGGACAGGGACAGACAGCTGTGTGAGTCTGGACAGATACTCAGAAAGTGTGGCGCACTTGGGGACAGCCGATGGTGCCTGGATTTGCACCGCAGCTGGTAACCTAGGATTTCTGCCAAACATCAGGTAGTATGGAGAGTGTCCCAGCGAAGAAGATGTACCTGGCTCTGTATCCGAGCATGAGCAGAGGCAAGTGAGCGTCCCAGTCGCCATGGCTCTCGTCCAAGTACTTTGCCAACATGTCCAGTATTGTTCGCATCATTCTCTCACACTTTGAATTCCCCTCAGGATGGAAAGCAGAGCAATGCGTTTTCTCAACGCCCAGCAATCGACAAACCTCAGCAAGAAGAGTGCCAGAGAAATTTGCAGCATTGTCTGAATGAATGCGGCGGGGGCACCGAAACGCGCGATAAATTGGTTGACAATCACATCAGCAACAGTGGCGGCAGTCATGTCGGGGACCGGAAACACTTCACACCAGCGAGTAAAATGATCACAGATCACCAGAAGATGCTTGTTCCCATGGGTCGTCGTGGGCAGGCCACATAGAAAATCGATAGACACAGTCTCAAAAGGTTCTTCGGCAAGCAATTCACCCATTGAAGCTCTTGGGCGCGGAATAGGAGTAGCTCGTGTGTTGCACTTCTCACACCGGCTGCAAAAATCTTTGATGACGGCCTCCATCCCGCACCACCAAAACTCGCGTCTCGCCGTTGACGTCAGCGACTCTGAGCAAAAGAGCCACGAGCCACTTGAGCCACGTCAGTACACCGGGTATCAACTGTTTTGGGACAACCAGCTGTAGCTGGTCTTCACCACCAGCGCAAAATCCGATAGCAGCGGAAGACAACACCATCGGTAAGTCCCAGACGGTGCCATTGGCGCAAAAGTGGAATCGACTCAGGTCTACAGAAGAGGATCTTGGTCTCTTGCCAGAGATAAATGTTTCGCAATCAGAAATTGCAGAATCCTGATCCTGCTCGTGTCGCAGGAAACTGTTAGACCAGGAATTCGCAGACACCGCACACACATGTCATCAGTCTGGGTTTCGGCGTCACACGTCATTTGGGGACATCGATCATCACATCGGCAGGGACATTCTCAACACCAGGTCTGAACACCACCTCAAAATCAAATGCAGAAAGTATTTCAAACCATCTCGCCAAAATTCCAGTAGGGTTTTATAAATGTCAGGAGCCAACGCAAGCTGGCATGGTCTGTGCGTAGCTCGAAACGTTTCCCAATCAAATAATGCCTGAAATGTTCGACGAACACGACACACGCCAAAAGCTCTTTGCGGGTTGTGCTGTAATTACGCTGTGATTTGCTCAGTTTCTGAGAGGCATAGGCAATCACACGGTCCTCGCCGTCCTGCTCCTGAAAAAGGGTTGCCCCGATTCCCAGGTCAGATGCGTCAGTATCGAGACGGAACCTTCCCGCACCAGCGCGAAAAACGCGGAAATGACACAACAGGCGCACACGACAGCGGTCGCTTCAGCATGTCAAACGCGCTTTGAGTTTCCTCAGTCCACACGAACTTTGTGTCTTTTTGGGCTAGCGGAACACAGGGGGGCAGCGATCTCCAGCGAAGTTTCGTATGAAACTTGCGAAAATAGGAAGCCAGCCCAAGGAAACTGCTTAGTTCCTTCTGTGTGCTCGGGCAGGGCCGTCCACTACCTTTTGACCTTCTCCGGGTCGGTGGACCACCATTAGCGGACAATACATGTCCCAAGAAATTCACATTTTTTGGTGAAAGAAATGAGCATTTCTGTAGGTTCAGGGTAAGGCCAACCTCAACAACGTTGCAGAACCGTGTCGAGTTTGGTGAATGACGTCATCAAATCCACAGCCATGCACAATTGATGTCGTCAAAATAATGAACGCAGTCTCGGAGAGTCACATCTCCCAAAACGACGTGAAGAAGACGGGCACAGGTTGCAGGTGCCCCAGCCAAACCAAAAACCATGCGAGTATAACGATACGTGCCGAACAGTGCGGTAATGGTTGTTTTGTCCCTGTCTTTAGGATCCACGGCAACCTGAAATTATGCGCTGTTCATATCCAACTGGCAGAATGTGTCAGAGCCAAGCCATGCCTCAAGCGAATCATCAACTCTCGGTATGTGATATGCTTGTACCTTTGACAACGGCGTGCAGGCGGGCGCAAACCAGCAGCCAGTCTGGTGGGAAGAATTAATCTGGTGCATACAGACAGGTTGGGGACGACCATGCACCATCAGACTCCCCCAAATACCTTGACTGACTAGCTCACGGAGCTGAGAATGCAGTTCGTCCGCCAGGTTGAGGTGGAACCTCCTGGGGGCTGACGAATGGGAGGATGGTCACCGGTATCAATATCATGGTGACCAGATCCGTAACCCGATATGACCGTCAAAGATGTCAGCGTGTCGTTCGATAGCGACTTCTACTTACTTCTCTGCTCAGGCGACAGGTCGGAACCACACTGGGTCAGACCGCAGTCTGACAGTTTGCTCTCAGTCTCAGCTCATCGTTCGAACAGTGTGGCTGCTCGGCAAAACCAACCTCCAACCTGGCCAGGGCACGCTTTTTGGAATAGTAATGGGCTCATTTGTCACTTTCGCACAACAAATGGCACTCTGGAGCCAGCGACAGTCACGAGCTGCACTGATGACCAGTAAACCATTCAGTTCATCAACGGGTTCGACGAGAGCAGGGCCATTGTAGAAACTATTCTGCACAAAACCTTTTAAAATAACCTCAGTGCCAGGAAAGGACGACTCTGTCAGCACTTAAAGAAACGTCGCCGATCGTCACAGCGTGAACGGACGCTGAACGAACGGCCTCGACGGGGGTAACAAAAAGTTGTTTTGCACGCAAATCAATAACGCAGGGACAATGCTGCAAAAAAATCAACACCGAGCAAACAAGGCACGTCAGTGACATCAGAAACGAAAAAATGGGACGGTGCACTTAACGCCAGCAATGTCGAAAGGCACCACAGTTCGACCAAGAAGTGGGAGCTCAGAATGCGACGCAGTACGGGCCTGTACAGATGTCTTCCTCAGTGTCAGGTTCGGCATTGCATCAAACACGGACTTACGCAACACGCTGATCGGGCTACCTGTGTCAAGAAGGCACCGACCATCCACACCAGCGAGGCGCGCCGTCAGGCGCATGTCGCTCGGTCAGTGATATCACATTCGATGGTGAACTCAGACATTATCACACAGATATCACATTAGATGGTGACGCCATCAGGAGTTTGAGCGGGTCCGGTCGCTCGGTGGTGGAACGCTTCGCTGGAGACTGCTCTCTCGGCGGCCGGACCCCAACTCGTTTCCCTGCAGAAAAGACTGCTCAGGGCATGTCGGGGGGGCACATCACGGGCCAAGTGGCCAACTGAATGACTTTGAAGCACTTCCGGTTGCGCATTCTGCAGCGATCGCGGACATGATTCTGCCCACCGCAGCACAGACATAACCGCGAGCCGCGGTCTCTCTGACCGGCAGAAGTGCCACCGGGATGAGAGGCTGCCTGAACTGCGGCCTCTAAGCTCATCACCCTCCTCGTCAACACAGCCAGTCACCGTCACAGTCGAGACGGCGGACACTGGGCTGGATACTGCTTCAGATATGCATGTGAAGCAATCAGGTTACGCACTTTAAGTAATGGCGCCGTCAAAGGACGAAATACCGTCCGCAATAACAGCGGCATGTAAGTCAGCGGGCAAGGTGGCCAGGAAGTGTGCTGGACATCAGTGAGCCCGTATCGGTGAGGGTAGGGAAAGCCATAGCCATCAGCTTTCTAAATCTGATGACAAACGCATCGAGACTCTCGCCCACACTAAACCTCAACTCACGCAAGGCGAGGTGATGCTCTGTCACGGTCTTAGCACCGAAAGCACCTCTCAACCCTGCAGCAGCCGTCTCGAAGGTGGCAGCCTGTTTGAGTGGGCAAGCTATCGAATGCGTCACGAGCAATGCCAGTGAGTGACAGCGGGAAGACATTTGACATTTGCTCCCCGGTCCATTTTCGGAGCATGGCATACCGCTGAAAATCATCAAGAAAACGTCTCAGCGAACCACGTCCATCAAAACTCGGCATCGTCAGACCAGCCATCTCGGATCTCAAATGCGCGGCAGGAGCCACATCAGCCGAAACGGGAAGCTTAGAGTCCATGCTATCAGGAAACCAATTCAGTCCAAAAAAAGATGAAGCAAGACTAGGTACTTAACCGACCATTGCAGCAGCGCGGGTACCCAGACAGTGTCGCCAGCAGCCCGGTATCACCTGGCAGCCATCAGTCACAGCTACTCCCGCTGCTGCGCACGGCAGAGTCGGACCGGCCGTCCGCTCAGACGCAGCGCGGCGTCCCGCGCAGGAAGCACGCACCAGACCGACCCGGCCGGAGGTCACTCGGCAGGCCGGCGGGCGAGTGGCCGCGGGCGGTCGCAGAGGCGCGCTCAGCGACCCCAGATAAAGCAGGCGTCACCGGGCAGGCGAATGAGCGCGAAAACCTCGTCGACGCGGCAGTAGTTGCGACGTGGGCCCTCCATCCTACTGCTGCCACCAGTTGTAGACGGTCGCCACGTCGAAGACACTGAGGTTTTAGGTGCACTATATTTGATGACCGCCCATCGCCAACACCGCGCTTCAACTCCTCGTGGACGCTGACAGGGAAACAACGAAACCTCGAAAATGGACAGACTAGACCTAGAACTAAACAGAGCGGAAACAGACAGAACAGAGACTAAAATTAGCAATACAAAATGAATACCAAAATAGCATGGATTGACTGACGCTAAATTCGACCTCAAGATAATCACAAGCTAAGTGACTCAACAAACGAGAAGCGAGCACTAAATCAAACTAGAAATGCAAACGGTGCACCGACTACAGATGTACTTGGTTTCTCATGACTGACCTAAGTTCTTGGTAGTCAGCACATCAAACTGGGTTACCGTTAAGCATCCCGGCAGCCAGAATTTGGGTCGGCCAGGAAATATCCTGAAAGGTGTGGAATACATCCCGCTGTGATGCAAGTGCAAATCGTTCGTGGAACCCCCGTCACTTGGTGAAATAAGTCTGCAAGCACTTGCCTATATAGTATTTGCTTAGGGTGTGTGTTAGTCTGTCTGTCCCGTTTGGCGCAGTGCCGCCCACGGGCCGAACGGTGGCTCACTGACGAGCGAGGTTTGGACACGACGTTTAGTGTCCAAATTTGCGTCTCCAAGCGTCCACGACACGCCCATCAAAAACGCCTGAGGCGGTTTTCCACGGCTAGACCGCGGGGCGCTTGAGTCCATCCGGGGTTGGAGCGTGGCACGTGGTGGAAGGGCCGTTTTGGACCCGTTGGTTTTGCATAGGCGATCCAAAAATGTGACCAACGAGAAATCCAACAACTAGCCACATCTTGGCAGCCAGGGAGCGACAAGAAATTGACACGCCCCAGCAGACAATTGACACGCGCTCGGGTGGGGGTCAAATTGTCCCCCGTAGGTTTTTCGGAAATGGTTTCCGAACGGCGCGGCGTCGCCACGCTAAATTTTGCCTAGCTGTAGACAATTGAATAGCGGATCATTTGGTGCCAAAAACTTAGCCGTCACTTGTATGGTCACTGACCTGCGAAAGCTCAAATGTCAGGTCATGGATTGAGCGAAGTCAATTTCCAGTGAAACGTTAAACATGATACAAGAACGGAGTGGTAGACGAAGCCACATATCTCTGAGATATTTTCTTTGGTTATGCAGAAATCAAACGAACAAATTCCATTGACCTAGGGTTACATATGAACGTGAGACCAAGGTCAAAACAAACCTGTTTCATTACTCTAGGGCTCGCTGTATGAGGTAGTTTCTAGTGCTCATTTCGAATTTACTGATGACAGAAACCGCATTTTGCGTCTTTCATGAACTTCTTTAAAATCAGAATAGGCCACTGATCTTAAATAACCCAGGTCAACATTTTGTGTTGGGAACAGGCTGCGTAGTGCAATCTTTGCTGCTTATTTAAATGAAAGCCCAAAGCAGTTTTGTATGATTTTTGTCACTATGACATTGAAAAGATCAAACAAGGCCACTGACGGTAGCCGAGCAGATTACCTTTTGCTTAGAACAGATATCTAGGTTCAGGGGCGCTTTGGAGACCAGCCTAGATTTGAACCTTGTTTGACACTATTTGTTCAAAAAGTCACAGCCCAGGAACTTTAATCTAAGTGAGTTCACGTGCAGGCCAATACACCCCTGTGAATCTAGTGTTTCTAGCTCTCTAAATTTTACATCTGAGGGGGTCAAATAAACTCTTCATGTAAATGAAGGGCATTCAACCGTCCAACCGGGCGCATGCTAAACGGGAAATCGTGTGGTGTCAAACATGTGGCCGCACGTGTCTGATGTCATGCGCACAGAAGCGGTCAAGATGGACCTGGCCTGTTGTACGATTGTTTGCGTTTTACACCATAGCGCAGAAGCCAGAGTGGGTGGAGGCGCGAATCCAATTTTCAAATGTCAAACAGAAGACGTACCGTCGGCAGTTCATGTCTCAACACGAGTTCGTGAGGCACACAGCTGCGCCGAAAATCGCCGCGTGAGCCAGGAATGTCGGCATTTCAAAAAACTTCGCTGAATACAACATGCTATCGTCAAAACTGTAGCAAGGACGGTGTTGACATCTACCTTACCACGTGCACATTTTCATTGTCAGTATTTACCGCCTGTTTGTCGTTATGTTACCTGCCCAGTAAATGATCAGTTGTACCGAAAGTGTTGCAATTTCACATATTCGTTTCGCCAAAATGCCATCAGTTGATTGCTCAATCGTCGACATCGAGCATCATCAAAAGTAGTAGTAAAACGAAGAAACGCATCGGCACGGTGTGCTGCCGGCGTCCGTCCGGCAGACGTCCTTCATTCATTCATTCATTCGTTCATTCATTCATTTGTTTGTCGTGGCAAGACAAATTAGCCATAGCGAAGATCAAATGCATTACTCGAACTGCTTGCTTTTAAAATGGCACAGAAACCACGAGTGAATAAGAATTTCCAACATGCATGCTAAGTGCAACGTGCTTGTTGAACTGCCAACTTTGCCATCAGTGCCACCAAAGTCGGATTTCCTTACATGTCTAGTTACTGGGCTACAAGCATGTTTTCACGTGGTGAAATGTGAAAAGTAGCATCTTTCCAGACAACAGCACATGTAGCACGCCATGCCTCATTAACGCAGGAGTTCAAGTGCATTAGGAATCTGTTTTTTATCCGACAATTTAAGTTGTTTAGCTCACTCATTAATTCAACGGTATTTGACCCCACGCATTCAATTAAATGATCATACTCTGAAGTAATGTGCTACTTCAACCAGCATTTTAAAAAGTGAGAAAAATGAACGACGGTACATGTGTATAAGTTCGACCAATACAGGTTGTAAAGGCCATAATTTAGTACATCGGGCTCTTGACTCGTAAGGCGCGGGCTCTGCTAGCAGCGATGAAACACAATTATCTTAGCTGTTTTATTTGATATATTTTCACGCTCACAATTTTGCCGCAGACCGGTAAAGAGGATCCAGATAAAATGATCCCACGCCCAAACGACGTCAAAACTACTTGGCATTGCAGCAAAGTGACGGTTGAAAGGGGCTGGGCAAGCAGAAACGCGTTTAATGTTCGTTTTGTCCCTGGCCTATGCCCATTACAAAAGAGGAAAGCTTCTCGTGGCATAGCTCTTCAGAAAGCTCTTCAGAGGCCTAGCACCGCAAGGAACTGGCTGTTTGATGGCGGTCGTTTCAGGTTCGTCGCTTACGAATGACGATGCTGCAAAGGATAAAATGTCACAAAGACCATGAAGAGAGTTAATAGGTGTTTGACCACCTGGTCGCTCCTCGTCCTACAAAATTTACAGCTTTTTCGGGATAAACTTGCAAACGCGGGCACCATAGCCGAAGCCACGATCGTTTAGAGACAAAGGTTGTGTGAAGAAATCATACCACTTTGCGTTGATGATGACGCCCATGAGATTTACGTTCTGGTCATCATCCGGCTCGCGGGTGTTCCAGTTGGTGAATTTCATCGCCCTACCGTCCACCCAGCGGAATATGGAAGAGCCATACGACTTCTCGTGACGCATTCCGATAAAAGCGTAGGTGAAGCCGGTGTTGGAGACCATGCCGTAAACGAAGTCATTTTCCTGCTGCGATAGCACTGACGTCAGCTAGGAGCCGGACATGAGTGACAAGGAGCTGCCCTGCGCATCTTGCCAGAACTCGTGCGGTCCGCCGGAGCTGTAGCAGGCGCCCTGGTGAGCGGTCCAGCCGTTCCGACAGCCCACAAGCTAGCACCGATCACCGCTCGAGACGCCGTCGAAGGCGATGGCCACGCACAGGGGGTGCCGGACGCACAGGAGCCCGCAGTGGAAGGCGTTATTGGCCCTGCGGACGGCAAGGTTGACCTCACCGTGGCCGGTCCAGGACAGCACCGACAGACGCACAGCGTCAGTCATGGCCGGCAGCAGGATATGCTACGCGGTCAGCATCAGCAGGCTGAGAACAACGAGCGACAGCATATTGTGCTGACGCGTCCGAGCTATTCCGCCCACAGAGTGGGACCATCGGTTGTGCGTGGGACTCGTGACATCGAAATCGATAGCGGTCATCGTGGTGTGGAAAGGTTCGGCTAGGGCTGCAGAGTTACTCGGTCCGTCGACTACGATCCGGTAGAAACGTTGCTGCCACGGACAATTTTAGTTGCTTTTCAAGTTTGACTGATGAAGGGACGGCATTCGGTCTTGATTGGATGCTGGCCGTTGGACACACCTCCAAGGTTTCATAACACTTTTGATCAACTGCAAACTGAGCTGCTTGTTGACTCAACGCGCGTTTTTACAAGGTGTATGGACTCACCTTAACTCTCACCTTATGAGGCACGTTCGTTCGTTGGGTCGTTCGGTCACCATCATTTTTACACATCGTGACATGTCTAAGTTTTTAAGCCTGGTAGAAACGAGTTATAATATGTTATTTGCGGTCATGTCGGTGACACTTGCTTAAAGCTGATTTCTGATAGGAAAGTCACCGGAAGGGATTTTCTAGCTTGGTTTCTGTGCATGCAAACAGTTTGTGCAGCAATTGCAAAATCAACATCGAGCTCCGGTTGAGAGTTTATTGGAAATAACTTGCAAACTATACGTGCATGAATGTTTTAATTACACCATCGTGTTCGCCGTGCGATTGCGCGTGGAATGACATATAGTAAAACATTAGTGCGTTGCTGGAAAGATATAGCATTCTTGATGGCCGCATATTTCCATGGCTTTGTTTGTGAGAGCCGCTCCGTTTGAAAGCAGATTGCCGGGGCAGACAATGCACAGTGGTGGAACAAGCATCCAGTGGCATTGTTGTCAAGATGCAAGTGATCCCAAATCTGGCCGCGGCTACTTTGATGCGAAAAACGGCCCATTTCAGAAACGGACGTTTGTTCGACCCATATCAGGGCCAACATGAATTTCACCAGGCGTACAAATGGGATACATGTTCAGATTGAAAACAGCCGTTTTTCGGGTAGTAAAATGTTCCAAACTCATATCTAAAAAAACAATGAAAATCGAAGGGTGCTTTAACTTACAAACGATGTAGACCGATGTTTCCACTTGTTGACAACATTTTTGATCACCGGGTGTTAGCCGAAAATTTTGCGGGGGATTTTGCGGCATTTTGTCGAGAAAATGGAAATCTTTCCAAACGCGATTTTTTCATTTCCGAATGAAAGGGCTTGGTCCATTTAGTGTGTAAGCGCAGCGGCAAGTGTTTCTGTGCATGCAAACAGTTTGTGCAGCAATTGCAAAATCAACATCGAGCGCCGTTTGAGTGTTTTTTGGAAATAATTTGTAAACCATACGTGCGTCAATGTTTTAAGTTATACCATCGTGTTTGCCAAGCGATTGCGCGTCAAATGACATATATTAAAACATTAGTGCGTTGTTGGAAACATATAGAATCCTTGATGGCCGCAAATTTCCGTGGTTTTGTTTCTGAGAGCCGCTCCGTTTCAAAGCAGATTGCCGGTGCAGAAGATACACAGTGGTGGAACAAGCATTCAGTGGCACTGTTGTCAACATGTAAGTGATCACAAATCTGGCCGCGGCCACTTTGATGCAAAAAACGGCCCATTTCAGAAACGGACGTTTTTTCGACCCATATGAGGGCCAATATGAAATCCAGCACGCGTACAAATTGGATGCAAGTTCAGGTTTAAAACAGCCGGTTTTCGGGTAGTAAAAGGTTGCAAACTCATATCCAACGAACCAATGAATATTGAAGGGGCTTTAACTTGCATACGATGTAGACCGATGTCACCACTTGTTGACAACATTTTTGATCTTCGGGTGCTACCTGAAATTTTTTTGGGGGGCCACTTCGTCGAAAAATTGAAAATTTTCCAAACGCGATTTTTTCATTTCTGAATGAAAGGGCATCGTCCATTTAGTGTGTAAGCGTAGCGGCAAGTGTTTCTGTGCATGCAAAGGGTTTGTGCAGCAATTGCAAAATAAACATCGAGCGCCGTTTAATAATGTTTATTGGAAATAACTTGCAAACTATACGTGCGTTAATATTTTAAGTTATACCATAGTGTTTGTAGTGCGACTGCGCGTTGAATGACATATAGTACAACATTAGTGCAGTGCTGGGAACATGTAGCATTCTTGATGGCCGAAAATTTCCCTGGCTTTGTTTCTGCGAGCCGCTCCGTTTGAAAGCAGATTGTCGGTGCAGACGACACACAGTGGTGGAACAAGCATTCAGTGGCATTGTTGTCAACATGCAATTGATCACAAATCTGGCCGCGGCCACTTTGATGCGAAAAACGGCCCATTTCAGAAA
>NW_023596297.1:43220042-43241651 GCF_011947565.3 Pollicipes pollicipes | reverse complement strand
AAAACAGCCGGTTTTCGGGTAGTAAAAGGTTGCAAACTCATATCCAACGAACCAATGAATATTGAAGGGGCTTTAACTTGCATACGATGTAGACCGATGTCACCACTTGTTGACAACATTTTTGATCTTCGGGTGCTACCTGAAATTTTTTTGGGGGGCCACTTCGTCGAAAAATTGAAAATTTTCCAAACGCGATTTTTTCATTTCTGAATGAAAGGGCATCGTCCATTTAGTGTGTAAGCGTAGCGGTAAGTGTTTCTGTGCATGCAAAGGGTTTGTGCAGCAATTGCAAAATAAACATCGAGCGCCGTTTAATAATGTTTATTGGAAATAACTTGCAAACTATACGTGCGTTAATATTTTAAGTTATACCATAGTGTTTGCAGTGCGATTGCGCGTTGAATGACAAATAGTACAACATTAGTGCAGTGCTGGAAATCCAGACGCGTAAAACCTGGATGCATGTTCAGAATGAAAACAGCCGTTTTTCGGGTAGTAAAATGTTCCAAACTCTCATCTAACGAACCAATGAAAACCGAACTTATACCCTCGTGTTCCCCGTGCGTTGCGCGTGGAATGACATATAGTAAAACATTAGTGCGTTGCTGGAAACATATAGCATTCTTGATGGCCGCAATTTTCCCTGACATTGTTTCTGCGAGCCGCTCCTTTTGAAAGCAGATTGCCGGTGCAGACGACACACAGTGGTGGAACAAGCATTCAGTGGCATTGTTGTCAACATGCAATTGATCACAAATCTGGCCGCGGCCACTTTGATGCGAAAAACGGCCCATTTCAGAAAGGGACGGTTTTTCGACCCCTATCAGGGCCAATATGAAATCAAGCACGCGTTCAAATTGGATGCATGTTCAGAATGAAAACAGCCGTATTTCAGGGTGGTAAAATGTTCCAAACTCATATCCAAAAAAACAATGAAAATCGAAGGGTTCTTTAACTTGCAAACGATGTAGACCGATGTTTCCACTTGTTGACAACATTTTTGATCACCGGGTGTTAGCCGAAAATTTTGCGGGGGGGGGGCATTTTGTCGAGAAAATGGAAATCTTTCCAAACGCGGTTTTTTCATTTCCGAATGAAAGGGCTTGGTCCATTTAGTGTGTAAGCGCAGCGGCAAGTGTTTCTGTGCATGCAAACAGTTTGTGCAGCAATTGCAAAATCAACATCGTGCTCCGGTTGAGAGTTTATTGGAAATAACTTGCAAACTATACGTGCATGAATGTTTTAATTACACCATCGTGTTCGCCGTGCGATTGCGCGTGGAATGACATATAGTAAAACATTAGTGCGTTGCTGGAAAGATATAGCATTCTTGATGGCCGCATATTTCCATGGCTTTGTTTGTGAGAGCCGCTCCGTTTGAAAGCAGATTGCCGGGGCAGACAATGCACAGTGGTGGAACAAGCATCCAGTGGCATTGTTGTCAAGATGCAAGTGATCCCAAATCTGGCCGCGGCTACTTTGATGCGAAAAACGGCCCATTTCAGAAACGGACGTTTGTTCGACCCATATCAGGGCCAACATGAATTTCAGTAGGCGTACAAATTGGATGCATGTTCAGATTGAAAACAGCCGTTTTTCGGGTAGTTAAATGTTCCAAACTCATATCTAGCGAACCGATGAAAATCCAACGGTGCAATAACATGGAAACGATGCAGACCGATGTCACCACTTGTTGACAAAATTTTTGATCTTCAGGTGCTAACCGAAAAATTTGGGAGGAGGGCCATTTTGTCGAAAAATTCAAAGTTTTCTAAACGCGATTTTTTCAGATCTGAATGAAAGGGCATGGCCCATTTCGTGTGTAAGCGCAGCGGCAAGTGTTTCTGTGCATGCAAACAGTTTGTGCAGCAATTGCAAAATCAACATCGAGCGCCATTTGAGTGTTTTTTGGAAATAACTTGCAAACTATACGTGCGTTAATGTTTTAAGTTATGCCATCGTGTTTGCAGTGCAATTGCGTGTCGAATGACATATAGTAAAATATTAGTGCGTTGCTCGAAGCATATAGCATTCTTGATGGCCGCATGTTTTCATGGTTTTGTTTCTGACAGCCGCTCCGTTTGAAAGCAGATTGCCGGTGCAGACGATACACAGTGGTGGAACAACCATTCAGTGGCATTGTTGTCAACATGCAAGTGATAACAACTGTGGCCGCGGTTACTTTGATGGAAAAAACGACCCATTTCAGAAATGGACGTTTTTTCGACACATATAAGTGCCAATATGAAATCCAGCACGAGTCCATATTGGATGCTTGGTCAGATTGAAAACAGACGTTTTTCGGGTAGTAAAATGTTCCAAACTCATATCTAACGAACCAGTGAAAATCGAAGGGTGCTTTAATTTGCATACGATGTAGACATTTAATACGATTTACATTGCATACGATTTAATTTGCATACGTTTCCGGCCGCTGGAGAGTTGAGTTGCCGACTTGTTTCATGTTGAGTGCGGCGTCGCGCCGCGTCGCGTGGTAGAGCGCGGCCGCGAATCGCAAGCGAAGACGCCCATGCAGCTGAGTAATGGCGCAGGGCCAGCAAGGCCGCACGGCCTCCGGCTGCGGTGCCCGTGCGCTGGAGCAGGACACACAGCTGGTCATTGGACGACCCGTAGGAGATGTGAGAATGACACGCTCCCGGCAGCGACATCTGGCCGGAGGGCGTGCAACACTGATATGCACAGCAGGCGGCCATGGCCATTGTCAGGCGTTTGGTCTGTATGGCGTTCGCTTGTACAACCGTAGGATGTGTTGGCGTTTCATGTTGCCAGCCTGACGGCACGCCCTATTGGTGACATGGCATCGGCCGGTCAACCAGGCCAGCCCGAGGAAGCGAGAGGAAGCTCCAGGAACCCCTCCAAGGGTCAAAAATGAGTTCAATATTCTGGTACCGATGAAGGGGACGTATCAGATATGATGCTGATCAGAACGGATTTGTATTCATAATACTGGGGGAAAAGCCGTCGGCGGAAGCCGCATCCGCCCCATCAATCCTCCCTGGATTGCAGGCCATAGGCCGTCGGTGACCCCACCGCAGCCAGACGGCACGTCCGCGGCGACGACACAAGACTGCGTAGCCTCGAGGCGTGACGCCAAGCGAGGAACGCTGGTGGCAAACATGCGATCACACGAGAACGCCGAAGTTGCAGAAAAAGATGGGAGGGGGGGGGGAATGTCTTAATCATTGTCACGTAAATCCCCCAACACATGGATTAGATGAGAATAAGTAAAACATAATTCAGGCAATGGCGCAGCGCCTTGTTGTGATTGTCAATCGATTGCACCAATAGACGCAAAAAACAAGGATCAGTCGCACCCACACGGTTGGCATACAACCCAAAGGGAGGGGGGGGTGGAATCTCTTGTGATGCGGTGATTACACAAATACACAGATGAACTAAAACACTAGGACAAAGGCAGGGGCGGCAGTACTACACTTTGTTCTGACCCAAAATGCCGACATACGATGCAGATGCAACTGCAACAGGTGCATTTGTGTCGTGCCGGACGTTGTCGCTCTGGAAGGCCGATGTGCGTGCGCCTGCCCCGTGCCCCGGGTCGGCGAGTGATTAGCGACCGACGACGGGCACTGCTCACCCCGCCGCGCATAGGCACCAGCTGACATGACACTTTGCAGAGAACCTTCTTGCACCTTGAGTCGTCCGCGAAATATTCGTTGGTCGAGACGCGCAGCGGTTAGGTTGACACACTCGCGCGTGACCGGAGGTCGCCGACAGTTTGCGCCCATGGAGTTTCCAATGCCACTGAATGCTTGTTCCACCACTGTGTGTCGTCGGCACCGGCAACCTGCTTTCAAACGGAGCGGCTCTAAGAAACAAATCTATGGAAAATTGCGGCCATCAAGAATGCTACATGTTCCCAGCAATGCACTAATGTTTTACGATATGTCATTCCACGTGCAATCGCACGGCGAACGCGATGGTATAACTTAAGACATTAACGCACGGATAGTTTGCAAGTCATTTCCAAACAACGCTCTCAAACGGCGCTCGATGTTGATTTTGCAATTGCTGCACAAACTGTCTACATGCACAGAAACACTTGCCACTGTGCATACACACTAAATGGACCATGCCCTTCAATTGAGAATTAAAAAAACGTGTTTAAAATTTTTTTCTATTTTTACGACAAAATGGCCCCCCCAAAAATTTTCGGTCAGCATCAAAAATGTTGTCAACAAGTGGTTACATCGGTCTACATCGTTTGCAAGTTAAAGCACCCTTCGATTTTCAATCGTTCGTTAGATATGAGTTAGGAACATTTCACTTCCCGAAAAACAACTGGTTTTAATCTGAACATGCACCCAATTTGTACGCGTGCTGGATATCATATATGCCCTCATATGGGTCGAAAAAACGTCCGTTTTTGAAATGGGTCGTTTTTCGCATCAAAGTGGAAGCGGCCAGATTTCTGATCACTTGCATCTTGACGACAATTCTACTGAATGCTTGTTCCACAGCTGTGTATCGTCTGCACCGGCAAGTTGCTTTCAAACGGAGCGGCTCTCACAAACTAAACCATGACAATTTGCGGCCATCAAGAATGCTATATGTTTCCTGCAACGCACTAATGTTTAAATATATGTCATTCGACGCGGAATCGCACTGCAAACACGATGGCATAACTTAAAACATTAACGCACGTATAGTTTGCAAGCTATTTCCAAACAACATTCAAATGGCGCTTGATGTTGATTTTGCAATTGCTGCACAAACTGTTTGCAGGCACAGAAACACTTCCCGCTGCACATACACACTAAATGGACCATGCCCTGAACATGTCATGCCATAAAACATGAACGCACGTATAGTTGCGTGCGGCGTCGCGCCGCGTCACGTGCTTGATCGCGGCTGCGCTTCGGAAGCGAAGACGCCCATGCAGCTGAGGTCTGGTGCCAGGCCGGCCAGGCCGCACGGCCTCCGACCGCGGTGCCCGCGCTTTGGAGCACGCAACACAGCATGCATGTTTCCGGCCTGACTGCACGCGCTGTTGGTGACATGGCATCGGCCGGCCAACCATGCCGATCCGCGGAAGGGCGAGAGGAAGCTCCAGTTAGCCCGCCAATGTTAAAAAATGAGTTCAATATTCTGGTCCCCATTTAGGGGGCGTGTCAGATATGATGCTGATCAGAACAGATTTGCATTCATAAAAGGTCATGTTTCATGATAGGAAATGGTAAAAAGACAAACGGATGCACTCAAGGTCTGGAGCGCATGTACACGCGACAGTGTTTTTCAAAAAAGCCATACTTCCATAATGCCACGGTACGGTGTAGCGTGAGCCAATGGGGTGAAGCGCTGTCTCACCCTCCTCCCCATGGTGGGCATGGTCGGGGGGGGGGGGGGGGAGAAGGTCGTCGGCGCTATCCGCAACCGCCCCGTCAATGCTCCCTGGATTGTAGGCCTTAGGCTGTCGGCGACCTCACCGCAGCCAGACGGCACGTCCGCGGCGACGACACAACACTGCGTCGCCTCGAGGCGTGACGCCAAGCGAGGAACGCCGGTGGCAAAACTGCGACCACACGAGAAGGCCGCAGTTGCCCAATGCCTACGGACATTGCAGGGAAGCGGCAAACCCACAGCCGGCCGGCAAACCCAGGGAACGGGCGGGGGCTACACGCCGTCGTGCAACACAGACCGGGGTCAAGGGAAGCATCTCGTCGTGTTTCCAAATGATTACACTAATGCATAGATCAAGTAATAATCAGTACAGCACGTGCACACGCGCCGCTAGAAGAAATAGCAGGGGGGTGCAAATGTCTTGATCATTGTTGCCTAAATACACCGACACACGGATTAGATGAGAATAAGTAGAAAATAATTCAGGCAATGGGGCAGCAACTCGCTGTAATTGTCATTCGATTGCACGAATACACGCAAAAAAAGGATCAATTGCACCCACACAGTGGGCATACAACCCTGAGGGGGGGGGGGGGGAACATCTCGTGATGCGGTGATTACAGAAATACACAGATCAAATAAAACACTAGCATAACGGCAGGGGCGGCAGTACTACTCTTTGATCTGAGCCCAAGTGCCGAAAATCAATGCATATGCAACTGCAACAGGTGCATTTGTGTCGTGCCAGCCGCTGTCGCTCTGGAAGGCCGACGTGCACGCGCCTGCCCCGGCCGCCGTGTCGGCGAGCGATTGGCGACCGACGGGGAGCAGTGCTCACTGCGCCGCGCATGGGCGCGAGCTCACATTCAACTTTTTAGAGCATCTTGTTGCAACTTGAGTCGTCCGCGCATTATCGGTTGGTCGAGACGCGCATCGGTTACATCGGCACACTCGCACGTGACCGGAGGTCGCCGGCCCCGACGACGCCAGTGCGTTGTTCGTCACGTCACCCCACTGGCAATCACGGATGACGTGACCAGACATCGGACATGTGACAGCACACCGTCACTATCAATAGGTGCCCAGTAATGGCGAGACGCAGAACACGTGCACACACCGCGTATGTGGGCGTACAACTGACGCCGGGACGCGCGTCAATACGGTCGAAAATCGCCCAGCCGCTGCTAGTGCCAGTATGGACGCCAGATCGCTGTCGCACCCGTCGCCGAGAGCCATGTTGGTCGTCCTGCGTCTGCGGTGGTGGGGCGTTCCCGGAGCTGGGGAGTTGTGTTTCCGACTTGATGCATGTTGAGTTCGACGTCGCCCCTCGTCACGTGGTAGAGCGTGGCGGCGCATCGCAAGCGAAGACGCCCATGCAGCAGAGGAATGGCGCCAGGCCGGCAAGGCCGCACGGCCACCGGCTGCGGTGCCCGTGCGCTGTAGCAGGAAACACAGCTGGTCATTGGACGACCCGCAGGAGATGTGTGAATGCCACGCTCCCGGCAGCGACATCTGGCCGCAGGGCGTGCAACACTGATATGCACAGCCGGCGGCCATGGTCATTGTCAGGCGTTTGGTCTGTATGGCGTTGGCTTGTACTAGCATGTGGTGCGTTGGCGTTTCATGTTGCCAGCCTGACGGCACGCCCTTTTGGTTACATGGCATCGGCCGGCCAACCAGGCCAGCCCGAGGTAGCGAGAGGAAGCTCCAGCAACCCCTCCAATGTTCAAAAATGAGTTTAACTTTCTGGTGCCCATGTAGGGGACGTATCAGATATGATGCTGATCTGAACAGATTTGTATTCATAATGGGTCATGTTTCGTTACAGGAAATGGCAAAAAGACCAACGGATGCGCTCAGGCTCTGCAGCGCATTTACACCCGACGGTGTTTTCCAAAAAAACACACTTCCACAATCTCACGGCACGATGTAGCGTGCCGCCAATTTGGTGAAGCGCTCGCTCACCCCGCTGCCCATGGTGGGCATGGGCTGGGGGAAAGGCCGTCGGCGGAAGCCGCATCCGCCCCGTCAATGCTCCCTGGATTGCAGGCCTTTGGCCGTCGGTGACGTCACCGCAACCAGACGGCATGTCCGCGGCGACGACACGAGACTGCGTCGCCTCGAGGCGTGACGCCAAGCGAGGAACGCCGGTGGCAAACTTGCGACCGCACGAGAGGGCCGCAGTTGCCCAACGCCTACGGACATTGCAGGGAAGCGGAAACCCACAGCCGGCCGGCCAGCCCAGAGAACGGGCTTGGGCTACACGCCGGTGTGCTACACAATCCGGGGTCACGGGAAGAATCTCGTGTTGTTTCCATATGATTACACTAATGCACAGATCAAATATAAATCTGTACAGCACGTGCACACGCGCCGCTAGAAGAAAAAGGAGGGAGGGGGGGAATGTCTTGATCATTGTCACGTAGACACCCCAACACATGGATTAGATGAGAATAAGTAGAACATAATTCAGGCGATGGGGCAGCTTCTTGTTGTGATTGTCATTCGATTGCACCAATACACGCAAAAAATAAGGATCAATTGCACCCACACGGTTGCCATACAACCCTAAGGGGGGGGGGGGGATCTCTCGTGATGCGGTGATTACACAAATACACAGATGAAATAAAACACTAGGACAAGGTCAGGGCCGTCAGTACTATATATTGATCTGACCCAAAATGCCAACATTCGATGCAGATGCAACTGCAACAGGTGCATTTGTGTCGTGCCGGCCGCTGTCGCTCTGGAACGCCGACGTGCGTGCGCCTGCCCCGTTCACCGGGTCGGCGAGTGATTAGCGACCGACGACGAGCACTGCTTACCCCGCCGCGCATGGGCACCAGCTGACATGACACTTCGCAGAGCACCTTGTTGCACCTTGAGTCGTCCGCGAAATATTTGTTGGTCGAGATGTGCAGCGCTTACGTCGACACACTCGCGCGTGACCGGAGGTCGCCGACGGTTTGCGCCCATGGAGCGGTCTCCGGCGCCGTCGACGCAAGTGCGCTGTTCGTCACGTCTCCCGACTGGCGATAACGGATGACGTGACCAGACATCGGTCACGTGACAGCACACCGTCACTATCAATGGGTGCCCAGTAATGGCGAGAGGCAGAAAACGTGCGCACACCGTGTGTGTGGGCGTGCAACTGACGCCGGGACGCGCGTCAATACGGTCGAAAATCGCCCAGCCTCTGCTAGTGCCAGCATGGCCGACAGATCGCTGTCGAACCGGGCGCTGAGAGAGAGGATGGTCGTGCTGCGTCTGCGGTGGTGGCGCGTTCCCGGCAGCTGGTGAGTTGTGTCCGACCTTTGCACGTTGAGTGAGGCTTTGCGCCGCGTCAACTGGTAGAGCGCTGCGGCGCATCGCAAGCGAAGACGCCCATGCAGGCTAGCAATGGCGCCAGGCCGGCAAGGGCGCACGGCCATCGGCTGCGGTGCCCGTGCAGGGAACACAGCCGACCATTGGACGACCCGAAGGCGATGTGTGAATGCCACGCTCCCGGCAACGACATCTGGCCGCAGGGCGTGCAACACTGATATGCACAGCCGGCGTCCATGGTCATTGTCAGCGTTTGGTCTGTATGGCGTTGGCTTGTACAACCATGTGATGCGTTGGCGTTTCATGTCGCCAGCCTGACGGCACGCCATTTTGGTAACATGGCATCGGCCGGCCAACCAGGCCATCCCGCGGCAGGGCGAAAACAAGCTCCAGTCACCCCTCCAAAGTTCAAAAATGAATTCAATATTCTGGTCCCCATGTAGGGAGCGTATCAGATATGATGCTGATCAGAACAGATTTGTATTCATAAAAGGCCATGTTTCATTATAGGAATTGGGATAAGGAGAAACGGATGCACTCAAGGTCTGCAGCGCATTTGCACGCGACAGTGTTTTCCAAAAGCCATACATCTATAATGCCACGGTTCGGTGTAGCGTGCCGCCAATGGGGAGAAGCGGTGGCTTATCCCCGCTGCCCATGGTGGGCATGGGCGGGGGGAAGGCCGTCGGCGGGAGCCGCATCCGCCCCGTCATTGCTTCCTGGATTGCAGGCCTTAGGACCATTGGACCAGCCAGATGGCCAGACCAGACGGCCAGCCAGACAGCACGTCCGCGGCGACGACACAGGACTGCGTCGCCTCGAGGCGTCACACCAGACGAGGAACGCTGGGGGCAAAACTGCGACCACACGAGAAGGCCGCAGTGGCCCAACGCCTACGGACATTGCAGTGAAGTGGCAAGCCCACAGCCGGTCGGGCAGCCCAGTGAACGGGCGGTGGCTACACGCCGGTGTGCTACACAGTCCGGGGCCATGGAGAGAGAATCTCTAAAATTGACCAGCCCGATGATAATGAAAGGAGGAAGGATGAATGGCAATGATCAACGATGAGACAGTGAAATAGCACTGTGTCGGAAAGTGCCCAAGAATGAACATCGCTCTGGACCTCCACCCGATTTCGGTCAGGGGCCGAATGGGCTGAACTGGAATCATCTGCCAATTATTGAACCCCTGTGTCGGTAAGCAATCCTCTGGCATCAGTGAGGCCCATTACGTCAATCCGGAATCAACTGCTCCGCTATGAGGGCCCCCCGCGCCAGGGAGGAGACCAATGCAACGTGCATCCCTCTGTTGTCCTCGTGGTCGACCAGGGGGCCCCAGCCACTGTGTCTCCAGAATAGTAGCCGGCAAGTACCCCGGTTGACAAGTTTGGACGGAAATCCCCTTCAACCTTTGACTGGGAAAGGCAACGGGGTTGCCTGGTGTTCTACTTACGGAGCCCCATGTCTACGAAAGGTAAGGGTCCTCCTTAGTATTTAACCACTGTGTCTCTCAGCGAACAGTGATGACAAATGACGACAGCTGGACCCGGTGAAATATACTGGGCAAATCCGGTTATTCATCTGGGTGCCTTTTCACCAGCAGCCTCTATCCAGCTGTGTGCCACCCCCACCCTCTCTTACCAATGCCCTGGCCTTCCCTCTGTTATAAGATGGACCTTGCAGGATCTCTGATAGGCTCCTCTCGGAATTAAGCGTATAAATGGACCATTAGGTGTCATTTCATGGTTGAAGATGAAGAGCGCTGCGAAGTCCAAATCATACCGGTAACGCTTTGTACCAGCGCTATGTTTTTCCCTGTAATTTTCGAAACCACCGTCGTCTTAACAAGCGCCATGGTACCCCTACCGTTGCGAATGAAAGCACGTTTGTGATTGGCCCAGCAGGCGGTAAGGACCTCTTACCGAGAAACGCATTGGTTAAAATTTGAGCCATTGCGTCACTGCGGACCCTGTAATACTCCCATACCCAAAGCCCAAGTGTGGCTTGAAGAGCCACTATGGCGAACACCATAGGGGAGAAATTAAAGTTATGGTATAACATGTCGTTGAGTCTGCGGGATAATACACTTGTCTTTGCACATATTTTTGCCTTAACAGAGTGTTTTAATCCTTCGTAGCAGTTACTACACCTTGATAAATTAGTGCACTGCAAACATAAAAGAACAGACCCGTTCGAAAGCAGGACCAATGAAATTTCCTGCTTTCATAATGGTACGCGAGAGGTCAAGTGAGATTTCCACCACAGGACCGGTTATAGGGGTGGTAAAAGTGTACTTCTTGTCGTCGACCAAATTTTTGTGGGAAAAATTATCGCCAGTAGCGTAATGCGATGTCATAAGACAAAATGATCCTTTAGTTCATGCCCAGTAGCGTCATCAGTAATCAGCTTATCACCGAAGGTCTCTTTCATCGCTGCAATTTTCAATATCATGTTCATAACCGAAATGTCCAGTCATGCACTGCCCTTGAGCAAATGTCAGGATATGTGCTGCTGTTAGGAACGCAGGTGTACGTGCCCTGGACTGACAAGATAGCCCAATCACAACAGCAGTTTTCTTCCAACCTCGGGACTTAGAGGCCTCATGTTTGAACTCGATCTACGGCTGGATTTGCTTTCCTCGATTCCCCCCCCCCTCCAAAAAGAACAATGAAGAACCTAGATAGCCATGGCAGCAAAATGCATTGCAGATTCCGAAACAGCCGCAAGCGGCATAGACAATGACGTGAAATATGGGGGGTCTCCACGAGGCTATGCCCCCCCCCCCTTATGAAAAGCTAATGTGCGCTTCGAACCCCATCTCAACCGTCACCAAACTATCCACCATACCTTAGACATGCTCCAAGCCCTGCGCTACATGCTTTGAGTGGTGGGCGCCCTCTGTCGTGCCCTAACAAGTAAATTGCACCGATTTTCTTTCTCAAAAAACTTCACATCAGGCGGATAGCTCTTTCCGAACAAGCTACTCGCCATGACAGGGGAGTGGGGGAAGGGGTGATGTGACACCCTCCCCCCCGCACGGTCTTCTGAGGGTACCAATGCGGCATATTGTGCAGTTTTGCAAACATATTTGGTGGACTCTGGGGCATCCATTGTGCGCGTGTTGACACCAAAGAGGAGCCCCTGGCAATGCTGGTTTCAGAGTAGCGATGTTTTTACGATCAGCGCAAGACGATTCAAGGCCGGCGGGTGCAAGCGACGATTATGCGGACCGCGCGTGGAGCGTTGGCACTATTGCATGAACGAAACCCTACCTTATAAATACAGGCTCCAGACAGATAAAACTACTTGCCATTGTACTCATGATTAAACAAGGGACACACCTCTTTATTTTCCATGTTTCTTCACTGCATGATTTTATACATATGATTTGATTTGATTTTATGATTTTTTGACATGATTTATATATTATTATATATTACATATTATATATTATTATATTATATATTATATTATATATTATATATTATATTATATATTATTATATATTTTTTGATTTTTTGATATGATTTTATACATGCAAAGCTGATGTTTGATTTTCAGGAAAATTTGACGTCCAACTTGGTCAAGTGGGGTCAGTGGTTGTGGTCAGTGGTCAGTGGTCACTTGGTCAGTTAACAGCAGGAAAGTTCTTACCAGTCATGAGATCTTACTAAAGACGGGTCACCGTTTGTTGTTTTTTTGCGAGGCTTTACCTTTACCAGTTCCACTGAGCGCGGCGTCGGTGGCGGACGTGCCGTGGTCTCTCCCCATCTCACGACCCCAGTGGCCTTTTAGCTGATGGCTTACCATGTTTGGTAAACATTTTTAGTGACAGTGTGAGAGTGAGAGCGCCTGTGCGCCAGTGAGAAGGTGAAGGGATCATTTCGCTGATCACGTGAATCGTGACCGACTACCGTCACTACAGTGACTATCGAGACGGGACCACCTACCCGCCGGCTGTGCAGCGACGGGTCCGAGGTGACAACTACCGGCGACTCCTGAGCCTATAAACAACGCGACTACAACCATCTCCGCTCCAGTTCTGGAGCGCACAAGCTAGCAAGCCAGCAGCAAGCCTGCGTTCTGCAATGAATCGCCAGCTGCTCCGCCTATTGGTGACCTTGGCGGTCGCCCAGGTTATCGTGCGGGCCGCCCTCCCGGCCCCAAATCCCTGGCTCCCGGCTCGGCACGTGCCCTCGGGCCATGCGGAGTCAGCTGTTGAGTGCGGACCGCGCCAGGTCACCGCGGCGGCCAGGGGCGAGCCCAGGGTTGCCTTGGTCGGCTTGGGTGCGGGCGTGAGCGTGAGCCGGTCCTCTGGTGGCCGTGGGCCTGACTCGGGCGGCAGCCGCCCGGCGCGCCGGGGCAAGTGATCGCGGCGCCGGGGCTGTAGGGGAGGAGCGAGGTGGCGGGCGCCCGGTGAATGCCGTGCGGGTGAACTATACATCGCGCAGTTAAACATACAAAGTTTAAAACCCAAGCTGCCAGATCTACGTCACAGTCTAACTGATATGCATCAGTTTGATGTTCTCGCACTCAGTGAAAAGTCTAACTGATATGCATCAGTTTGATATTCTCGCACTCAGTGAAACGTGGCTGCGGCCGTCTGTCCCCGCCCGGCTGCTGAACATTGATGGGTACCGGCTGTACCGACACGACCGGCCTGCAGGCAGCGGACTGCCTAGGGGTTACGGAGGGGTCGCAGTTCTGGCGCGAGACCCGTTTGATGTGACTGTTCTGAAAACGCCTCATACTGCCGTTAGTTCATCGAATCTTGAGATTATTTGGACCCTTGTTCGACCCGCTAAAGCAAAGCATATTATTTTCGGGTCGTTGTACCGACATCCCACTAAGACAGCCCGGCAGGTGTCTGATGATCTCGATTATTTGGAGAACCAGTTACAATGTATAATGTCCACACATGACTGCCCAATAGTGATCGCCGGTGATTTAAACATCAGCCTGATTGGCTCGAGCACAGGCACCGGCTATCAAAAATTGATGCAACTGTTAAGGTCTTACAATTTGCATATGTGCAACGATTCCAATCCAACGTACCGTCCTGCTGGCTCGCTGTTAGATGTTACGATTACAAATCACAAGGACCTCATCCAACGCTGTGCTGTCACCGCCTGTCACTATAGTCCGCATGACTTTACGCGAATATTGCTGAAAGTATCGAAAGGGAAACGCCAAACCAATGTCATCACATCCCGCTGCCTGAATCGAGTTGACTTTGATTATTTCAATGATTTGCTTGTGAACGCCGACTGGTCTCTCGTCTATGGAAGTGCGACGACGTCTGAGAAGTGGGACTCTTTTCTAGGAGTGTTTACACTCCATTTGAGTGCCGTCGCGCCTGCCAGGCGCATAAACCTATGCTGTCAATCCGCCCCATCTGTCTCAGCTGATACGCGTGTGTTGATGGTTCGTCGCGGCGTCGCTCTAGCGTGCTGTTCGCGTGCTGAGTACAAGGCACTCAATAAGCAGACACGGGCAGCTATTAGACGGGACTGTCGCGATCATATTAGGAAGCAGATTTCTGAGGCAGGTCACTCCGGCATGTGGCGGTGCGTTAAATCGGTTATTGGCAGTAAACAGGCTACGTCAGCCACACCTAACATTCATCCTGATACTTTGAATGGCTACTTTGTGAAGGTAGGGCCTACGACTGCCGCCACCGTGCCGAACCGAGGCACGGCTTTGCCAGTCAGGCTCCCCCGAGTTATGACCTGCTCATTTAAGGTGCATCCTCTGTCATGCGATGAGCTGCTTGCAGCTATGTCTACGATGAACCCGACGACATCCTGTGGGCTAGACGAACTTAGTACGCAGCTTTTACAGAAGTCTTTTCGTGGTGTCGGCTGTCCCCTACTTGACGCCATCAATAGCAGTCTCATTGAGGGAACGGTGCCCAGCGCCTGGAAACACGCTCTTGTCACAGCGCTCCCGAAAACCAGTGATTTGAACGATCCTACCAAATTTAGGCCAATCTCTGTAGTGCCAGCGATAGCAAAAATAGTCGAGCGTATTGTTCATCATCAGCTTAGCTCATATTTTAACGAGCGTGATTTATTTTCGCTTACACAACACGGATATCGTACGAATTTTTCAACAGAGACTGCACTTACTGTAGTGACTGATCAAATACTCACCGCGATGGATGCTGGGGAGATCGCTCTGCTTGTTTTGATAGATCTGTCAAAATGTTTTGACGTTGTGGATCACCAGCTTCTCTTATCCAAGCTTAAGATATACAATATTGACACAAAATGGTTTGAAAGCTACCTTTGCGGGCATACCCAACAGGCTCAGATCAGATATCCTTCAATGCATACTGCACGCTCTCGCAGTTTTCCGAATGGGATGGGGGTATTTCAGGGTACCGCCCTCGGGCCGCTCCTATATTCCATTTTCTCGAACGATCTAGCGTTATATTCAGAAGGTGCCACAGTGATACAATACGCCGATGACACACATATTTTGGTTACTGGAAAGAAAAGTGCAACGCAACATCTTGCCGGAACCATGGAGAGTACCTTGTCAATTGTATTGGACTGGTTCAACAACCATTCTATGAACGTCAATACAACAAAAACGCAGTTAATAGTTTTGGGGACAAAGGCTACGCTGCGTAATACGCCTCCTGTGCATGTCAAGTTCGGGTCAGCTGTCATTACTGAAGCAATACTGTCCAAAACCTTGGTGTGGTGATGGATAGAAATCTCACATTTGAACCGCACATTGATCAGCTTGTTGCCAGGTCGACGGGTGGTCTGATGGCCCTGTCCCATGCCAGGCATGTACTTCCAAGAGACACCCTCGTTCGCATTGTCGGAGCTCTAGTTCTTCCCTCCATTAAATACTGTATAGCACTGTATGGTACTCACGGAGCCACGCAGCTCCATCGCGTGCAAAAACTTGTGAACTTCTGTGCGCGGGTTGTGAGCGGAAGGAGAAGGTGTGACCATATATCGGATGTTGTCAGGGATCTACGATGGCTTAGTGCTGATCAGCTCGTCAGACATCATATGTTGTGCCTGCTCTGCTCCCTGTGGATAGCCTACCATCATGGAAGCCTGGTTCTCAGGCATTGGTAATAGAAGCGTTGTTCCGCAAAATGAATTCGGCCAATAATTAGATAAATACATAATTTCGAGAGACTTTCCTCAAAGTTCGGGCTTGCACCACTTTTGGTGAATAGAAAATTACAACTCTGCTTGGGCAGCAGTTATGCTTGAAAAGGGAATAGTTGGCTTAAAACGACAAGTGCCATAGCGACGAGCTGAAACTGCACAGTTTCCATGCAATGTAGACAATTGAAAGACTACCCTCTAAATAATCTTGAAGACCTAAAACGCCTGACAGACTTATGGCCTATGTGACCATGCTCACCAAAAACGATGTCAGGTAGGTCTTTGGCATACAGAGACTACAAATGCTTTATAACGGGCTACACTGAATAAATAAAGCCCGAAAGCTAGCTTTCACATGAGAAAAACTGCACAATATACATTTGATAGCTTAACATAACTGCAACCATTTTCTTATTCTTCACCAGGCCTTGCACTTTACAACTTAAACATCCATCCGAGTCGAATTAAAACATTTGGAACGGACGTAAGTCGTGAGCTGAATCTGGTTCCAGTGAGCAGGTTCTGAGCCAATCCAAATAATTGGAATAGAAGACAACTCTGTCACCTGCGTCCCCTATTTGCGTCCTTTTCCGTGTGGGATAGACGGGTCATGATTTCCCTCGACCAGCCGAACAAAAAGTCCAAATCCGATTCTGTTGTCACTCCGCGAGAAATCCAAACTTGCGTGTTTTGCAGTAACGTTAGTCGTGATATTAAAAGATATCGGCAAGGTAAGAAATTATAGCCGTTGCGTACGTGCTGAAACTCAGCAATATGCTCGTACACAACACGAATCAACGGCTGCAAATTTCACAAGCACTAACTTTCTCTTCCACCGGTATGTGAAGCTACGGAGGATTACAATAAATGCAAGCCGACCGTACTACCGCATTACACGCTGGCAAGGATGGTGACGGCCCTTATCCGTACACACTGGTAAAATGTGTCAGATGTCGTCTCGGGTCTCGCACTGGTGTTGTGCTGCGTTGCCGACAGTGCCGGCGATCTGCTATGGTCTACCTGCGGTCACGGTTGCGTGAATGACACATTTTACAATACTTGATAAGGCTGTGCGCGTCAGGCCAAATAAGGTACTCCAAGAAGTTTCTGATGCCGTCGTGTTTTCGCCTGCCACTGATTACACGTACGTATAAATGTTAGCAGTGGTGCCTTTGTAAAGTTGCGTGACGCTACGGCCGCTAACAGCCATATCCGGCATCGACGATAGACGCGACTACAGAAACACCCAAGCAATGTTTACAAGAACAACTTTCGGTATGGTGTGTTTCAAGTGTGTCAGACCAATTACGATGCCCGTGTATTCTTATGATCCGTTCCACACGCGGCTTGAAGCTATAGTGGTTGTCGATAACAAAACATCCCATTCTGTCACACTCTGTGTTCAGGTATTGCAATGCCCAAGGAAATAGACGTAAACCAAACTCTGCATTAGAGACGACATCAGAAGCCTTGAAATGGGAGAATCGTACGTAACATTCCTGGTGAGAAATGATGGGTTTTGTGACCGGTTTTCCTCGTTTTGGAGCATATAACATTTCATTCAAAACTGGGTATCTGACGACATCTGTGTAAAAGGAGACACGGTGAAACGAATCATATTGAGGGCTGATAGATCAAAAGGAAGTGTACCACAGCGATTGCATTGGGGTGGCACAAAAAGTGTCACAGAATGAATCACTCCAGATATATTGCTTGTGCGTGAACACCTAACATGAGCGGTAAACTGTCACTGGGTTTAGCTATTGCGCCATATAATTTTGTTTTACTGCATGTGGTGCATGGCTATGCATGACGCTTTATCACTTTTTAGTTAGTGCCGACCTGTTGGTGTTGCCTGGCCGGCCGTCTTTCTTGACTCAGAGACCATTGGGTACATCCGAATGCCTCCAGAGCCTCCAGTATACTCCCATCTGGAGAAAATCCCCTCCCCAGTTTGGAACGCATGGCTTACAGCGTACAGATTGTGGCACATATTTATCTGTCCTAATTGCCAAAATTTCCAGTCAATACTCACTTCTTTTATCTTTGCCTATGGTGTAGGAGATTCCTCCCTTCGGAGATGTGCTGGTTCCGGTTATGCGCTTGCGTCACTTGTGCAAATGTAACAAGTGCACCGTTCACTTGCGCATGGAAAACGAGGATATACCATTCAAACACATCTAAATTGAAATGGCATGTAAACTCGCATGATATCAGGGTTGTGCGCCTATATTTTTTTTAGCTTGTTGCAGTCCAGCTGATGTCCATTTAAACAATGACAATGCATTTGCAGTTTATATGAACGCTTGGCAACATTAAGAGCTAATGCAACGCTGAGCTAATGCAACGAATTTATGATTAAAAATAATCCTGCGCTTTTTGAGTGTCAACGGCTGGAATGCCGCACGATCCGCTGAACTTTGTTCGCCATTCCCCCTCCATTGGCAAACCACCTCGGAATGTCACAATTGTCTGCCGACCGCTTGCCTCCGTCCCCTGCCCTTGATGACACCCACCCTCCTGACCACTGCCGGCGTGGAGTGTTACTCAATTATCGCTTCCCTCCGCGCGGGTGCTTTTAACCTCCAGTGGCACGTGGAGCCGCTTCTTTTCTGAAATCGTACCCATTCAATTCGTCCCTTCTTCGGGTTCCGCCCACCTGTCTGTCACTTTGTTACCCACCCAGCGGGGCGCCGGACACGGTAGGCTGGTGTTTACACGCAGAATGCTAACATCGTTGGAGACAAACATAGACGCCGCCATTGCACTGGCCGTCCTAAAACACCATAGAGATCCCGCCATCGACGCCCAAAGGGACGCCCGACGAGGACTCAGGTCGCCGGTCAGGCCGAGTCTCCAGAGCGCGCCGGCCGAGGAGATCGTAAGGTGTGGACGCAGGTCGTGCCGGGCGTTCTTCTTCTGCCGAGGGGCCCCACCGTCCCATAGAGTGCGCTGTCTACCAACAGGCCTCTGAGGGGCGTGCCGTGGGGCGGTGCCTTGCGAAGCCCGCTCCAGCAGGCGGGAGGCGAGGGCACAGAAGTGTTGGAAGCGACGCCTCCGTGCTGGACGAGGCGCTGCCTAAGGCGCATGCGCGGCAGCGGGAAGCTGCGAGCGGTGAGTGCGGCCGTGCGAATGGCGAGCCGCCCGTCGTGGACGGAACGCGGGGAGCGTCGTCCAAACAGGGAGCCGTCACCCCGGAGGTCAGCCGAGGAAACGAGTCGCCGCCCAGCTCGTCCAGCTGTCGGCCGAGCAGCTGCTTCGGTGCCAAGCTGGCAAATGAACGTGATACACTATGGCAAGATCGAAATGTGATATATGAATTTAACTTAACTGAAAGAGAACCCACGCCGACGAACCAATTACGATGCCAAGGCATGAGGCATCGAATGCATGCGGTTCCGTTTTTGCTCCGTTCAAACATTATCGCAAGCTAAAGGGTGGAGGTGGGGTGCAGTAGTTAAGGGCGCACAGCCATGGGCGGGGAGACAGCCGTTCATGGTGCCTGACCGGACCCACCATTCCGCCAGTGCCCCGGTCACCCGCTTCACCCTAGCTCTGTGGCTCACATGAGTGTGCGTTGATGTCGGGTGTACCGGAGCCACAGCGTGCCGAGCCGTGTGCTAACATCATCGAGCTCGTGTGCTGACCAATGGGCTCCTCATTATAAAGTCGCTCTTGTGAGGAGGTGTGACAGCGGCAGCCGGCGGCGCACAACATCCAGCGGCGGCCGGGGCAGCCGCGCACGTCGCCCACCGCAGAACCCCTCTCCCCTCCCCATGCACACTAATCGGACATGAATGTGTGTGTGTGTGTAATTGGGGCTTTACGACACATTCAGCTGCTGAGGCTATATGGCGTCGCCTGCCTCTCACTATGGCAGGAAGGGCGGGCACCGCGGGGAATCGAACCCCGTATTTCTGGTTTCACAGATACGTAGTGGTTAACACAGACGCAGACTAATCGGACAGAAATTCAGTCAACGCACATTTTGCGTGGTCATGGATGGTTTTCAGAGGATCACAGTTAATCTCTCCGCGTAAAGCTATCTTTACCAATGGAAAGTCGATGAGGAGGCGCTGAAACTGGGCATCTAAGTCGCAAAAGTCCGCGCAAGGTCCGTGCATGCCTGGGTGGGTGATACACAGTCCGCGCTAAGGTCCGTGCTTGCCTGGGTGGGTGATGCACAGTCCGCGCTAAGGTCTGTGCATGCCTGGGTGGGTGATACACAGTCCGCGCTAAGGTCTGTGCTTGCCTGGGTGGGGGATACACACACATCTCAGGATAAACCACCTTCAAGCATCGGGCTCTATCACAATCCAAAGCGACCGTTCTGATTGGTTTCAGTCCTCATTCCATAGCCTTTATTACTATATGTAGTTTATATATAGTGTATAGCACGGATCTCAGTCCATAGTTCAGGGGAGTGATCGGGAAAATGTTGGGTTCACTATGGTGTCCGCAGGCCTTACGCTGTTGCCAGCGCCTTACATGTCCACATCCCGGGTGAATTCTATCGCTAAGGCGCCTACTACATTGCCCTTGATCTTTTTGAATTTTCTCGTGGGGCTCTGCGCTGTTTTGGGGCACTATCTGCCTACATGCTTTGGCACTCTTGATCGATCAGGCTCTCCTCCACGGGTTCTCCCGATTCGCCTAAAAGGCTGCACGCTTTTGCATATCAAATACTTTTTTTCGTGGTCGCACATTCCAGGATATCCTCAGTTGCTCAGGGGCTCTTCACATCGGTCTCAGGCTCTTTCCACGTGCTCCGAGGGCCTTATGCTGTTGCTGGTGCTCATATAAGGTAAGGCACCAGGCCGCCCGATGCTCCGTTGCTCTCGGGCCCTCTTCTTTAAGCTAGGGGTATTTCGCTTTGATCTCATTTGCGAAGGACTCTTTACTTCTGTCGGCGCCGTTTCTGTTAACTTGTCCGGGCCCTGTTGGTTGCACAGGGACATTAATTTATGCACACTGGTAATGGTTAATCTTCCTTTGCTCAGAGGGCCCTGCGCCCTGGCCGTGGTCCTGTACTCGCGCCAGCCGCGACACTCCCATCGTTTTGGAGCCCATCACGTTGGTCTTTTGTGCTTCTCGCTTGCTCTGAGCGCCCTATACTCTTGACGTTGACGAGACGGGACGTGAGTTGACGGGAATACGTTATTCTAATGGAACTACAAATGCGGCATAAGAGAACACATGGGTATGTTCTTGTCGAAATTTCTTCGGAATAGACCCTTCAGCACGGCCCTGTCCGTTCCATGTCCAAGGAAACATGGCGTTCCGCAGGGGAGCGTTCTCAGCATTGCGCTTTTTGTTATCATGGTTAATGACAGCTGAAAAATTTCCTCCACAATTAGGGAGATCGCTATTTGCCGACAACCTTGCCATGTGGACTAGTGCACGAAAAGGCACAGCTTCCGAACAACTTCAATTTTGCATAAGGAAATGGAAATGATCAGCAGGTTTGCATGGCTATTTACTATAGTAATACGTGCTTGTTATGCGTGTGTTATTTCTTGTGTGAACAATATTTGGAGTGAAGCAGCCTGATGGCTGCAGCATGCTGCATGGCTGTGAAAACATCGCGTTTAATGAAGCGACGTACTTTTTTTTAGCACACTGTTCTTAACTGTAAATGTTGTGAATAGTGCAATCACTTTCGGCTGTGCAAAATGCTAATTCCAGTTGTATTTTTCCATTCCGCCGCTGAAATGGAATAAGGTTGCTATTGTATAACAGTACTAGGGAATCTAATAGTGCTTCCTACTGTGAAG
>NW_023596297.1:42941878-43219042 GCF_011947565.3 Pollicipes pollicipes | reverse complement strand
CTATCAGCTTTTAGTTGATCATGGATTTACAACAAGTTTGGAGTTTCATCCGCCAATGGGACTTATGCATGATGCCGTCCTAACCAGTTGCATTGCTTTGTTAGTCGGCCTGTGCATCATTTACATTTTGCACTAATTCCTTTTTGTGTTGACGATATATTGCTACAGCCCTAAAACTGGGGCGGGAAAAGAGGTGCGCGGTATGGCAATAAGAACTGCCCTGAATTTCGTTTGCAATTTTTACTTTCCGCATGTCGTCGCATGCCCTAGTAATACGCACGGTGAGGAGGCGTCTTACGAATGGTCTCCTCACCTCGGAACATGCGGAACATGAGGTTTAAGAGACTGCATTAAAACATGGTTGGGACTATGTTGGAGCATTCTTGGTTTTATTTCCCATACAAAATAGCTGAAATATCATTTAAAATGCACGGGCGTCATGCCACAGTGGACAAAACGTCGGGGTTTGTCGTCTCTTTACAACTATGGCGCAGTGCGACGACAGGAATTGTCTGATGCGTTTTGTGGCGTACTCTCGTGACATTTTTTTCATCCAAAGGGTTAAAACGTTTAGTGACGTAAAGTTAAAGTAACAAAAAACGTCTGTGGCGTTCTTTATTGTGACAGTGGCCAATAGGTGCAAATAACCAATGCAGTGCACGCACCCTTAAAGCTCAATAACTAACTAATTAACCTCGCTATTTGACCCGAGCTGGTATGGACTGCGGCCGGTACCGGTACCAGCGGGCGCGGAAAAGGTCAAGTGACGCCAGAGGGTCCCACCTTAACGATGGAACGTGCACCGCCAGGCACTGTGGCAGCTTGGCTTTTGCTGTACAATTTTACTGTTGACCCATGATTTTACAATCATATGCTGGTGTCAGGGCTCATTTCGATAAGCATCACTTAGCGTGCCCGTAAATGTATCCAACAGCTGAATCTTTAAAAGGATAGAACTGGCGCCGCCGATTCGGCGATGTATGCCTTTAATCCATTCGCATACCATGCGAACAGAACACACCGCACCCCCCCCCCCCCCCTCCGCTCACTTCGATTCAGGTCTAGCTTTACTACCACACCACTGAAGGAGTGAGCCGATAGTCAGTCATCTGTCTGCTGCCACCCCCCTCTGTCTGCTGCCACCCCTTTGCTACCCTCGCCAACCCTGTCTGCTGCCGAGAGGATGGCCCTGGATCAGAATCGTCCTGCCGCTGTAACTCTACGTTGCGATCGTAATTAGGACCTCCTTTGGAGTTCTGAGTGGTATGTGAGATCACACGGGCACCTACCGTGCGGATTTGTCTCCGCGCTGGTGAATGCACTGGCCTTTTGTGAGAGGCGTGGTTATACCTGGTATGTGGTAACGGCACGGAAAGGGCCAGCCACGTAAAAGTAAGATGCTAGTCTTCACAAACAACACATGGCTGCAAAAAAGATGCGGCCTTGCCTCGAATCTGTCGAGGAGACTGGGGCAGTGCCGCGGAAGAACGTGGCATCACAGCGATCCAGAGAAGTTGATGGAAGAATATGATAACGCCGAGATGGGACCAAGCGTCAAGACCATGACATGAGCGTGGCCTGGTCTCGCACTGGGATGCATAACAGTCGTTTCGGCTGTTTGAAACTCGTCAAAAAGTCGCCACCACCTGAGTTGCTATGTTTTTCTGCGCTTCTCATTAGTCAGCAACTGAGAATACATCTGTCCAATGTGACGCGTGGCCATGCGGGCAAATGTATTGGAATGAACTGAGACAAAGTTTTTTTTCTCGGCACATTTATTAAGAATTAAGTTACAGATCTGTCAAACCGCACCAATGTTGATATTCGTGACACTAGAGGAGTTTTTGATGTGTCTAGACAACGGTATTTGATACTAGCTCCACCTATTTTGCGCACTGGAGTCATCCTCCAACAAGCCCCAATCTTGCCTCTTTTCACGCTTCTGGTACCTGGTGGATTAAGTATGAAATAGACATGACGAAGAGCATCAGTGCAACGTTGCCAAACATGCATTAAGCTGACTTTGTTAAAGATGATAAACTGTGAATAAGACCCAAAACTGCAGAACCATGAGAATGCTCGAGCAGACCGGAATAGGTTGAAGGCTGCGATTGTTTCTGCATCGTTTTGATGCTGATTTGAAGTTAATGCGTTTGTGATGTAGGCGATAAGGGGTAATAGTTTAGTTTTACTGATACCGAAACTTTTCTTTCGAGCACTTACTTGAATAAGCATGCCAAAGGCTACACGGTCACGCACAAAACATTGTGTTACAGACTTCCCGGCTTCTCTGTCCCACCACCTCTTACGTCTAACGCCTAACACGGGGATTGGGGTTGGGGGGAGGGGAGTTGCGTCGTCAGGTAAAGGGTTTCCTTTTCGTCGTCGTCGTCGATCGTTTTTCTCCGGTTTCGTCTCGCCGTTTCCTGGAACACGTAAGCTACACACGCAGCCTTAAGCAACACTGCCAGGCCGCAAGCCCACACATTATCGCCTTAAGCACTCAATTGTAGCAAAAACACAAGCACAAGCACCAAAACACGAAGCATGCGGCCCCAGTCCCCATCCCCATCTCGCCGCGAACCGGGACCCACCCCCGCCGTGGGGCCCGCGCTCTTCCGCCGACCGCGCCGCCTGACGGGCCATCGTTCGTTCTTATCAAAAATAATGACGGCAAAATTTTTGCATCCCTGAACCCTTTCGCCATCCGCCGCGAAATTGAGCACCATGTAGGAGAGGTTTAGGAGGCCAAACCCCTTCGGTCGGGGGCCCTCCTTATCAAAGTTCACGGCGCCCATCAGGCGCACGTGCTACTAAAACTCAGCCGATGTCTGATCCGTGACGTGGCGGTGGTCATGGCAGACCGCCTGAACACTGTTCAGGCGGTCGTGTAGGCCCCGGCCCTCGCCGAGATGTCCGAAGAGGACATTCTCGGCGAGTGTCTCGCTCAGGGTGTCACCGAGGTGGTACGCCTGCCGTCGCGCCGTCCGGAGCTGGGACCTAGCCCCCTGCTCCGTTTGCGCTTCCGGGGTACGGCCCTTCCACCATACCTCTTGTGTGGTTATATGCGGGTGCCCCTGCGCCCGTGGATCCCCTCCTCGCAGCAGTGCGCGCACTGCCAGGCCTTCGGCCACAGCGCGCGCACTTGCCGCGCCCGCCACCCGAAGTGCGGGGTGTGTGCGGGCCGTCATTCAGCTCGCCAGTACGGACGCCCAGGAGCCGCGCTGTGCGTCCTGCACTGGCCCCCACCCGGCATGGGACCGTTGGGCCTGCCCGGCCTGGCTGGAGATCCGGGCCAACCTCAGGGAAAAAGAAAAGAACAACGCTCCCTCCCCGCTCCTCCCTCCTCGCGCTCCCTCCCTGGAGACTGGGGCCTGGCCCACGCCAGTGGAGGCGCACGCCCGACCCACCCCAGCCGCCCGGGGTGGAGTGGAGAGCGGACGTGTGGTTCCGCCCAACGAGCACCATTTGAGGGGCGCTCCCATGGCCCGCACCCTGGCCCGCCAGGCCTGGTTCCCGGCCCCTGAGGTCCGGTCCCCGGGTCACCACCCTCCGCTTCGGCACCCTGAGGCTCGTCTCCCGGCCCCTCGGGCCAGAACCGGGACGCCGTTGACGCCACCTCGGACCTCACTGCCGTTCAGCGGCACACGTTGTGCGCGCCCGAGAGCCTTGTCAGAACCGGGGTCATCGACGACTGGTTCCCCCTGGACCAGTCTGGGGACAGAACCGTCAGGGTCGAGTCGGACTACCTCCCCGTCTCCTGAGAGAGGACCCCTGCCCCGCCCGCCCTCCCTCTCCCCCGCCCCCTCCAAACGGACCCGCGCTGGCCATGCCCAAATGCGCTCCCGCACCGCTGCACGAGCAGCAGGACGGCCTCGCTCCCCTCCCCAGAAAATGGACACCCCATTTAATGAATTCGTTCTCCAATGGAATACCAGATCCGTAATATCCCATTGAAGCAAATTCAAAGAATATATCATCAAACATAAACCATTGATTGCCGCTGTTCCAGAGACCTTTTTAATGATTCTGATTCTAAGAACAATAACTTTAGTATTCGAAATAATTGCCCCCATACCGATAACGTAAAAGACACACCTCGCCGTGGCGGCACGGCGCTGTATGTAGCCAGCCGTCTACTGCACCATCGAGTACACTTTAATGCTGATCTGAATCTTAGAGCAATTAACATAAAAATCGCACAACTTGGCCTCACTCTCGTCTCTCTTTATTTATCCTCAATTAACCCTCTCCCCGCCGCCCAGGTCTCCGAGCTCTTCTCTCAGATCTCCTCCCCTTGCCTAATCTTGGGCGATTTTAACGCCCACCACCGAGCGTGGGGGTGCCAATCAACACAGACAAGCGGCACTGTGCTCTACACACTACTACATACTCATGACCTCGTACACCTCAACAGTGAAACACCTACACACATACAACATCAAGGGACAGCCGTCAGACCAGACCAGACCCGACCAGACCAGACCAGACCGGTCTGGACCAGATCGCTTACGCTTTTTCAGAAATCTGTCTGAGTCTGGACTGCTAAATCTCCTCTCTGCCTTTAACGCTATTTGGATTGATGAAACGTTCCCTGACACTTGGCGCTCAAGCACTGTTATCCCGATACTAAAAGCTCGTAAGCCTCCCTCTGATCCTTCGAGCTACCGCTCTTTTTCTCTGTCAAGCTGTGCATCGAAATTATTTGAAAGAATGGTCACCGCTCGATGTTTAATTATGATCAACGGCGCTTTTAATGATTTGCATGAAATTTCGCAATGTTTGAAGTATTCTCTTCGCTGACGACCTGGCGGTGTGGTTTACCCACCCCAGTGTCGATCGAGCAAATCGCTTTTTACAATTTGCCCTAAATCACATGCACCAATGGTGTGAACGGTGAGGTCTTGAGATTTCACCGCTAAAATGAGCAGCACTTACTTTTTCTAGGCAGCGCGTAATCTTTTCGCCTCGAACGCTTTTGAACCTGCATGGTCAACCCATCCCACTCGTCACCCAATTTCAGTAGCTCGGGATCACCCTGGATAGCCGACTTACGTTCTCGCCCCATTTTGCCGACCTCGAACAGCGCTGCACCGGATGACTTAATATCCTAAAATGTCTTGCCGGACGAGAGTGGGGAGCCGATAGGCGCACTCCGCTCCGTCTGTATACGGCCTTGATTCGACCGATCTTGGAGTTCAATGCCTTTATATTTGATGGTGTTTCTTCCAGCAAAATGAAGACCCTGGAAACGGTCCAGAACGCCGCTGTCCGCGTGGCCACTGGCGCCCTCCGTACCTGCCCGGTGTCCAGCATACTGACGGATGCACACATACCACCACTCATACACCGACGCAAGCAACAACTTCTGAGATTCTAGGCGCGGGCAGCTGCCAGACCCACCCAGCCCACTTTCAAAACACTAACAGCGCCCACTTCACAAGCAAGCAAGAACCCCACAATCAGCGTCCGCGTAACACAAGCACAACGCCCATTTCAACTGCCACACATTCACACGCTTCCCTCGCCGCCGCTATGCATGTTCTGGCTGGACACCCCCTGCAACGATTCGGCTTCTATTTACGCACGAAAAACATACCGATACAAATACGGAGGCGCAGTCCCTATTCGCGGAATTTCGTGATGAATACAATGCATACACGTACATTTATACCGATGGCTCCCGAGGTGATGACCGCACGGGAGCGGCATATATCTGTAACCATTATACCAAAGCCAGACGGCTTTTAGATTATCATATTGTATACACATCAGAATTAGAAATAATCTTTTCAGCACTTTGCCACGTTAAAAAACATGACATCAAACAAACTGTGGTGCTCCTCTTCGAATACCTAGACAAAACCAAATGAGGTAATTACATATAACAACTGAAATGTTACGAGGTTTTCACCTGCTCAACTGCCAACGAGAAGGTTTTCCTCATTGCCGTGAGGTTTTTCCACGCGCAATTCGGCCACAACGTGCTGGTTTTCCTTATTTGCAAGTTTTTTTCCAAGCACATTTCGGCATAAACGTGCTGGTTTTTCCCCATATGTTTAGGAATTCGTTTTTTTGTAGTTAGGACTTTTTCCGGATTACACTAGACAACACGACAAGGTCGTAACGGACCGCTCCCCCCATTCAGTGTGGGGGAGCGACCCGGTTCAGGTCGCTGACGGACCTAACGGCTGAGCCGGGGGCCCGCCGTTTGCCGTGCGGGGAAACCTTTGCTGCGATGAGGCGGTCGTCCGTCATCCGAACGTATTGTGATGGTTGAATAAAATGAATGTGTGTGTGTGCCTCGTGGTTTACTTTGCATTTGCTACCGGACGAAATTAGCCGGTTGAACGTAGTGTCGAGCGCGCTTTCTTGCATTGATACCGGACGCAAATAGCCGGTTTAACCCTGTCCCTTGCTTTGCGCCGGATAGCGCAAGCCGGCTTAAAGTAACTTTAGCCTGGCCTTAAGCCAGAAGTAAGTTCCCCCAGCCCCGGCTATGACTTTAGGTCGCCGGGGTAAAACAAAATGTCCCACCACCAACTGCCGATTAAGGGAAAGGCTTAGGTTACATCAGGTGGCTGAGCGAATCGAAGAAGAATCTGTCTAACACGATCATCAGGGCCGCGACGGCCGAAATCAGGAGACTCGGCCAAAGAAGAGATTCCTGTTCCTGATCTAAAACGCGTGGCAAAAGTGGGCAAAAGAGATTGATAACAGCTTCGCAGAACAATCGGCAAGAGGTCAAGTAAAGAAATAGAAGGACACAATAATGCCGCCACCGTGAAATTCAACGAGGTTCTTGACGTTGCGAAATGTAATTGCAAGTCCCAGTGCAGCTCCCCATGTCCGATTGTCTTCAGAGTGCAGCAAGAAGAGGTTGCGTTCTTAAAGGACCAGTACAGGCACCAGAAACCTGCACTTGGGTCATATGCCCGGGCAACATCGGTGGCTAGGGAGGCTCGCGAGGTGCGGAGGATGGCCAGGTCTGACCATCCTCTACTTCGAAAGCCGCGAAGGCAGGACCTACACGAGCCACACCTAGCCGCGCGAATCCCATAACAAACACGTGGCTATCATCGCTGAGCTAAAGGAGCTACACTCCGTGAGGCTGCGGTGGGACGGTCACGTCAATGTACTTGGCTGTGAAGGCACGGCCGTCAACGCCGGAACGACAGACGGCGTGTTCCGACTGTTTGAGCTGGCCACCGAGCCACTTATGCGCTGGTTCATCTGCCAGCTGCATGGGAACGAGCTGAACCTCTGCCATCCGCTGCTGAGCTTGAGCATGGACGTCACAACCACTGGACCGAGCCCTTTATATGGACTCATTGGCAAGACATGCACTGGAGAGATCAGGGAGAGGGACGGTGAAACATTGAAGCCTATGCAGGGTCACGTGCCAAACCTACCAGTCGACCTGATTGAGCAGCTGAGCACCGACTGGCAGCTGCTGTACCTGCTGAACTGCCTGCGGCGTTCAAAATGGCTCTGTCCGAAGCGCAAGAGCCCGTGGCGAATTGGACCGTCGAGCCGTGCCAGTTAAACGTCAAAAGGCCCTGCCAGTTAAACGTCAACAGGCACTATCCTCGAAGTCATAGCGATGAATGTTTAAGCTGTATCACGTATCATTTGGTGTTCCACGTGCTCACAGTTGACCATGTACTTACTAGCATACGTTGTGCAAAAGTATATCGCATTATTTGGTCGTTCGGTCATGCATACATTGTGCTATATTTGAGGTCTCTGATTATTGGCAAAATGACATACAGAAAGTTGACGCAATAATTTTGGTATGACGGAGTGGTCAATGCGCAACAAACTGAACTTATCTATACGCTTTTCTTTTCAGATGGTTGACACTAGCCGATCGCCTGCTCCTACCTTTCATCTTTACCGAGAAATACAGCAGCGCTCTCAAGGACCTTCTCCGGTTTGTGGTTGGCCACTATGTGCCGGCGTGGTCGGCCATCAGGAAGACACCAGCTGCGACTTAGGCTCGCAGCATTCACAAGCCACGGTGCAACCAGTCCTCCAGCGCAACGGGTCTTAAGCCTCTCCGGAAGGGCTGTTCCTGAACTTTGTGCGCGACGAGACCTGTGTGGTCCGCAAACAGCCGCTTGGGAACATGGAACCGTGTGTAACCAGCCAACCAAGAGTTTTCTCCACATCAGTCTTCGCCACCCCCGCGATAAACGACGAGGGAACACCGAGCTGTTACCCTGGCGCGGAACAGAAACACAGACACCCCAGAGAGCCAGAGATGCAGACAAAGCTACGGTTCCCATCGACGCCCTGGAGAGGGACATGCCCACCGTCAGCGAGCCGTGGTCGCCTGAGGTTGGACAAAGCCGCTGTACACCCTCACCATCACCCTCGAATGACGGTCACGGAGAGCAATCGCTCCACACCCAGGGTGGGGTCACGTCCCCGGGCAGGCTGGCGATTTGTGTTGCCGACTTCTTGCAAATTGAGTGCAGCGTCGCGCCGAGTCACGTGGTACAGCGCGGCCGCGCTTCGGAAGTGAAGACGCCCATGAAAATGAGGATTGGTCCCACGCCGGCAAGGGCTAACGGCCTCCGGCTGCAGGCCCGTACGCTAGGGTAGGGCGGACAGCCGACCATTGGACGGTCCGCAGGCGATGTGTGAAAGCCACGCTGCCGACAGAGACATCTAGCCATGGGCACGCAAACCTGTTATGCACTGACGGCGGACATGGTCATTGTCAGGCGAAGGTGTTCGCTTGTATTCGCCAGTCGGGTGACGTGACGTCGAACGGCACGAGATGAGTCGAACGGCAATGACAACGAGATGCTGTCGCATTGCCTGAATGATCAGCTACTGATTCGCATCTAATGCGTGTGTTGGTGTATTGACGTGACAATGAGCAACAGATGCCGACCGCATTCTTTTTCTGCTAGCGGCGCGTGTGCACGGGCTGCACCGAATATTATTGCATCTGTGCATTCGTGTAATCATATGGTTTCAACACCAGATGCTTGCCCTACCCCCGGACTGTGTAGCACTCCAGGGTGTAGCCCACGCCCGTTCCCCTGGCTGGCCTGCCGGCTGTCGGTTTGGCCCTTCCCTGCCATGCTCGTGGGCGTTGGATAACCGCCGCCTTCTCGTGTCGCCTCGGTTTGGCCAACGGCGATCCTCGCCTGGCGTGGCGCCTCGAGCCGGCCCAGCGTTGTGTCGTCGCCGCGCACGTGCCGTCCGGCCGCGGTGACGTCACCGACGTCCTAAAGCCTGCAATGCATGGTGGGATGCGCCTCCCGCAGAAAGCCCCCCCCCCCCCTTCCGCTGCCTACCATGGGGAAGAGGGTGAGCCAGTGCTTCACCCCATTGGCGGCACGCCACGCCGTGCCGTGGCATTATGGAAGTTTGTTTTCCAAAACACCCTCGCGTATGACTGCGCTCCAGAGCGTGGAGCGCATCTGTTTGTCTTTTCACCATTTCCTGTAATGAAACGTGAACATTTATGACAACAAATATGTTCTTAGCAGCTGCATGTCTCATACCTCGGCTACATGGGCGCCCAAAAATTCAACTGATTTGTAAACATTCGAGCGCTTACTGCAGCTTGCTGTCGCCCTGCCGGCGGCTTGCCTGGTTGGCAGAACGATGCCATGTCACCAACAGCGCGTGCCGTCAGCCCGGCAACGTGCAACGCCAACGCACCACATGCTGGTACAAGCCAACGCCATACAGACCGCACGCCTCACAATGAAAATTGCCGCCGGCTGTGCATATCAGTGCTGCACGCCCTGGGGCTAGATGTCTCTGCCGCAAGCGTGGCATTCACACATGGCCAGCGCGCCGTCCAATGGTCGGCTGTGTTGCGTGCTCCAAAGCGCGGGCACCGCGGCCGGAGGCCGTGCGGCCTGGCCGGCGTGGCACCAGATCTCAGCTGCATGGGCGTCTTCGCTTCCGAAGCGCGGCCGCCATCTAGCACGTGACGCGGCGCGACGCCGCACGCCACTTGCAACAAGTCGGCAACACAACTCCGTAACGGCAATGCGCCATCACCGCAGACGCAGCACGACCAAGCTGGCATTCGGCGCCCGGTGCAGCAGCCATCTAGCGGCCACGCTGGCACTAGCGGCCGCTGGGCGATTTTCGACCGTAGCGGCGCGCGTGCCGGCGTATGTTGCACGCTCACAGACGCCGTGCGAGCACGCGCTCTGCCGCTCGCCAACACTGAGCACCAATTGATAGTGACGGTGTGGTCTGCGATCGCCAGTCGGGTGACGTGACGAACAGCGCACTGGCGTCGTCGGCGCCGGCCAACGCTGCATGGGCGCAAACTGTCGGCGACCTACGGTCACGCGCCGGTGTGCCGACGCAACCGCCACGCGTCTCCACCAACAGAGATTGCGCGCACGACTCAAGCTGCAACAACATACTCCGCAATGTGTCAGTCATCTTAGCTGGTGCTAATGCCCGGCGGGGAGAGCACTGCTCGCCGTCGGTCGCTAATCGCTGTTCGACCCGGCGCACGGGTCCAGGCGCGTGTATACTAGTTTCTCATATGCATCTGTGCATTAGTGTCATCACCGCATCACAAGATGTCCCCCCCCCGTTATGGCTTTATGCCCACCGTGTGGATGCAATTGATGCTTATTTGTTCCGTGTATTGGTGCAATCGAATGGAAATGACCGCGAGATGCTGTCGCATTGCCTCAATTGTCAGCTACTGATTGGCATCTAATGCGTGTGTTGGTGTATTGACGTGACAATGAGCAACAGATGCCGACCGCATTCTTTTCCTGCTAGCGGCGCGTGTGCACGGGCTGCACCGAACATTATTGCATCTGTGCATTCGTGTAATCATATGGTATCAACACCAGATGCTTGCCCTACCCCCGGACTGTGTAGCACTCCAGGGTGTAGCCCACGCCCGTTCCCTTGGCTTGCCTGCCGGCAGTGGGTTTTGCCCTTCCCTGCCATGTTCGTGGGCGTTGGAAAACCGCGGATTTCTCATGTCACCTCGGTTTGGCCACCGGCGATCCTCGCCTGGCGTCGCGAAACGGGCCGACGCAGTGTTGGGTCGTAGCTGCACAAGTGCCGTCTGGCCGCGGTGACGTCACCGACGTGCTAAGGCGTTCTATGCATGCAGCATTGACGGGGTGGGATGCGCCTCCCGCTGAAAGTCCCCCCCCCCCCCCTTCCCCTGCCCACCATGGGGAGGACTGTGAGCCAGTGCTTCACCCCATTGGCGGAACGCCAAGCCGTGCCGTGGCATTTTTGAAGTGTGTTTTCCAAAACACCCATGTTGCTGCGCTCACGGCACGCGGTGTTGGTGACATGGCATCGTTCGGCCAACCAGGCAAGCCGCCGGCAGGGCGAGAGCAAGCTGTAGTGAGCGCTCGAATGTTTACAAATCAGCTCAATATTCTGGTGGCCATGTAGCCGACGTATGAGACATGCAGCTGCTAGGAACAGATTTCTAGTCATAAAAGTTCATGTTTGATTACAGGAAATGGTAAAAAGACAAACGGATGCGCTCCACGCTCTGGAGCGCAGTGATACGCGAGGGGTGTTTTGGAAAAAAAACTTCCATAATGCCACGGCACGGCTTGGCGTTCCGCCAATGGGGTGAAACACTGGCTCACCCTCCTCCCCATGGTGGGCAGGGGAAGGGGGAGGGGGGGGGGGGGCTCTGTGCGGTTGGCGCATCCCACCCCGTCAATGCTGCATGCATTGCAGGTCTTAGGACGTCTGTGACGTCACCGCTTCCAGACGGCACGTGCGCGGCGACGACACAACACTGCGCCGGCTCGAGGCGCGACGCCAGGCGAGGATCGCCGGTGGCCAAACCGAGGCGACACGAGAAGGCGGCGGTTATCCAACGCCCACGAACATGGCGGGGAAGGGCCAAACACACAGCCGGCAGGCCAGCCAACGGAACGGGCGTGGGCTACACCCTGGAGTTCTACACAGTCCGGGGGTAGGGCAAGCATCTGGTGTTGATACCATATGATTACACTAATGCACAGATCAAATGATAATCTGTGCAGCCCGTGCACACGCGCCGCTAGCAGAAAAAGAGTGCGGTCGGCATCTATTGCTCATTGTCACGTCAATACACCAACACACGCATTAGATGCGAATCAGTAGCTGATAATTGAGGCAATGCGACAGCATCTCGTGGTCATTGCCATTCGATTGCACCAATACACGGAACAAATCAGCATCAATTGCACCCACACGGTGGGCATAAAACCTTAAGGGCTGGGGGACATCTGGTGATGCGGTAATTACACTAATGCACAGATGCAAATGAAAAACTAGTATACACGCGCCTGGACCCGTGCGCCGGGTCGAACAGCGATTAGCGACCGATGTCGAGCAGTGCTCTCCCCGCCGCGCAATAGCATCAGCTAAGATGACTGACACATTGCAGAGCATCTGGTTGCAGCTTGAGCCGTGCGCGCAATCTCTGTTGGTCGAGACGCGTGGCGGTTGCGTCGGCACACTGGCGCGTGACCGGAGGTCGCAAACAGTTTGCGCCCATGCAGCGTTGGCCGGCGCCGACGACGCCAGTGCGCTGTTCGTCACGTCACTCGACTGGCGATCACAGACCACACCGTCACTATCAATTGGTGCTCAGTGTTGGCGAGCGGCAGAGCGCGTGCTCGCACGGCGTCTGTGAGCGTGCAACATACACCGGCACGCGCGTCGCTACGGTCGAAAATCGCCCAGCGGCGGCTAGTGCCAGCGTGGCCGCTAGATGGCTGCTGCACCGGGCGCCGAATGCCAGCTTGGTCTTGCTGCGTCTGCGGTGATGGCGCATCGCCGTCACGGAGTTGTGTTGCCGACTTGTTTCAAGTGGCGTGCGGCGTCGCGCCGCCTCACGGGCTTGATGGCGGCCGCGCTTCGGAAGCGAAGACGCCCATGCAGCTGATGTCTGGTGCCAGGCCGGCCAGGCCGCACGGCCTCGGGCCGCGGTGCCCGCGCTTTGGAGCACGCAACACAGTCGACCATTGGACGTCGCGCCGGCGATGTGTGAATGCCATGCTTCCGGCAGAGACATCTAGCCGCAGGGCGTTCAACACTATATGCACAGCCGGCGCCAATGGTCATTGTGAGGCGTGTGGTCTGTATGGCGTTGGCTTGTACCAGCATGTGGTGCGTTGGCGTTGCATGTTGCCGGGCTGACGGCACGCGCTGTTGGTGACATGGCATCGTTCGGCCAACCAGGCAAGCCGCCGGCGGGGCGAGAGCAAGCTGCAGTAAGCGCTCGAATGTTTACAAATCAGTTCAATATTCTGGTGGCCATGTAGCCGACGTATCAGACATGCAGCTGCTAAGAACAGATTTCTAATCATAAAAGTTCATGTTTGATTACAGGAAATGGTAAAAAGACAAACGGATGCGCTCCACGCTCTGGAGCGCGGTTTTTCGCGAGAGTTCCGTTCGTGAGTGCCGTGCCGTTGCCGTTCGACTCATCTCGTGCCGTTCGACGTCACTTTACCCGACTGGTGAATACAAGCGAACGCCATACGCCTGACAATGACCATGATTCCAAACGCCTGACAATGACCAGGTCTGCCGGCTGTGCATAACAGGTTTGCGTGCCCCACGGCTAGATGTCTCTGTCTGCAGCGTGGCATTCACACATCGCCTGCGGACCGTCCAATGGTCGGCTGTCTGCCCTGCTCTAGCGCACGGTCCCGGCAGCCGGAGGCCCTGCGCCCTTGCCGGCCTGGGACCAGTCCTCAGCTGCATGGGCGTCTTTGCTTCCGAAGCGCGGCCGCGCTGTTCCACGTGACTCGTCGCGACGCCGCATTCAACTTGCAAGAAGTCGGCAACAGAACTCGCCAGCTGCCCCAGGACGTGACCCCGCCCTGGGTGTGCAGCGTTGGCGCTCCGTGGCGATCATCCGAGGGGTGAGGGCGCACAGCGCCTCTTTTCCAACCTCACGCCACCACGGCTCGCTGGCGGTGGGTATGGCCATCTCCAGGCCGTCAATGGGAACCGTAGCTTTGTCCGCAGCTTTGGTTCGCTGGGGTGCCTGTGTTACTGGTATGCGCCAGGGTAGCAGCTCTGTGTGTCCCCGTTGTTTACCGCGGGGTTGGCGAAAACTGGTGTGGAGAGGACTCTCGGTTTGCTGTTTACGCACGGTTCCATGTTTCCAAGCGGCTGTTCGCGGACCACACAGTTCTCGTCCCGCACAAAGTTGAGCAACAGCCCTTCCGGAGAGGCTTAATACCCGTTGCGCTGGGGGACTGGCTGCACCGTGGCTTGTGGGTGCTGCGAGCCTAAGTCGCAGCTGGTGTCTTCCTGATGGCCGACCACGCCGGCACATAGTGGCCAACCACAAACCGGAGAAGGTCCTTGAGAGCGCTGCTGTATTTCTCGGTAAAGATGAAAGGTAGGAGCAGGCGATCGGCTAGTGTCAACCATCTGAAAAGAAAAGCGTATAGATAAGTTCAGTTTGTTGCGCATTGACCACTCCGTCATACCAAAATTATTGCGTCAACTTTCTGTATGTCATTTTGCCAATAATCAGAGACCTCAAATATAGCACAATGCATGCATGACCGAACGACCAAATAATGCGATATACTTTTGCACAACGTATGCTAGTAAGTACATGGTCAACTGTGAGCACGTGGAACACCAAATGATACGTGATACAGCTTAAACATTCATCGCTATGACTTCGAGGATAGTGCCTGTTGACGTTTAACTGGCAGGGCCTTTTGACGTTTAACTGGCACGGCTCGACGGTCCAATTCGCCACGGGCTTTTGCGCTTCGGACAGAGCCATTTTGAACGCCGCAGGCAGTTCAGCAGGTACAGCAGCTGCCAGTCGGTGCTCAGCTGCTCAATCAGGTCGACTGGTAGGTTTGGCACGTGACCCTGCATAGGCTTCAATGTTTCACCGTCCCTCTCCCTGATCTCTCCAGTGCATGTCTTGCCAATGAGTCCATATAAAGGGCTCGGTCCAGTGGTTGTGACGTCCATGCTCAAGCTCAGCAGCGGATGGCAGAGGTTCAGCTCGTTCCCATGCAGCTGGCAGATGAACCAGCGCATAAGTGGCTCGGTGGCCAGCTCAAACAGTCGGAACACGCCGTCTGTCGTTCCGGCGTTGACGGCCGTGCCTTCACAGCCAAGTACATTGACGTGACCGTCCCACCGCAGGCTCACGGAGTGTAGCTCGTTTAGCTCAGCGATGATAGCCTCGTGTTTGTTATGGGATTCGCGCGGCTAGGTGTGGCTCGTGTAGGTCCTGCCTTCGCGGCTTTCGAAGTAGAGGATGGTCAGACCTGGCCATCCTCCGCACCTCGCGAGCCTCCCTAGCCACCGATGTTGCCCGGGCATATGACCCAAGTGCAGGTTTCTGGTGCCTGTACTGGTCCTTTAAGAACGCAACCTCTTCTTGCTGCACTCTAAAGACAATCGGACATGGGGAGCTGCACTGGGACTTGCAATTACATTTCGCAACGTCAAGAACCTTGTTGAATTTCACGGTGGTGGCATTATTGTGCCCTTCCATTTCTTTACTTGACCTCTTTCTGATAGTTCTGCGAAGCTGTTATCAATCTCTTTTGCCCACTTTTGCCACGCGTTTTAGATCAGGAACAGGAATCTCTTCTTTGGCCGAGTCTCCTGATTTCGGCCGTCGCGGCCCTGATGATCGTGTTAGACAGATTCTTCTTCGATCCGCTCAGCCACCTGATGTAACCTAAGCCTTTCCCTTAATCGGCAGTTGGTGGTGGGACATTTTGTTTTACCCCGGCGACCTAAAGTCATAGCCGGGGCTGGGGGAACTTACTTCTGGCTTAAGGCCAGGCTAAAGTTACTTTAAGCCGGCTTGCGCTATCCGGCGCAAAGCAAGGGACAGGGTTAAACCGGCTATTTGCGTCCGGTATCAATGCAAGAAAGCGCGCTCGACACTACGTTCAACCGGCTAATTTCGTCCGGTAGCAAATGCAAAGTAAAACACGAGGCACACACACACATTCATTTTATTCAACCATCACAATACGTTTGGATGACGGACGACCACCTCATCGCAGCAAAGGGCTCAGCGGTTAGGTCCGTCAGAGACCTGAACCGGGTCGCTTCCCCACACTGAATGGGGGGAGCGGTCCGGTACGACCTTGTCGTGTTGTGTAGTGTAATCCGGAAAAAGTCCTAACTACAAAAAAAACGAATTCCTAAACCTATGGGGAAAAACCAGCACGTTTATGCCGAAATGTGCTTGGAAAAAACCTTGCAAATGAGGAAAACCAGCACATTTTGGCCGAATTGTGCGTGGAAAAACCTCACGGCAATGAGGAAAACCTCTTCGTTGGCAATTGAGCGGGTGAAAACCTCGTAACATTAAAGTTGTTATATGTAATTACGTCGTTTGGTTTTGTGTACGCATTCCAAGAGAAGCACCACAGTTTGTTTCATGTCATGTTTTTTAACGTTGCAAAGTGCTGAAAAGATTGTTTCTAATTCTGATGTGTGTACAATATGATAATCTAAAAGGCGTCTGGCTTTGGTATTATGGTTACAGATATATGCCGCGCCCGTGCGGTCATCACCTCGGGAGCCATCGGTATAAATGTATGTGTATGCATTGTATTCATTACGAAATTCCGCAAATAGGGACTGCGCCTCCGTATTTGTAACGGTATGTTTTTTGTGCGTAAATAGAAGCCGAATCGTTGCAGGGGTGTCCAGCCAGAACATGCATAGTGGCGGCGAGGGAAGCGTGTGAATGTGTGGCAGTTGAAATGGGCGTTGTGCTTGTGTGGGCCACGCGGACAGCGGCGTTCTGGACCGTTCCCAGGGTCTTCATTTTGCTGGACGAAATACCATCAAATATAAAGGCATTGAACCCCAAGATCGGTCGAATCAAGGCCGTATACAGACGGAGCGGAGTGCGCCTATCGGCTCCCCACTCTCGTCCGGCAAGACATTTTAGGATATTAAGTCGTCGGGTGCAGCGCTGTCTGAGGTCGGCAAAATGGGGCGAGAACGTAAGTCGGCTATCCAGGGTGATCCTGAGATACTGAAATTGGGTGACGATTGGGATGGGATGACCATGCAGGTTCAAAAGCCTTCCAGGCGAAAAGATTACGCGCTGCCTAGAAAAAGCAAGTGCTGCTGATTTTAGCGGTGAAATCTCAAGACCTCACCGTTCACACCATTGGTGCATGTGATTTAGAGCAAATTGTAAAAAGCGATTTGCTCGATTGACACTGGGGTGGGTAAACCACACCGCCAGGTCGTCAGCGAAAAGAGAATACTTCAAATATTGCGAAATTTCATGCAAATCATTAAAAACGTCGTTGATCATAATTAAACATCGAGCGGTGACCATTCTTTCAAATAATTTCGGTGCACAGCTTGACAGAGAAATAGAGCGGTAGCTCGAAGGATCAGATGGAGGCTTACGAGGTTTTAGTATCGGGATAACAGTGCTTGAGCGCCAAGTGTCAGGGAACGTTTCATCAATCCAAATAGCGTTAAAGGCAGAGAGGAGATTTAGCAGTCCACACTCAGACAGATTTCTGAAAAAGCGTAAGCGATCTGGTCGAGACCGGTCTGGTCTGGTCTGGTCTGGTCTGGTCTGGTCTGACGGCTGTCCCTCGATGTTGTATGTGTGTAGGTGTTTCACTGTTGAGGTGTACGAGGTCATGAGTATGTAGTAGTGTGTAGAGCACAGTGCCGCTTGTCTGTGTTGATTGGCACCCCCACGCTCGGTGGTGGGCGTTAAAATCGCCCAAGATTAGGCAAGGGGAGGAGATCTGAGAGAAGAGCTCGGAGACCTGGGCGGCGGGGAGAGGGTTAATTGAGGATAAATAAAGAGAGACGAGAGTGAGGCCAAGTTGTGCGATTTTTATGTTAATTGCTCTAAGATTCAGATCAGCATTAAAGTGTACTCGATGGTGCAGTAGACGGCTGGACACATACAGCGCCGTGCCGCCACGGCGAGGTGTGTCTTTTACGTTATCGGTGTGGGGGCAATTATTTCGAATACTAAAGTTATAGTTCGTAGAATCAGAATCATTACAAAGGTCTCTGGAACAGCGGCAATCAATGGTTTATGTTTGATGATATATTCTTTGAATTTGCTCCAATGGGATATTACGGACCTGGTATTCCATTGGAGAACGAATTCATTAAATGGGGTGTTCATTTTCTGGGGAGGGGAGCGAGAGGCCGTCTTGCTGCTCGTGCAGCGGTGCGGGAGCGCATTTGGGCATGGCCAGCGCGGGTCCGTTTGGAGGGGGCGGGGGAGAGGGAGGGCGAGCGGGGCGGGGGTGCTCTCTCAGGAGGCGGGGAGGTAGTCCGACTCCACCCTGACGATTCTGTCCCCAGACTGGTCCAGGGGGAACCAATCGTCGATGACGCCGGTTCTGACAAGGCTCTCGGGCGCGCACAACGTGTGCCGCTGAACGGCAGTGAGGTCCGAGGTGGCGTCAACGGCGTCTCGGTTCTGGCCCGAGGGGCCGGGAGACGAGCCTCAGGGTGCCGAAGCGGAGGGTGGTGGCCCGGGGACCGGACCTCAGGGGCCGGGAACCAGGCCTGGCGGGCCAGGGTGCGGGCCATGGGAGCGCCCCTCAAATGGTGCTCGTTGGGCGGAACCACACGTCCGCTCTCCACTCCACCCCGGGCGGCTGGGGTGGGTCGGGCGTGCGCCTCCACTGGCGTGGGCCAGGCCCCAGTCTCCAGGGAGGGAGCGCGAGGAGGGAGGAGCGGGGAGGGAGCGTTGTTCTTTTGTTTTTCCCTGAGGTTGGCCCGGATCTCCAGCCAGGCCGGGCAGGCCCAACGGTCCCATGCCGGGTGGGGGCCAGTGCACGACGCGCAGAGCGGCTCCTGGGCGCCGCACTGGCGAGCTGAATGACGGCCCGCACATACCCCGCACTTCGGGTGACTGCGCGGCAAGTGCGCGCGCTGTGGCCGAAGGCCCGGCAGTGCGCGCACTGCTGCGGGACGGGGATCCACGGGCGCAGGGGCACCCGCATATAACCACACAAGAGGTACGGCGGAAGCGCAAACGGAACAGGGGGCTAGGTCCCAGCTCCGGACGGCGCGACGGCAGGCGCACCACCTCGGTGACACCCTGAGCGAGACACTCGCCGAGAATGTCCTCTTCGGACATCTCGGCGAGGGCCGGGGTGTACAAGACCGCCTGAACAGTGTTCCAGGCGGTCTGCCATGACCACCGCCACGTCACGGACCAGAAATCGGCTAGGTTTTTTTAAACTTTGATAAGGAGGGCCCCCGAGCGAAGGGGTTTGGCCTCTTACCTGTTGGCCTCTTGGGAAGGGGTCTAGCTTACGTGTTCGAGGAAACGGCGAGACGAAACCGGAAAAAAGCGATCGACGACGACGACGAAAAGGAAACCCTTTACCTGACGACGTAACCCCCCCCCCCCCCAACCCCCCTGTTAGGCGTTAGACGTAAGAGGTGGTGGGACAGAGGAGCCGGGAAGTCTATAACACAATGTTTTGTGCGTGACCGTGTAGCCTTTGGCATGCTTATTCAAGTAAGTGTTCGAAAGAAAAGTTTCGGTATCAGTAAAACTAAACTATTAACCCTTATCGCCTACATCACAAACGCATTAACTACAAATCAACATCAAAACGATGCAGAAACAATCGCAGCCTTCAACCTATTCCGGTCTGCTCGAGCATTCTCATGGTTCTACAGTTTTGGGTCTTATTCACAGTTTATCATCTTTAACAAAGTCAGCTTAATGCATGGTTGGCAATGTTGCACTGATGCTCTTCGTCATGTCTATTTCATACTTAATCCACCAGGTACCAGTAGCGTGGAAAGAGGCAAAATTGAGACTTGTTGGAGGATGACTCCAGTAGGTGGAGCTAGTATCAAATACGGTTGTCTAGACACATAAAAAACTCCTCTAGCGTCACGAATATCAACATTGGTGCGGTTTGACAGACCTGTAACTTAAATTGTAATCAATGTGCCGAGCAAAAAACTGTGTCTCGGTTCATTCCAAGATATTTGCCCGCATGGCCACGCGTGCACATTGGACGGATGTATTCTCAGTTGCTGACTGATGAGAAGCGCAGAAAAACATAGCAACTCAGGTGGTGGCGACTTTGTGACAACGAGTTTCAAACAGCCGAAACGACTGCTATGCATCCCAGTGCGAGACCAGGCCACGCTCATGTCATGGTCTTGACGCTTGGTCCCATCTCGGCGTTATCATATTCTTCCATCAACTTCTCTGGATCGCTGTGATGCCACGTCCTTCCACGGGACTGCCCCAGTCTCCTCGACAGATTCGAGGCAAGGCCGCATCTTTTTTGCAGCCATGTGTTGTTTGTGAAGACTAGCATCTTACTTTTACGTGGCTGGCCCTTTCCGTGCCGTTACCACATACCAGGTATAACCACGCCTCTCACAAAAGGCCAGTGCATTCACCAGCGCGGAGACAAATCCGCACGGTAGGTGCCCGTGTGATCTCACATACCACTCAGAACTCCAAAGGAGGTCCTAATTACGATCGCAACGTAGAGTTACAGCGGCAGGACGATTCTGATCCAGGGCCATCCTCTCGGCAGCAGACAGGGTTGGCGAGGGTAGCAAAGGGGTGGCAGCAGACAGAGGGGGGTGGCAGCAGACAGATGACTGACTATCGGCTCACTCCTTCAGTGGTGTGGTAGTAAAGCTAGACCTGAATCGAAGTGAGCGGAGGGGAGGGGGTTGTGCGGTGGGTTCTGTTCGCATGGTATGGAAATGGATTGAAGGCATACATCGCCGAATCGGCTGCGCCAGTTATATCCCTTTAAAGATTCAGCTGTTGGATGCATTTACGGGCACGCTAAGCGATACTTCTCGAATGAGCCCTGACACCAGCATCTGATTGTAAAATCATGGGTGAGCAGTACAATTGTACAGCAAAAGCCAAGCTGCCACAGTGCCTGGCGGTGCACGTTCCATCATTAAGGTGGGACCCTCTGGCGTCACTTGACCTTTTCCGCACCCGCTGGTACCGGTACCGGCCGCAGTCCATACCAGCTCGGGTAAAATAGCAAGGTTAGTTAGTTACTGCGCTTTAAGGGTGCGTACACAGTATTGGTTATTTGCACCTATTGGCCGCTGTTATAATAAAGAACGCCACAGACGTTCTTTGTTTCTTCAACTTTACGTCACTAAATGTTTTAACCCTTTGGTGAAAAAAATGTCACGAGTGTACGCCAGAAAACGCATCAGACAATTCCTGTCGTCGCGCTGCGCCATAGTTGTAAACAGACGACAAACCCCGACGTTTTGTCCACTGTGGCATGGCACCCGTGCATTTCAAATGAGATTTCAGCTATTTTGTATGGGAAATAAAACCAAGAATGATCCAACATAGTCCCAACCATGTTTTAATGCAGTCTCTTAAACCTCATGTCTCGCATGTTCTGAGGTGAGGAGAGTATTCGTAAGACGCCTCCTCACCGTGCGCATTACTAGGACATGCGACCACATGCGGGAAGTAAAAATTGCGAAAGAAATTCAGGGCATTTCTTATTGCCATACCGTGCACCTCTTTTCCCGCCCCAGTTTTAGGGCTGTAGCAATATATTGCTTAGACAAAAATTAATTAATGCGAAATGTAAATGATGCACAGGCTGACTAACAAAAGCAATGTAACTGGTTAGGACGGCATCATGCATAAGTCCCATTGGTAGATGAAACTCCAAGGTTGTTGTAAATCCATGATCAACTAAAAGCTGATGGCATAAGCCCTTTGGCCAACATAAATGAGTCAGCATTGCCACTCACTGCTAATAAACACCTACAAAAATGTAGGTTACGGTTATTATGAATGGAGTGCTTGATATGAACAATGTGTGAACTTACAACATTATATGGCGTAATAGCTAAACCCAGGGGCAGTTTACCGCTCATATTAGGTGTTCACGCACAAGCAATATATCTGGAGTGATCCATTCTGTGACACTTTTTGTGCGACCCGAATGCAATGTTATGTTATGAATGAATGTTATTGTGACACTTTTTGTGCCACCTTTTCGCTGTGGTACACTTCTTTTTGATCTATCAGCCCTTAATATGACTTCGTTTCACCGTGTCTCCTTTTACACAGATTTCGTTAGATACCTAGTTTTGAATGCAATTTTATATGCTCCAAAACTAGGAAAACCGGTAACAAAACCCATCATTTCTCACCAAGAATGTGAAATATATGGAAATAGCCGATGAAGTTGCTCTTTCAGTAATCTGGTTTCTGGTTTTGTTACGTACGATTCTCCCATTTCAAGGCTTCTGATGTCGTCTCTAATGCGGAGTTTGGTTTACGTCTATTTTCTTGGGCATTGCAATACCTGAACACAGAGTGTGACAGAATGGGGTGTTTTGTTATCGACAACCACTATAGTTTTAAGCCGTGTGGAACGGATCATAAGAATACACGGGCATCGTAATTGGTCAGACACACTTAAAACACACTATACCGAAAGTTGTTCTTATAAACATTGCTTGGGTGTTCCTGTAGTCGCGTCCATCGTCGATGCGGGATATGGCTGTTAGCGGCCGTAGCGTCACGCAACTTTACAAAGGCAACACTGCTAACATTTATACGTACGAGTAATCAGTGGCAGGCGAAAACACGACGGCATCAGAAACTTCTTGGAGTACTTTATTTGGCTTGACGCGCACAGCCTTGTCAAGTATTGTAAAATGTGTCATTCACGCAAGCCGTGACCGCAGGTAGACCATAGCAGATCGTCGACACTGTCGGCAACGCAGCACAACACCAGTGCGAGACGCGAGACGACATCTGACACGTTTTACCGGGAGTGTGTACGGATAAGGGCCGTCACCATCTTTGCCAGCGTGTAATGCGGTAGTATGGTCGGCTTGCATTTATTGTAATCCTCCGTAGCTTCACATACCGGTGGAAGAGAAAGTTAGTGCTTGTGAAATTTGCAGCCGTTGATTCGTGTTGTGTACGAACATATTGCTGAGTTTTAGCACGTACGCAACGGCTATAATTTCTTATCTTACCGATATATTTTAATATCACGACTTACGTTACTGCAAAACACGCAAGTTTGGATTTCTCGCAAAGTGAAAACAGAATCGGATTTAGACTTTTTGTTCGGATGGGTGAGGGAAATCATGACTGGCTGGCATGGCTGGGTGAGGGAAATCAATCAAATGTATATTGTGCAGTTTTTCTCATGTGAATGCTACCTTACGGGCTTTATTTATTCCGTGTAGCCCATTATAAAGTATTTGTAGTCTCCGTATGCCAAAGACCTACCTGACATCGTTTTTGGGGAGCATGGTCACATGGGCCATAAGTCTGTCAGGCGATTTAGGTCTTCAAGATCATTTAGAGGGTAGTCTTTCAATTGTCTACATGGCAGGGAAACTGTGCAGTTTCAGCTCGTCGCAATGGCACTTGTCGTTATAATGCCAACCATTCCCTTTTCAAGCACAACTGCTGCCCAAGCTGAGTTGTAATTTTCTGTTCACCAAATGTGGTGCAAGCTCCAACTATGAGGAAAGTCCCTCGAATTTATTTACTTATCTAATTATTTGTCGAATTTATTTTGCGGAACAACGCTTCTATTACCAAGGCCTGAGAACCAGGCTTCGATGATGGCAGGCTATCCACTGGGGGCAGAGGGCGGAAAAGAGAGACTCTTCAGAGCTCAATATCTTCGGCTGTGGTTGCGACACGTAATGTGCCCCTAGACCAATGGGAAATAGCCGCCGCATTTGTCGTTTGGACACTTTGGCGGACACAGCGCCTTGCATTTGTGCCACAGTGACAGCTTTCTGTAGACTTGTGCGACGCACGGGTGGAGTCGGTGCATAGCACAGTTCGGCAGCGCCATAACAGGCCATCAACCGATGTACCCGTCAAAAGCTGGGACCGTGCGTGTGTCGGCCTCAACAGTGGGTGTGTTGACAATCAGGACCTCAACACTGGAAGCGGAGCTCGGAGCCTCTACTGGAGAAACCATGGGTTCCTTAATGGTTACTGTCCCATGGTGTCAGCCGGAAGAGCAAGGGACGACAGGCAGTAGCAATGCCAGCGTGCCATCACTGCTGTGCTGTATCTGAGGCAGCACTGCCGGCCGTGTGCAGCAATGGCCGCCAGCATCACAACTATAGCACCTAGCACAGTGCCTGGTCCTACCATTGGCCGTGCTGGCGAAAGCCAGCTTTAGACGAATGACGACGCGACAGGCTCCATATGTCAAATACAGGAAAGCTATACGCCTTCTGGCAGGGGTTGTGACAGAAGTCTTTAGCCACAGTCTGCAGCCCGTTGGCTGCATAACACATGTCAAATATACTTCATAGACATCAAAATCTACGATGTATATTGTTTCTAATAACTCGCAACACGTTCCATAGCACATCGGTCGCATCTTTAGGCTATACATATTAAATACACACACACACACACACACACACACACACACACACACACACACACACACACACACACACACACACACACACACACACACACACACACACACACACACACACACACACACACACACACACACACACACACACACACACACACACACACACACACACACACACACACACACACACACACACACACACACACACACACACACACACACACACACACACACACACACACACACACACACACACACACACACACACACACACACACACACACACACACACACACACACACACACACACACACACACACACACACACACACACACACACACACACACACACACACACACACACACGTATCTCTCTCTCTCTCTCTCTCTCTCTCTCTCTCTCTCTCTCTCTCTCTCTCTCTCTCTCTCTCTCTCTCTCTCTCTCTCTCTCTCTCTCTCTCTATCTCTCTATCTCTCTATCTCTCTATCTCTCTATCTCTATCTCTCTATCTCTCTATCTCTCTATCTCTCTATCTCTCTATCTACCTATCTATCTATCTATCTATCTATCTATCTATCTATCTACCTATCTAAGTCGATAGATAGTTCGCACTCAATGTTTTAATTGGTGGTCAGTGACCGTATTAAATCGATCTTCTATTTCAACTCTGCTGAAGAGTTGGCAGCAAAAAGATTCGATCCTACACCTAGATATCACAGCGCGTGCATAGGCCTATGTTTTGCCTTATAGCTCGGAAGTTCCGCGGCGCGCTTTTTGAGCTCAGAAATGGAAAGAGAATTGTTCGAGCTTCACTTATATGTACTTTGCATGCACATATATGTTCAATATTTAGAAAGCCGTGGGCCTGAAAAAAGAACATTTAGTATGGGACTCTCAGGGCTAGTCGATAAATGCGTGCCGTTGCTGCCATATTTTATACTATACTTTGGGCCCTCCCCCCTTCCGGCTTTGTATGAGTACAGTTTACCTGCATCCGCAAGCGGTGAGTTACTGTCACTCCCTTCCCATGCGGCTGAACTGTTGTCGCCACCAAGCCTGCTGCTGGGTACCTTGCTGCCACTGGGTGTTAGCATATAACTGTCATGGGATGTAATCAAGTCAGTAGGCAGAAGGCACTCAAAACACCTGGCCGCCAGCTTTGTCGGCATTTACAAGCATGCTTTTTACGCTTGCCACATTTATCATCTAACTGCTGAGAGTGTCAGTCACGGCCTTCCGCATTGAACTTCTGCCAGGCCGTGGAGATAGGTCTGCTGGGTCTGACATTTGTTCTGTAAACATCTGTGTGTGCATCAAGGTATTAATGATACCCGATGGTAAATGATTATTTTTTTGTGCGACGGTCGCAAAATTGATGACGGAAAGAAATTTCTCTAACTTTAATACATGCAATTCACAAGATGCTATACCATATTGTCTGTGCGCTACTGGTGCTTAACGACGCATTCAGCCGCTAAGGCTGTTTGGCGTCGTCGTCGTCACCCCGGCAAGAAAGGAGGGTATTATTATATATTGATGTTCATCAGCCAAAGCATTTTCCAAAACCAAAGCACACTCCAAAAGAGAAAAGAAAATCACTGACAAGAAATCAGACACCTACCAGAAACGAGGGCTGGCCTTTTAGCTCACATCCCTTTACACTCGCAAAATGTATGCCATAGGTTTGTAAGCGCGCGCGTAATGTACGTTATGTCGGCCATTATCTGACAAAAAATAATTTTTTGCGCATTTTGTCAACAAAGAATGGTAGCGTGAGGGTTTGTATTTCATAAACAAACGCCAGAGTGAGCGATAACACACGGGTTCCCGCCCTCGTTCCAGGTCACCCTCACTTCGCGTTGGGGTTGTGGGGTTGTGACAGAAAGCTATGGCAATGGCTGCTCTATTTAAATCTGCTACCTATTCCTCTGGAGGGTCAGCTCAACGCGATAGATGTGGTTTTGTTTGGCTAGTAGCTCGAGCATTGGCAAACATCGTCAACACGTGAAACCTGCTGTCATGCGAGGTGTGCACATACTAGCCAGTTGGACGTGTTGCTTACCCAATGGATCACAAAACTCAATGCATTGGTGAAAGCTTGAAAAGGTCAAGTTACCTGGATGAACCAGAACTTCAAAATATTTTGTTGGGTTGGCAGAAACTGCTTTGGAGCAAAACAAAAATGTCTTCGTTTGTTTTATTCATTCACTGACCTATGATGTATACCGCATGGTTATCATGTTCTTAATGCATTTCATTTTTGACGGCATATGGGGAGCACTTTCACAAGGGAGCTCCCGGGGACGAGTGCCACCCTTCCCCATTTTCAACTTGCCGTTCCTCCACCCTTGCCGCATTTGGATGTAATAATATGAACGCATATCAACGATGACAGTAAACATTCGACTCTGACGCGAAAAAAACACAAGTGGAACGAGTTAACACAACGCTGTTTTCAACACTGTAATAAATTATGTGCGTCCGTGGTGAAATAAACGCAATTTTTATGAGCAAACATAGATTTTCCTCTCTCCTCCAATATCGAAATCCTTGACATAGTTATATAGAGTGAAATACAAAGGCATTACAAGGTAATGGCTGACCATGTGGCTACGTCACGGCAGCGCAAACATCACCCCGGTGTTGCAAATCGGCTGCGGTGCCACCGTCTTGAACTCTGGGTGAAAAATTGCTTGATGAAGTTAAGTCAGACCCTTTGCTCCCGGTTTTTCGGAATTATTTATTATCCTTATTTTTAATAATGTTTATTTAGCTTTATTTTAGCATTATCATATCGTTTACCCAGTATCTCCTGGTATTTTGATGATTGCTTACTCAACAGCATAACTTTGAACTTATAACACAACTATTCATCCAGTTCCGAACAGAAGCCCAGTTGGCAGCGAATGGCCTCCTTGTCGCTCCACGGGTGGCTTGCATCCCCCCTAGTCATATTAAGGACTCCGACATGGCATCAGTCCGATGTATGTTCAGCGTCGGATGGGACGCAGGCGCCTTACAGTTATGGATTCAAATTATCAGCTGAACGTGGTGCTACAAATGCCTGCCTACATGAAGCCAAAAATAATTTATGAGGTTCAAAGTCGAACAAAAAGGCAAAGTGTACTGATAGCTGCCGGCTGCATGCGTCTCGCAATGTTTTAAGCAAGAGACACTCTGGTCTCCTGAAGCTGTTGGCGGTGTGCGTAGTCTTCTCATGCGGTCTGCTCAGTTACAGGCATTCTGCTGGTGCAGCCAGCATTTCCCCGGCACGGTGCGTTTTGCCAAAGAGTCATGGTGAACCATAAGCGAAGGAACGTCTCAAAAGGTGGAGGAGGGGCCAGGCTCAGGGTACACTTCAGGAACTTTTTCTGGAAGGCAAGCCCAGTGCCCGGGGGGGGGGGGGGGGAGAAAGAGATGGAGGCTCTTGTCCGCTCTTTATTCAAATGACAGATTGTGGCACTAATTATTTGAGCCCTACTCCCGTCCGCCGTCGGCGGCCACTGCCGTGGCCCGGCCGTCCCACGCATGGCAACCAAAGTTATCGCTAGAACATCTCGTGGCATAGGTAAAGTCATGGATGCGCTCAAGGAACGGGTTGAGTTGGGCATCTACAGATTTTGAGACATTGTGGGCATAGGTACTGGCAGGGCTAAACGTTGACGAATTGTTGGGTAGATATCCCAAAGAATGTTCCACAGTAACAAAGCCTGCGCTTTTTAGTCATAGCTTAGTTTCATTCACTTCCAATTAAAACTCAAAGGGACAAATTGGGATATACGGCTTCCTTAAACCTCACGCGGACTGATAGGGATGTCAAATATTGCACTTGACATTTGCCCTTTAATTGTTGAACTTGTCCTCACTCACAGCAAGGCCTTGGCCTCACAGTAACTTCCTCACTGCAAGGCTTATCCCGGTCCTAGGTGCAACCTAAAAGAAAAAATTGAAGCATCTTTTGGCAATGAGTATACCAAGACACTTACCAAAAGACTGGCTGATACAAGCCACAGATCACCATCGGCGCCCAAACACAGTAGCGTCGCATACCAACGAAGTAGTAGCGCACTCCCACGTTCAATGTGATTTTCAATATGCCACATGTCACAATATTTTCCGTGTTTTAACTTTTCATGATGTTTGTTTCATGCACAGTTGATATTCCAGCACTGGTTTATATAAAGCATCGTAGAAGTGTTGCCACCAGTATATACCAGCAACAGTAAAATCAAATCGAACGAGACTTTAAACACTAAAAACTTGCGTGACAAGATCAGCCATAAGCATGACCAACGGCACACTGAGAATCTCGTCGATGCTATGCAGGATAAAGTTTTCACCCAGTGCATCAACAGAAAATTACGCAGCATCAGCCAAACAAACGGCTCACAGGACGTGGTGGATTCAGGTGATGCGTCTCCAAAAAAGCAGCATGGCTTCTCAGGCTTCCTAATATCTATCGGCAAAACAAAGTATCTATCCGAATGGACCTGATAGGAGATTGGCAGAACAATGAAAAGACCACAGCATGCTTAAGAGTCATCAATCAGCGCATCGTCCCCTCCAACACCTCACTGCTCCGGACCGCTCGCCGACAAGCGATGCCGGGAACTGACTGATATTTTCAGCACGCACTTTCCACCAAGGAATGTGGCTGGCTGGTGGCTTTCTAAGGACCTCTTAACCGGCACGTGTGCTCTTTTACTTCATCACATTCTTACAAGGATACCTGATAGCAGCTACAGTTAAGGCTAGGTGAGGCTTGACAGAAAAATGCATTGCATTTAGCCTTTTCACCCCTCACGCTGAGAGACATGTCGCCTTCCTGGCATAAGCGCATGAGCCACGTTGTATGACAGAAACATACATAATCACATTCCGCGTCGATGGCGATAACGCTATGCACTATGCAGGAACTTCCCATATGTGTTCTGGTGTTTGATGTTCGACACAAATGCAACTGCGTATTGTTCAGCACTGTGATACGACTGTCCAAACTAGCAAAAAGCTCGTTTCTAAAGTGCAAGCGCCGAATCAATCGTGAGCTCCTGCGCCTCGGAGCAGTTCACTCACCGCTCGGGGTCGGGCCGCCGCCTTCTCCCCTTGACCACCACATGAGGGAGGGCGCCTTTTGTGCACGGCGTGCCGCGGAGTGTGCCACGGTCCGGCCGGAGCGGCGTCCCCCTGTCTGCATACCACCGACACCGACCCCATATAATCGCAGTTATTTCTGGCGTGGGAGGGAAGCCTCCCCGGTCGCCCTCAACCACTCGGAGGGTGAAAGGCATGCCTGAGCTTTGTCAGCTGCGCATTCTATTCGCGCATTCTAAATTTGCGCATTTAGCCGCGCATTCTAAAATCATCAGCACGACTTAAATGACACAAAAATGTTGCAATAAACATAAATCCAAGTATGCCACTAATATTTCAGCCAATACTGTCCAATGCCGATACTTTTCCAGTTAGGTAACACCAACGTGAAATTTTGATGAAAAATGGCCATCTCGTGCAAAACGCGTCAACTGGCACAGAGCATGCATCCGCTTCATACTCGTGCTGAATTTGCTATTGGCACCACATTTGAGACGAAAAAGCGTCCGTTTCTGAGTTTTGCTTTTTTTGCAGCAAAGTGGCCGCGACGAAATTTGTGCTCACTTGTATGTTGACAACAACGGCACTGAATGTTTGTTCCATCACTGTGTATTGCTTGCACGCGCAATCTGCTTTCAAACGGAGCGGGTCTCAGAAACGAAACCATGGGAATTTGCACGCATCAAGTATGCTGTATGTTTCCAGTGGTGCAGACATGTTGTATTATAGGCCATTAGACGCGCGATCGCACGGCGAACACAATGGTGCAACTAGGAAAGTTAACAAATGTATAGATTTTAGGTTATTAAAAAAAACACTCACAAGCGGCGCTCGATGCAGATTTTGTAATTGCTATAGAAACCCTTTGCGTGCACGGAAACACTTGCTGCTACATGTGCACACTAAATGGACCACGCCCTTTTAGTCTGTAATGTAAAAATTGCGCTTGGAAACTTTTTTTAAAATTGTCGTGCCTAAAATTTTTGGTCATCTCTCGGTGATCAAAAATGTAGTCAACGAGTGGTTACATCATTTTACATCATTTCCAAGTACAAACAGCCTTCTATTTTTATTGGTTCGAGAGGTATGAGTTTGGAACGTTTTGCTACCCCAAAACGGCCGTTGTCAAATTATGCGCAGGTGTTGCGTTACACCTGTTTTGACGCAGCATTGCCTTCCCATGCTATGGCGTGACATAAACTGTCCAGTGCCAATAGGTTTTCAGTTAGGTACAACCAACGTCAAATTCTCTTGAAAAGGGGCCATCTCGTGCAAAACGCGTCAAACGGCACAGAACATGCATCCGCTTTATACTTGTGCTGAATTTGCTATTCGCACCACAATTGAGACGACAAAACGTCCATTTCTGAATTTTGACTCCTTCGCAACAAAGTGGCCGGGGTGAGATTTGTGTTCACTTGCATGTTGACAACAACGCCACTAAATGTCTGTTCCACCATTGTGTATCGTTTGCACGTGCAATCTGCTTTCAAATAGAGCGGGTCTCAGAAACCATGGAAATTTGCGCGTATCAAGTATGCTGTATGTTTCCAGTGGTGCAGTCATGTTGTATGTTAGGTCATTGGACGCGTAATCGCACGGCGAACGCGATGGTGTAACTTAAAAACTATACATGCGTTACTTTTCTAAGTTAAGTTATTTGAGAAAAAACACTCATAAGCGGCGCTCGATGTAGACCTTGACAATGCCGTAGAAACTGTTTGCATGCACAAAAACACTTCCCCCACATTTACACACTAAATGGGTCATGCCCTTTCATTCTGTATTGAAAAAATCCAGTTTGGTAAAATTTTATTATTTCGGAAAGATGGTCACGCCCATAACTTTTGGTCGTCACCCGGTGATCAAAAATGTGGTCAACATGCGGTAACATCGTTTTACATCGTTTGCAAGTAAAACCATCCCTCTATTTTCATTGTTTTAGGAGATATGAGTGTGGAACGTTTTACTACCTAAATCACGGCCCTTTTCAAATTCCGCACAGGTGTTGCGTTACAGCTGTTTTGACGCAAAATTGCATTACCCTCCTACGGTGTGAAATAAACTGTTCAGTGCTGATAGGTTTTCAGTTAGATACAACCAGCGTGAAATTATCTTCAAAAAATGGCCATCTCGTGCAAAACGCGACAACGGGCACAGAACATGCATCCGCTTTGTACTCGCGCTGAATTTGCTGTTGGACGTCAGTGAAGACGAACAACTGTTCGTTTCTCAAGTTTGACTTTTTTGGCAAAAGAGTAGTTGCGGCGAAATTTGTGTTCACTTGCATGTTGACAATAACGGCACTGAATGTTTGTTTCACCATTGTGTATCGTTGGCACCGGCAATCTTTCCAAACGGATCGGGCCTCAGAAACAAAACCATGGAACATTGCGTGCACCAAGAATGCTGTGTGTTTCCACTGGCGCAACCATGTTTTGTTACAGGTCATTCGAAGCGTAATCGCACGGCAAACACGATGGTGTATTTTAATTAATTAACGCATGTATAGTTTTTAGGTTATTTGAAGAAGAAAAAACTTACAAACGGCGCTTGATGTAGATTTTGCAATTGCTGCAGAAACTGTTTGCACGCACAGAAACACTTGCCGCAGCATTTACACACCTAATAAACTATGCCTTTTCATTCTGGAATGGAAAATCGAGTTGGGAAAACTTTCATTTCTTCCGAAAAAAATGGTCACGCATAAAAATTTGGGTAACCACGCGGTGATCCACGGTAACCACGGAAATGTTGTCAACAAGTGGTAACATCGTTTTACATCGTTTGCAAGTAAAAACAGCCTTCTATTTTCCTTGGTTCAAGAGATTTGAGCTTGGAACGTTTTACTACCAAAAAACGGCCGTTTTGAACTTCTGCACAGATGTTGCGTTACACCTGTTTTGACGCACAATTGCCTTCCCGTGCTATGGTGTGACATGTAACTATCCAGTGTCGACAGGTTTTCAGTAATGTACAACCAACGTGAAATGTTGCTGAAAAAATGGCCATCTCGTGAAAAACGCGTCAACCGGCACAGAACATCCATCTGCTTCGTACTCGTGCTGGATTTGATATTGGCCCTCATTTGGGACGAAACAACGTACGTTTCTAAATTTTGACTTTTTTGGAACAAAGTGGCTGCGGCGAGATTTGTGCTCACTTGCATGTTGACAACAACGCCACTGAATGTATCTGCCACCATCGTGTATCGCCTGCAAGAGCAATCTACTTTCAAACGGAGCGAGCCTCAGAAACAGAACCATGGAATTTTGCGCGCATCAAGAATGCTGCATGTTTGCAGTGGTGTATGTCATTTTAGAATCAAAGGACATGGTCCATTTAGTATGTAAATGCTGCGGCAAGTGTTTCTGTGCATGTAAACAGTTTCTGCAGTAATTGCAAACTCTACATCAAGCGCCGGTTGTGAGTGTTTTTTTTCTCAAATAACTTAAAAACTATACATGCGTTATTTTTAAGTTACACCATCGTGTTCGCCGTGCGATTTCACGTCGAATGACTCATAATAAAACATGATTGTACCACTGGAAACATACAGCATTATTGATGCGCGCAAGGTTCCATGCTTTTGTTTCTGAGACTCGTTCCGTCCGAAAGCAGATTGCCGGTGCAAACGATACAAAATGTGCAACAAGCATTTAATGGCGTTGTTCTCAACATGCAAGTGAACACAAATCCCGCCGCGGCCACTTAATTGCGAAAAAATTCAAAATTAAGAAACGGACGTTTTTGCGTCTCAAATGAGGGCCAATACCAAATTCAGCACAACTACCAAGCGGACGGATGTTCTGTGCCGGTTGGCGCGTTATGCACGAGATGGTCATTTTTCAAAAAAAATCACGTTTTTTTGTACCTACCTGAAAACCTTCCGGAATTGGACAGTTTATGTCATATCGTAGCACGGGAACGAACTTGTGCGTGGAAACAGGTGTAACGCAAGATTTCTGCAGAATTTGAAAACGGCCGTTTTTTGGGTAGCAAAAGGTTCCAAAATGATATCTCTCGAACCAATGAAAAAAGGCGGCTTTTAATTTCAAACGATATCAAACGATGGTACTATTTGTTGACTACCTTTTTGATCACCGGGTGATAACTAAAAGTTTTGGGGGTCCATTTTTTGGAAAAAAATAAAAAAATTCCCAACCCTATGTTTTTCATTTCAGAATGAAAGAGCATGTTCCAATTAGGGCGTAAATCCAGCGGCAAGTTTTTCTGTGAATGCAAATAGTTTCTGCAGCAATTGCAAACTCTACCTCGAGCACCAAGCAAACTCTACCTGGAGTAGTGTTTCTTTCAAATAACTTAAAAGCTGTACATGTGCTAATTTTTTAAGCTACACCATCGTGTTTGCCGTGCGATTACGCGTCGAATGACCTATAATAAAACATGATTGCCCCACTGGAAACATACAGCATTACTGATGAGCGCAAAATTCCATGGTTTTGTTTCTCAGACCCGCTCTGTTTGAAAGCAGATTGCAGATGCCGGTGATACACAATTGTGGAACAAACATTCGGTGGCGTTGTTTTCCACATGCATGTGAACACAAATCTCACTGCGGCCACTTTGTTGCCAAAAAAGACAAAGTTCAGAAACGGCCGTTTTTTGTCTGCAATGAGGGCCAACATCAAATTCAGCACGAGTACAACGCGGATGCATGTTGATCAGTGCCGGTTGACGCGTTTAGCACGAGATGGCCATGTTTCAACAAAACTTCACGTTGGTTGTACCTAACAGACGGCCTATCGGCACTGGACAGTTTATGTCGCACCTTAGCATGGGAAGGTAATTGTGAGTCAAAACAGGTGTAACGCAACACCGCTGCAGAAGTTGAAATCGGCCGTTTTTTGGGTAGTATAACGTGCCAAACTCATCTCTTTTGAACCAACGAAAATAGAAGGCTGCCTTTACTTGTAAACGATGCAAAACGATGTTACCACTTGTTGACTACAATGTTGATCACCGGGTGATGACCAGAATTTTGGGGGACTATTTTTTCGAAAAAAGAAATATTTCCAACGCGATAACGCACAACGCACACTAAAGGGACCACGCCCTTTCATTCTGTAACAAAAAAAGGGTTTGGAAATTTTCCATTGTTTTCAAAAACATCGTCAAGCCCAAATTGTTTTGGTTATCACCCGGTCATCAAAAATGTCTGGAACAACTGGTAACATCGTTTTACATCGGTTGTAAAAAAGCACATTTCGATTTTCGTTGGCTTGAAAGATTTGAACTTGGAACGTTTCACTAAGAAAAAACTGCCGTTTTTAAATTCTGCCCAGGTGTTGCGTAACACTTGTTTTGACGCAGAATTGCCTTCCCGTGCTATGGTGCGTCATAAACGGTTTAATGCCGATAGGTTTTCAGTTAGGTACAACCAACTTTAAAATTTGAAACTGGCAACCTCGTGCAAAACGCGTCAACCGGCAAAGAACATGCATCCGCTTCCTTCTTGCGCCGAAGCTGCCATTCGCCCTCATTTGAGACGAAAAAACATTTGTTTCTGAATTTTGACTTTTTTGAAACAAATTGGCTGCGGCGAGATTTGTGTTCACTTGCATGTTGACAACAACGCCACTGAATGTTTGTTCCACCATTGTGTATCGTTTGCACGGGCAATCTGTTTTCAAATACAGCGGGTCTCAGCAACAAAATCATGGAAATTTGCGCGCATTAAGAATCCTTCATGTTTTAAGTGGTGCAAATTATTGTGTTATAGTTAATTAGACGTGTAATCGCACGGCGAAAACGATGGTCCAACTTAAAAAAAACTACTACGTGTATAGTTTTTTATTAAAAAAGTACGACTTTAAAAGCCCCACTTGATGCGGAACCTGCAAGTAGAAACTGCTTAAACGCACAGAAACGCCTGCCGCTTTATCCACACACTAAATGGACCATGCCCTTTCATTCTGTAAAAACTATCGCGGTTTCAAACGTTAATTATTTTCGAAAACATGGTAACGCCAAATGTTTTGGTTATCACTTGGTGTTAGAAAATATCGTCAGCAACTGGTAGCATCGTTTGACATCGTTTTCAAAAACACAGCCTTCTATTTTCATTGGTTCGAGATATATGAGCTTGGAACGTTTTACTACCCAAAAAACGACCGTTCTCAAATTATTCACAGGTGTTGCGTTACACCTGTTTTAATGTAGAATTGCCTTTCCGTGCTGTCGTGTGACATACACTGTCCATGCCGATAGGTTTTCAGTTAGGTACAACCAACGTTAAATTATGTTGAAAATGGCCATGTGCTAAACACGTCAACCTGCACGAAACATGCATCCGCTTGCTACTCGTGCTGAATTTGCTATTGACCCTCAATTGAGACCAAAAACGGCCGTTGCTGAATTTTGACTTTCCTCGCAACAAAGTGTTGACAACAACGGCACTTAATGTTTGGGCCATCATTTTCAATCGTCTGCCGGTGCAATCTGCTTTCAAACGGAGTGGGTCACGGAAACAAAACCATTGAAGCTTGCGTGCATCATGAATGCTGTATGTTTCCGGTGGTCCAATTATTTCGCATTACAGGTCGATACACGCGAAATCGCACGGCGAACACCATTGTGCAACTTTAAAGAAATACCGCATGTATAGTTTTTCAGTTAGTTGAAAAACACTCACAAACAGCACTCGATGTAGATTTTGTAATTGCTGTAGAAACTGTTCACATGCACAGAAACAGTTGCCGTTGCATTTACACGCTAAATGGACCATGAGCTTTCATTTTGTAATGAAAAAGTCGCGTTTGGAAACTTGTCATTTGTTCGAAAAAAAATGAAACCCCCAATATTTTTGGTCTCCATCTGGTGATAAAAATGTAGTCAACAAGTGGCAACATCGTTTTACGTCGTTTCCAAGTAAAAAGAGCATTCTATTTTCATTTGTCCGAGAGTTATGAGTTCGGATCGTTTTACTACCCAAAACACTTCCGTTTGCAAATTCTGCACAGGTGTTGCGTTAAACCTGTTTTGGCAATGAATTGCCCTTTCGTGCTATGGTGTGACATAAACTGTCCGATTCCGATAGGTCTTCAGTTAGACACAGCCAACGTGAAATTGTGTTGAAAAATGGCGTTCTCGTCCAAAACTCGCCAACGGGCATAGAGCATGGATCCGCTTTGTACTGGCGCTGAGTTTGGTATTGAGCCTCATTTCAGACGAAAAAAAAATCTGTTTTTGAATGTTCACTTTGTTCAGTTGCATGTTGACAACAACGGTACTGAATGTTTGTTCAGTGGTTTTGTACTGCCTGCACGTGCAATCTGCTTTTAAACGGAGCGGGTCTCAGAAACAAAACCATGACAATTTGGGCGCATCAAGAATGCTCTATGTTTTCAGCGGTGCAATAATGTCGTATTACAGATCATTAGACGTGTAGTCTCACCGCAAGCACGATGGTGTAACTTAAAAAATTAGCGCATCTATGGTTTTTAAGTTCCTTGAAAAGCACTCACAACTCACAAGCGGCGCTCGACGTAGTAATTCCAATTGCTGTAGAAACTGTTGGCATGCACAAAAACACTTACCGCTGCATTTAAACACTAAATGGACCATGCCCTTTCAAAAATGTTTTTTTTTTCTAAAAACTGGTCGTGCCCAACATTTTTGGTCATCTCTCGGTGATCAAGAATGTAGTCAACGAGTGGTAACATCGTTTTACATCGTTTGCAAGTAAAAGCAGCCTTCTATTTTCATTGGTTAGGGAGATATGAGTTTGGAGCGTTTTACTACCGAAAAAACGGCAGTTGTCCAATTCTGCACAGGTGTTGCGTTACACCTGTATTTACGCACAATTGCCTTCCCGTGCTATGGCGTGACATTAACTGTCCAGTGCCGATAGGTTTTCAGTTAGGTACAACCAACGTCAAATTCTCTTGAAAAATGGTCCTTTCGTGCAAAACGTGTCAACGGGCACAGAACATGCATCCGCTTTGTGCTCGCGCTGAATTTGCTATTGACCCTCATTTAAGACGAAAAGACATCGGTTTCTGAATTTTGACTTTTTTCGCAACAGAGTTGCCACGGCGAGACTTGTGTTCACTTGGATGTTGACAACAGCGGCACTAAATGTTTGTTCCATCGTTGTGTATTGTCTGCACGTACAATGTTTTCAAACGAAGCGGGTCCCAGAAACAAATTCATGGAAATTTGCGCGCATCAAGAATGCTGTATGTTTCCAGTGGTGCAATCGCGTTGTATCATTTGGTCATTAGACGCGTAATCGCACGGCGAACACGATGTCGTAACTCAAAAATTTAATCCATATATAGTTTCAAAGATAGTTCAAAAATACTCACAAACGGTGCTTGATGTATATTTTGTATTTGCTCAAGAAACTGTTTACATGGTTAGGTTAGGTTAGGTTCGGCTAGGTTAGGTGAGGTTAGCTTAGGTTAGGTTAGGTTAGGTTAGGTTAGGTTAGGTTAGGTTAGGTTAGGTTAGGTTAGGTTAGGTTAGCTTACGTTCGCTGAACCGTAAGATTTTTTACCCTTGTTTGATCAACTGGGAGGATTTTGTACCATTTTTACTCAACTCGGGTGATTTTAGACCATCCTAAATTAACTCGGGGATTTTGAACAAACATGGGTTTGCGGCCACTGGCATTGCTCGGAGGCTATTGAGTGCAACCTTAAACAAAATATCGTTGTTATAGCCAATAATTTAATCCAACGTTTGGTTAAGGAATCAAGTGAATCGGATTATTAAAAGTACTCGAAAAAATCGCTAATTTAGGCAAACTTTGATGTTTTGCTCCGAGAGCATGTCTTCAAAGCTTTACAAGAAGATTGAGACCCTAAATCGACCCGGTTGGATTGGTACCTTTCGTTGATTTAAACCGGGGGATTTGAATTTTTCATAAAAGTTTTCTTAACAAGATATATTATGAAAAGGTGTCTTTCACGTGTTCTTTTTAATTTATTTGGATTTCCTGGTTACACACAAAGGGTTTTGAGGAATCATGTGTTGAATTAGTTGCCCGAGATTTTTGGAAGTTTCCGTGGATTGCTTGGGATAAAGGTAATATGTTGATAAAGGTAATATGATATAGGTAATATGTTGTAAATAGCATATTCGTTATGCCGCAAAAAAATTATAGGTTACACTAAGAACTTTTTGAGTTACGTCCATTGTCATCTTGAACAGGTGTATTTTTGCCGTGTACATTAACGTAATACTTCTCTCCTTATTCCTGAGCAACAACACGTCTTAGAAAGCCACTTTTTACACTGTCAGTTTCGGTTTTCTCTGTTCTCTCCGTTTGCGTCGTTTTTAAAATTGGTATGAAAGTTTTTGATTTGGTAAAAGTTGGAAATTTTAGCAAAATTTATTTTCAAAATTTTCCTGAATTTGGTTGTTTTTAAGTATAATCAAATGTAAAACTGTCTAATTACCAACTTTTATAAGGGTCATGTTGTGATTGGAAAGTTATTTTGGGCTCTTATGTTTCTGTGAACAAGTTTTTTGCTTTAGGGTTTAGGTATTAGGTTGGGTTAGCATAGGTTAAGTTAGGTAACTTTAGGTTAGGTTTTTTTGTGCTGGGTTGGGTTAGGTTAGGTTAGGTAGGTTAATTTAGAATAGGTGAGGCTAGGATAGGTTAGGCTAAGTTGGTCATCTCATGGAAAACGCATTAATCGGCACAGAACTTGCATCTGCTTCGTTCTCGTGCCGAATATGCCTTCATTGGCCTTCATGCGGACGGAAAAAAGGGTTGTAAACTTTTACTTCTTTCCATACAAAGTGTACGCGCCGAGATCTGTTTTTTCTCTCATGGCAACCACATCGACACTGAATGTTTGTTCCATCACTCTGTATCGTTTGCACGGCCAATTTGCTTTCCAACGGAGCGGGTCTCGAAAACAAAACTATGCAAACTTGCAACCGTCAAGAATACTTCGTCGTTGGGCTTAGAACGTCCTACTACCCAAAAAACGACCATTTTCAAATTCTCCGCAGACATTGCGTTACAACTCTTTTGACGCAGAATTGCCATGTCGTGCAATGGTCTGACATAGTCTGTTTAATGCTGCCATGTTTTAAGTTGGGTACAACCAACGTGAAGTTATATTGAATAATAACCATCTCATGCAAAATGCGTAAACCGCCACAGAACATCCATCGACTTCCTACTCGCGCTGAATTTGCTTTATGACATTATTTGAGACGAAAAAACGCCCGTTTCTGTATTTTCTTTTTTCGCAACAAAGTGGCTGCGGCCAGATATGTTTTTACTTGCATGTTGACAGCAACGCCACGGAATGTTTGTTCCATCATTGTGTATCGTTCGCACGTACAATCTGTTTCCAAACGGAGCGGGTCTCAGAAACAAAACCATGGAAGCTTGCGCGCATCAAGAATACTGCATGTTTCAAGTGGTGAAAAATTATTGTATTATGCGCCATTAGGTGCGGAATCGCACAGCGAAAACGATGGTGTAATGCTAAAAATTAACACCTGTATAGGTTCTAAGTTCTTCGAAAAAACACTCACAAGCCTCGCTTGATGCAGTTTTTGCAATTGCTGAAAGACCATAGTCTATTTAGTGTGTGGATGAAGTGGCAAATGTTTCTCAAAGCGACAAATGTGAACACAGATGTCGCCGCAGCCACTTTGTTGCAAAACAATCAGAAACAAACGTTTTTTTTCGCTTCAAATAACGGCCATAAGCAAATTGACAGCGAATAGAAAGCGGGATGCAAGTTATGTGCCGGTTGACGCGCTATGCACGAGATTTTGCACACTAAGGCAATTTTGCGTCAAAACAGGTGTTACCCAAAACCTGGGCACAATTTGAAAACGGCTTTTTTCGGTAGTAAAAAGTTCCAAGCTCATATCCTCTCGATCTAATAAAAAATACAGGGCTGCATTAACTTGCAAACGATGTAAAATGATGCTACCGGTTGTTGACTACATTTTGATAGCCGGTTGATGAAAAAAAAATTGCATGACCAATGTTTCCAAAAAAATGAAAAGTTTACAAACGCTGCAAACGATGCAACACAAATATCGCCGCAGCAACTTTTTTTTGTAAAAAAGTCAAAATTCAGAAACGGATGTTGTTTTCGTCTGAAATAAGGGCCAACAGTTAATTAAGTGCATGTTTTTAGAGAAGCGGATGCATGTTATTTGCCGGTTGGCGCGCTTCGCACGTGGTTTCTTTGCAACAAAGCGTTTGCAGCGGGATTTGTGTTCACTTGTATGTTGACAGCAACTGACCTGAATGTGTGGTTCATCAATGTGTTTGCACGGGTAATCTCCTTTCAAACGCATCGGATCTCAGAAACAAATCCATGGCAATTTTGCGCGCAACAAAGAATTTTGCATGTTTCAAGTGTTGCAATTTTATTGGATTAAACGTCGTTATCCACGGAATCCCACGGTAAACACAATGACGTAACTTGAAAATTTAATACGTGTATAGCTTTTAAATTATTTATAAAAAACTCACCAGCCGTGCATGATGCAGATTATTCAATTATTGTAGAAACTGTTTGCATGAGCAGAAACACTTGCCGCTTCATTGACGCACCAAATAGAGCATGACATTTAATTCTGTAGCATAAAAATCGTGTTTGGAAAATTTACATTTTTTGAAAAAATGATAACGCCCAAATTTTTTGTAATCGCCCAGTGATCAAAAGTGTAGTAAACCACCTGCAACATAGCCTTACATCGTGTGCCAGTAAAAGCAGCCTTCTATTTTCATTGGTTCGAGAGAAACGAACTTCGAACGTTTTACTACCCAAAAAACAGCTGTTTCCAAATTCTGCACAGATGCTGCGGCACACCTGTTTTGACACAGAATTGCCTTCGCGCGCTATGATGTGACATAAACTGTTCAATACCAGTAGGTTTTCAGTTAGGTACAGCAGACGTGAAATCATGTTAAAAATCAACCGACGGGTGCGCGTCGAGACTTGTGTTTATTTGCATGTGACAACAACGGCACTGAATGTTTGTTCCATCATTGTTTATTGTCTCCACATGCAATCTGCTTTCAAAAGAAGCAGGTCTCAGAATCTTGAGAACTTTGAAACAGAACTTTGCGCGCACCAAAAATGTTGCCTATTTCAAGTGGTGTAATCTTAATGTGCTATAGGTCATTAGATGCGGAATTGCAAGGCAAAATCCATAGTGTAACATTAAAAGTTAACACGTGTATAGTTGTTAGGTTACTTGAAAAATCGCTCCCTAGCTGCGCCTGGTGGATATTTTGCAGTTGCTCCAGAAACTGTTTATATGCACAGAAATAATTCCCAGTTTCATCCACACACTACATGGAACATGCCCTTTCATTCTGAAAAAACGCGTTTGGAAGATTCTTTTTTCAAAAAATGGTCACGCCCAAGTTTTTTCGTCACCGCATGGTGATCAAAAATGAAGTCCACAGCTGGTAACATCGTTTGACATTGTTTGCAAGTAAAAGCAGCGTTCTATTTTCATTGGTTTGAGAGGTATGAACTTGGAACGTTTTTCTACTAAAAACACATCCGTTTTGAAATTCTGCATAGGTGTTTCGTTACCCCGGTTTTGCTGGTAGAATTGCCTTCCCGAGCTATGGTGTGACAACTGTCCAATGCCGATAGCTTTTCAGTTAAGCACAACCAATCTTAAATTATGTTGAAAATCGGCCGTATGGTGCAAAGCGCGTCAACTGGCACAGAACATGCATCCGCTTCGTACTCGCGCTGAATTTGCTTTTGGCACTTATTTGAGACGAAACAAATCCGTTTCTGAATTTTTGACTTTTTCGCAACAAAGTGATCGCGTCGAGATCTGTGTTCACTTCCATGTTGACAACAACGGCACTGAATGTTTGTTCGATCATTGTGCATAGTTTGCACGGGCAATCTGCTTTCAAACGGAGTGGGTCTCAAAAACAACAATATAGAACTTGGAGTGCATCAAGAGTGCTGTTTTAAGAGGTGCAATCTTATTGTAGTATACGTTATTAGACGCGTAATCGCATGACAAACACAATAACATAATTCAAAGAATTAACGCAGGTAAAGTTTTTAAGTTACGTGAAATAATACTCTTAAGCCGCGCTTGTAGATTTTGCAATCGATGCAGCATCTGTTTACATGCACAGACACCCTTGCCACTTCACTCACACACTAAAGGGTCCATGCCCTTACATTCTATCAAAATCTCACGTTTGAACAACTTTTATATTATCGCAAAAATGGTCACGAGAAAACTTTCTCTTCATCACTCGGTGATCAAAAACCAAGTCAACAACTGGTAACATCGCTTGACATCGTTTGCAAGTAAAAGCAACTTTCTATTTTCATTCGTGCAAAAGATATAAGCTTCGAACGTTTTACTACCCAAAAAACGGCTGTTTTTACATTCTGCACAGGTGTTGCGTTAAACCTGTTTTACGCAGAATTGCCTTCCCATGCTTTGGTGTGGCCTAAACTGTCCCATGTCGGTAGATTTTCAGTAAGGTATAACCAACGTGAAATATGTTGAAAATGGCTCTCTCGTGCAAATGCGTCAGCCGGCACAAAACATGCATCCGCTTCCTACTCGCGTTCACTTTGCTGATGGCCCTCATTTAAGACGAAAAAACATCCGTTTTTGAATTTGTTATTGTATTTTAGGTCAAAACAAAGGTATTTGCACGGCGAATACGATGGCGTAACTTAAAAAAGTAACACAGGTATAGATGATTTTTTTTAAACTTGTACAAGCCGCCCTTGATGTATAATTTGCAATTGCTGTGGATTCTGCTTTTATTCACATAAATATTTGCCGCCTCATTCACACTAAATGGACCATGCCCTTTCATTTTGTACACAAAATGGCAATTTCAAAGTTCTAATTTTGGGCGAACAAATGGTCACGCCCAAATTTTTGTCTTCATCACACGGTGACTAAGAATGTAATCAACATCTTGTAACATCGTTTTACGTCGTTTGCAAGTAAAAGCAGCCTTTTTGGGTATTGTTTCGAGAAATATGAGCTTGAAACATTCTGCTACCCAAAACGGCTGTTTTCAAATTCTGCACATGTGTTGCGCTCCTTCTGTTTTTACACAGGAGTGCCTTCCCATGCTATGGTGTGACACAAACAGTCCGGTGCCTATAGGTTTTGAGTTTAGTACAGCTAACGTGGAGTTGTCTTAAAAATGGCCATCTCGTGCCAAATGCGCAAACCGGCACTGAACATGCATCCGCTTTGTCCTTGCGCTGAAGTTGCTATTGGCCTTGCTTGCACGTGCAATCTGCTTTCAAACGGAGCGGCTTTAGGAAAGAAAACCATGGAAATTTGCGCGCATCGTGAATGCTTCATGTTTGAAATAGTGCAATCTTATTGTATTATACGTTATAAGACGCGTAATCGCACGGGAAGTACGATAGTATAACTTAAAAACTTAACGCATGCATAGTTTTTAAGTTTTTAAAAATTCCTTTGCACGCCGCCCTTCATGTAAATTTTGTAATTGCCTTAGAAGCTGTTTACATGCACAGAAGCATTTGCCGCATCATTTGTACACTAAATAGACCATGCATTTTTGGTTTGTCATAAAATATCGTATTTGCAAAATGTTCACTTTTTAGAAAAGAATGGTCATGCCAATGTTTTTCCCTAATCATCCAGTGATCAAGAATTTAATCAACAACTGGTAGCATCGTTTTACATCGTTTGCAACCAAGAGCAGCCTTGTAGTTTCATTGGTTTGAGAGATATGGGCCTGGAACATTTTACTTCCCAAAAAACGGCTATTTTCAAGTGCTGCACATGTGTTGCGTTACACTTGTTTTTACACAGAATTGCCTTCCCATGCTACGGCGTGACATAAACTGTCCAATGCCGATAGGTTCTCAGTTAGGTACAACCAATGTGGAACATCGGCATCGGCATCGGCATCGCGCATTGCAAGTGAAGACGCTCATGCAGCTGAGGGATGGCGCCAGGCCGGAAAGGCCGCACGGCCTCCGGCTGCGGTGCTGTGCGATGGAGCAGCCAACACAGCCGACCATTAGACGGCCCGCAGGCGATGCGTGAATGCCACGCTGCCGGCAGAGACATCTGGCCGCAGGGCGTGCAACACTGATATGCACAGCCGGCGGCCATGGCCATTGTCAGGCGTTTGGTCTGTATGGCTTTCGCTTGCACAACCATGTGATGCGATGGCGTTGCATGTTGCCGGCCTGACGGCACGCGCTGTTGGTGACATGGCATCGGCCGGCCAACCAGGGCAACCCGCGGCACGGCGAGAGCAAGCTCCAGTAACCCCTCCAATATTCAAAAATGAGTTCAATATGCTGGTCCCCATGTAGGGGACGTATCAGATATGATGCTGATGCTGATCATTTTTTTAGTTGTATTCATAACAGATTTGTATTCATAAAACGTCGGGTTACATTACAGGAAATGGTAAAAAGACAAACGGATGCGCTCAGGCTCTGCAGCGCATTTACAGCGTGTAAACAAAACTGCGATTTCGATTGTTGGAAATTAGACGATTAAATGTTCGTTGAACATAGCTTGTGAAAATGTTTGGGATCATCAAAAAGAAGGAAAAGTTTCCGAAGGGTTAACTGTCATGGTGGTACTATTAAAGCAGTTGACACGGAGGAAGGCGGTAAAGTAAACTGGAGAGTGTTACAGTAGAGAGTCGTCCGAGATGCTACTGTAAGTCCTGACCGACGTTCTGCCGGTCCTACGTAGTTATAGTGAATGTGGAGTAAGACATGCATGGATTCAAATGCTAGGTGACTGGGATTTTGTCGCACTTTTGTTACACATCCCAATGAGTGTTCCATTTGTCGTAGGGCGAGAGGCGTGACGTGAGCGTCCACTTCAAGCACTGAAATCCGGGAAGTACGCAGAACTCCTTGGGCAACTCGCGAAAACATATTTTGTATGGTGGATAGTGGTTCAAGAGAGTGTTTGCTGCCTCCTGCATATAGCACGGAGCCATATTTAATGATGGGAAGAACGAAGGATTTGTATAGACGTAATAACGATTGGCGGTCGGCACCATATCTTGACGCAGAAATGCATTTAAAGAAATTTAGTCGTGTTAGGCATCTGGAGCAAACATGTTCCATGTGCTGTCACATCGATAATCTGGGGTCAAGTACGATGCTAAGAGATTTGAAAGACAAAACGAAAGGAATGTAATGTTCATCTAGACGAAGCCGAAAATTGTGAGTACCACGCATATTTTTGCTGAAAATCATAACTGCAGATTTGGGAGCGGAGAAACGGAACCCGTATCGCTCTGACCACTGCTGCACCTTGTTTAGGGCGGCTTGGAGCCGTGGCAGCGAATGGTCATATTCAGCGTCTGAGCACCAGATCGCGCTATCATCCGCAAAAAGTGAAGAGGAAATTCCCGATGGTATTGAGTCAAATAAATCGTTTATCATAAAATGAAAGAGAATTGGTGAGATACAGCTCCCTTGTGGGAGGCCGTTTTCTAGATGGCGAGTGTCGGAAACGGCGGATCTTCGTCTCACACGAAATGGTTTGATGCCGGAAAGAAACCCAATAAGATAATGTGCCAAATGGCCTTTAAACCCTATCTGATGGAGCTTGAGAATTAGTGCAGGTTTAAAGACCATGTCGTAGGCTCGGCTAATATCCAGGAATACAGCAATTGTGTGGTGTCGATGTTTAAAAGAACGTCTGATGTCAGTTTCAAGTCTGATGACATGGTCTATTGTGCTACGATTGTGTCGGCAACCACATTGATTTTTTGTAAGCAGGCAGTCTCGTTCTACAATCCAAGAAATTCGCTTCACCACCATCCGCTCAAAAAGTTTTCCTAGACAGCTGGTAAGTGCAATGGGACGATAATTTGATGGATCTTTGCTGTCTTTTCCTGGCTTTGCAAGTGGAATAATGATGGTGTCTTTCCAGGCGTCAGGAAAGACATGGGTTGACCACAAATCATTAAAAACTGCCAATATAAAACGAAGCATATCTTCTGAAATATTACGAAAAAAGAATAGTGTAACTGATCATGACCTTCTGAGGTGTTGCCGGCGGATTTTATAGCCTTTTGTAGTTCCAGAAATGAAATGGTTAATTAGAGTCTTCGGTGTTATCGGCGGGAGAACAATTAGTATGTCAACGAAACCGGGCTTGCGCAGTTTCCACAAATCCTGGTTGGCAATAACCGGATGAGGTACACTGAGACAGACTTTTAGCTAGAGCATTGGTGATGAGAGGTGTTGCCGAAATGATTTGGTTATTAATTCGTAAAGTGGGCAATGAAATAGAGGTGCGTTTTCCGGAAAGCGCTCGAACCAGTCCCCATAGCCGGCTTAGAGGAGTAGCAGCAGTGAACTGCTGGATGTATGCTTGCCAATAATGACGTTTGGCTTTCCTTATAATTCGTCTGGTTCGAGCACGCTCATAATTTCGGGCAAGAAGATGAGGTACATCATGATGGCGACGGAAGCAGCGGAAAGCACGTTTCCGACGCGCAATAGCGTTCTTAACTTTGGTCGTCCACCATGGTACTGGGATGCGGCGTGATGGGGTTTTAGTCAGTGGAATAGTCGCGGTTGCTGCAGCATGAACAATATGTATCATAAGGCCAACACCCTGCTCTGTTGATTCATAACAGTCTCGATTCACATAACACAGTTCTTGAAATTTGGCCCAGTCTGCTTTTCGTAAATTCCAGCGGGGTATGGATCGCAAAACTTCGTCAGCGGTTGCGTCAAAAGTGGTGTAAAGCTTAATTTGAAAATGGTCGCTGTCGTGCATATCTCCCTCAACAGTCCAATCAAAGTATGTCGCTATTGAGGGAGAGCACAGCGACAGGTCGATCGCTGTTTCTGTACCAGTGGGTAAGTGGTGATGAGTATTATTGCCTTTGTTTAGCAGGACTAAGTTGTGTGTATCAATAAAATCTTCAACCAAATGTCCTCGGCGATCAACGGCTTGGGTGGCGTTACTCCAAGCTGGACTGTGAGCGTTGAGATCGCCGAGGATGAGAAAAGGGTTTTGAAATTGAGCAACGAGTTGGTCAAGTTGCCGTAAGAGCTCCGTATTATTATAATTTGGTGTAATGTATATTGAGCATATATCGATGATACGGCCATGCAGTCGAACTGAACATGCAACAGCCTGAAGAGGTGTGTCAAGTGAGTGGCGTGTGTGTTAATTTTTGACTGATGTACAGCACCACCCCACCTTGGCGACGCTCACCGTCCGTGGTGTCAGCGCGATATAAAGAATAGTTTGGCATTTTAAAGTTATATGTGTCGGTGGGACGAAACCATGTTTCCTGTACGGCAATGATGATTGGAGTTAGTACAGCAAAAAGGGCTTTCATTTCGGACCATTTTGAAATGAGACCGCGACAATTCCACTGTAAGATGAAAGACATTTAGTGATGAAAGGATCCATTCCCACCAGTTGATGGGAATCGCCCGAACGAAACAGACCGAGGCCGTCCCATCTCTACCCTCACCGATGGACGGGACCGGCGGACTTCGTTCGGGCGTGTTTCGACCGGTGTTGTGGTGGGGGGAGGGGAGGTAATGTTCGTGTAGTGGCCAGAGGGTCCGGGCCGCCGACTGTTCATAGCCGGGGGGCTAGAACGCCGGACGGCCTGAACCGCACGTGAATCACGCACAGCCGGCGGGCTGGAACGCCGGCCAACCTGGGGACGGGGGTGCACGAGCGCCTGGGCATCCGAGCGTCCAGCCAGGGGCGACTCAACGGCATTTTTCGTCTGGGTCTGTGTAGTTGACTCAGCTGAAACCGAGGGGCAAGGGTTGAGAAGTTTCGGGGGAGGCAGATGGGTGATAGGGTCGGTCTGTGTTGCACATGTGGCCATTGTGGCTTTTGCTACTTGTGCATATGTTTTGCTGGGCTGCGACGACATTTTGGATTCAACGGTGCGCCGTGCTTCGGGGTACGACACACCTGTCTTTGCCTTTTCAGAACAATTTTTTTTCCACGTAGGACACTGAGAAGAGTTGGCGGCGTGATCAGCACTTCCACAGCTCAGGCATTTCTGGGGTGATGTGCAGGCAGATCCCTCGTGAGGAGTCTCGCCGCACTTCAAGCATCCGGCATTCTGTTTGCAGTACTTGCTGCCGTGTCCGAACCGTTGACATTTAAAACACCTGAGTGGATTTGGAATGAATACTCTTGCTTTATAACGAAGGTAACCAGCGGTGAGCGAATCTGGAAGTCGGGTGGTACCAAAGGTGAAAACGAGCAGGCTGGTGTCGTGACGCTGACCATCTCTGAAAGTCGTCAGCCGACGGACATGTATGTAACTAAGAAGAAAAAGCAAGTAGAACAGTCAGTTTGTCCCATTGAAGAATCTCCCTAATCTCCGAGTTTTATTTTGCTTGTCATGAACAATCTGCAGTCATTTTGGGAACGAACAGAGCTCCATATACCCATTCCGTGGCGTTATTCACAGATCTTGGCTTTGATACTGCCGTTGAGGAAGCCCAGACCTCTAAGCTCGTTGCAATGATCGTCATACTTCGTTCACTCTACTGATCACGGTGTTTCGCGTCATGACATCCAGATACCGTACTTTGCCGTAATTCCGTAACTGTGTACCACCGTTTAGCGGAAAAGTTGTACAAGTTTTTGATATACACTAAGTTGCGTCTTTTCATTAAGCACAATTATCCGTTTGGTATACATAGTTAAGAGTCAAAGAAGCGATTGAAAAAACAATGGCCGTATTAATGTTTTGTTGCTTGCATTTCTTATTTGTTGTAGCTGAGTTCATGCCGTTCCGGTCTAACCCCAGGAATCAGTGAGATTCCTGCTCCGAATATCGTGGTCTCCAATGGCACATTGAAAATGTCCGACCATCCACCGACGAGAAATGGATGGTTGGCAAAAAGCTTTCAACTGGCGTTTTTCGGTCCGCCATCTTTTAATCCATGATACCTTGAGCGCACTAGCCAGCACTCCAACATCTGGAGCTCCAGCGCCGCCTTCTAAGTGCTGTTTTTTGCAAACGCTAGCTTCATTTTGTCATTCTTTCCCCAGACTGACAGAAATATAAATGGTTCCAGCCTCGGCATGCATGATTTCAGGGGTTTCCGAGTTTGCCAATACGGGGAACTAATCTACGAATTTAGATGACGAAAGTATATTCACCAAAAAAACTCGGCCAAGCGGCGTCAACCTTCTTTGAATCTAAGAGCACATAGCTGTTTAATGTCATGGATTGCCTGTCAGTAATTAATTTAAATCGCATTATGGGTACGAGCGAGCAGTTTGTATCCATAAGCGTTCAAGCGCCTCTTCTTCTTCATTTAATTTTAAGTACAAATATTGACGGAAGGGGGGTGGTTTGCTGGTTACTTTCGCTCAAGTTCCTCAGGTTCGAATATTTTCAGGTTGTCTGCTGCACGCTGCATACCAGTCAAAGTTGTATTAAGACCATTTACAGCATATTCCAAATCAATTGATCATTATCAGGAAACACGCATAACAAAATCACTGCCGACGAAAGCAATACGGCGCGCCTGTGCTCTTCGAAGCACAACACTGGCGGGGTGCTTTGCAGCTGTGTCGATTCGGCAAGAAAAGTTAAAAACAGTAGTTGTATAGTTGCCACTTGGATCCCTTAAGAAGTAAGAAACGAATGATGCATGGTGAACAGTTTCATTCATGCGCATTGCATTTAGACAAGCACTCATTTGTACTGACATTGACAATGCGGGGTAAGGAGAAAACACAGTTATTTCGGTGCGCATGTTATGTGACGTACTGTTACACATGCATAGGAACACGAGAATGCAAATAAATTGATTGCGTGGGTACAGAGTCCCGTGTACTCAATAAAATCAAGCCGAAAAAGAATCCTTTACAAAGAATCTTTCTATAGCCAATAAAATCAGCCCTCATTTGACTGACATCGGAGAATCGTCACGCTGAGGCAGGCATCCGCATTGACGGCTTCAGGTAATCAGCTCTCATCTGACTGACATCGGAGAATCGTCACGCTGAGGCAGGCATCTGCATTGACGGCTTCAGGTAATCAGCTCTCATCTGACTGACATCGGAGAATCGTCACGCTGAGGCAGGCATCTGCATTGACGGCTTCAGGTAATCAGCTCTCATCTGACTGACATCGGAGAATCGTCACGCTGAGGCAGGCATCTGCATTGACGGCTTCAGGTAATCAGCTCTCATCTGACTGACATCGGAGAATCGTCACGCTGAGGCAGGCATCTGCATTGACGGCTTCAGGTAATCAGCTCTCATCTGACTGACATCGGAGAATCGTCACGCTGAGGCAGGCATCCGCATTGACGGCTTCAGGTATCTGTACTGCGTCGCAAGTCACAGCACTGAACAAACAAAACGCCCGTAAGATGACAAATGATGAATTAAAGCTCTTGGTATGTGGCAATATTGCACTTTGTGAGTATCCCCGGTGATATCTGGTCTTGCATGCTGGGGCGTAACCCTTGCATGTGTGATATTCCTTGCACCATAAGGTTTGTTACGGCTATTCGCACTGCGGCCACTGTCGAGCGACGTCTCAACAGAAGCTTATCCAGGGTTGGGTGGGCATCGCTGCACTTCTACGCCGCACTGACCTTGCGCCCTAGCACCCAGGTTGACCATCATAGCAGAATAAGTCATCTGTGCCTCACTGACTGGTGAGTGATGTACCTTTGGGGCCCAAGCAAACAACTACATTCTGTTCATCATTCTTCTTTGTGAACGGTTTTCGGTCAATCATTGACCTTCTGAGGAACTCCATGCTTGCGCTTTTCTGCACTCATTCCCGTCTCTCTGATAGTCGTCAGCAAGCGATGGTCCTCTTTACTTTTCGTTCCTCAATAAGCTGTCCACCCTCCTCTAAATTCAGTCCTTGTCCTCCTGTATACTGCCCTCTTCATCGGTGTCATCAGCGAACAATATGCCATCAGCGTCTGTCCCCCTGGCGACCTCGGTGATCTCAGTGACCTCGGTGACCTCGGTGACCTGTGAGCGCGGCTCGGCCTCACTTAGCTCAGTCATCTCCAGGTCCTCGGTGGGTGTGGCGTCATAGTCGTACGCGCAGAGACTAAGCTGCAGCGGGTCCATACCGAAGTAGGACCCGGGCGCCTGGCTGGCGTTAGCGACATCATAGTCGTAGTAATCCAGCTCCAGCTCCGCGACCGTGGAAGCAGCGCTTAGTCCCGACGCCGAGTCGGCCGGCTTTAGTGTCTCGTCCGTGTCGGAGCGCACAAGCAGGCGGCGTCGGTTCTCCAGCTCCTTGCTTCGCTTGGACGCTGGCTTAGTGTGAGCTCGATACTTGGCCGATGCCTCGGGCGAGACGTCGGCCGCGGCGGCGTGCCGCTTCTTCGCACCCAGCAGCGGCTGCGAGCGGCGCGAGAGCGGCCCGAGCGCGAACGCCTCGGGCCGCGCGGCGGCAGCGGCCTCCCGCCGCCGCCGCCGCTCGGTGGCCGGCGAGCCAGGCAACGAGCCGCCCGAGGCGGTGCTGCAGCGCTTCCATTCGGCGAGCAGCGCAGCGCGGTCGCAGCTGGAGGAGCGCGGCCGCGCCGCCAGAGGGCGCCGGCGCCGTCGCCGCAGCCGTAACACCACGGCAGACTCGGCCACACTCGTGACGGAGGTGCAGAGCGAGCAGACCGCGTCCCCGCCGCCGCCGCCGCCGCCGCTTCTGCTGTACAGGGACTCCATGCTGCAACCATAAAAGCCGGTTAGAGGGACTGTCCCACCTTAGGGGCATATTTCAAAAGCATACTCTTGTGAAACCTCAGGGCTATTGATGTCTAATGATGGCACCGGATAGTGTCACTACGGCACCGCCGATACCTAACAAGGATATCAATTTTACTTAGTTTTAAGTCGAAATTACTCTGCCAACGCTTTGTAACAGAACTACGCTTCTCTTCTGCAGTCGCGCCCACCGTTATGACAACCACCGTGCGCACCTCTACTGGTGCGAGTGAAAGAACGCTTGTGATTGGGCCAGTGGGCAAGCGCTTTTTACCGAGACGCGCATTGGCTGAAGTTTGAGCCAGTGCCCCATATGAATCACGTGATGCTCCCGTTCCCAAAGCCATGTGCGCCTCGAAAACAGCCACTGTAGTAAATGCTTAGGCGAGAAATTAAAGCCATAGTATTATGGTTTGTTATATTCATGGGATACTAGCTTCATGCTTGCAAATATTTTGACATATTGGTGTTTGCAGCAATTACACGGCACGCTTTTTAGCAAGAGCAAGGTAAATTAACCTATCATTTTTATAGTGGTGAGCAGAGAATGAAATGAGCCTTTTCCCATAAGGAAGGCAACTTCAAATCGGAACTCTGAGCAATTCACGAGGACTTCGAGAAAGCTGGCATTACTGTCAAATCGTAGGTGTCTGATGTGGCAATAAGTGAAGAGCACAAAAAGGTGCTATGCTCTCGTTAAGGGAAATGTTTGACATTTCTATGGGGGTTTGAACCAACACAGCTATCTTGAAGATCATTCGTTGCAGTTTGTGGCCCTTCCCTTTTTAGGACCTAACCCTCTCTAGATTCTGATCTACATACCTGCGAAGATGTTCAAACTGTCTCGGGGAGACTATTTCAAGGTCACCCCGGCATCCATGACGCTATAATAACGTTATTCAAATCCATTGGTCATCTGCGATCAAGGCCGAGACCAAAAATATAATTGTCGAGTCGTTCATATCTGACGTTCGTGAGCACGATTTCCAGATATCACGGCCGTCAATTGGCTTTGAATCAATGGTGTGCAGAGCATGATAACGTAGTCAAACAATGACGGAAGTGAAGAGCATATTTGGCAAGTAGGGAAAGTGTTATGTCTTGCGCAGTGTTTTCCACTGCTCCACTGCTCCTTGTTCCTTGCTTGTTAGTATACAAATGCGGAATATTTCATTTAAAGCGGAGACGGTCTTTGTCGTCAACGCAGCAAATTAAAGTGGATGATTCCAGGTCAAGCTGAACATTTGGACGAGCCAAAAAGGAGTCGTGAAACTGCAGCATAATTCACGGTAATTGGCTATGGCACACATGAGTAACGTAGCTTCATATGCACAGAAAATTGTCGTTAATTGTAATCCCCTTCGGTTTTAACTTCATACGTATGTGACGCTTTGTTTAAAGGAAAAACGAGAGAAACAAGTCGTTTTAAGAACGCGTGTCTGTTTACCTGTTTGGTTATTCTTGGCTGTTAAATCATTCAAGCCACTAACGCCCAGTTGTCATTCAACAGCGCCGAATATGCCTGGAGGCCAGGACGATGCTCGGCGTCCTCCGCCCGAGCTGTGCTTACCTGGCAGCCGTGGCGGCCAGCCTGCGCGCCTTCCAAGCTTGGTAGGAGCCAGCAGCGATCACCACCGTCATTATCACAGACAGGAAGCAGATAGCGAGGACGCCGACGCCGTTGACGGCCGGTGGAGCGCTGGCCGCCGCCAGCCGCGCCGTGCTGCTACCGTTCGAGGCTGCCGGCAGGCGGCGCTGTCAACGGGAGCCAGGCGGCGCCGGTAATGACATAGTTTGACTGAGTTAGGTGCTGCTGGAATAAACCGCTGCTGTTGGGTCAGACTGCGTGGTACATTCACAACGTACCCGCAGTGCAACTAAGTGCAGGACTGGCATTTGGTGATGTCCTTTCAAAACCTACCAAATACATTCAGGTGGTTTTGCTCGGGATGTTCATGTTCAGCCCTAGAGAATGGATGACATCCTTGAAATCCAGCGAGCAGTACCTCGAGAGCCCTGAACAAGCTGGTCTGACATGACCGGACCTGACCTGATCTGGCCTGATCTGACCTGGTGCACGCCAAGTGTTGCACTCTCTGCGCCTCACCGACGGCCGTCACCGAAGCCAGGAAGCCGCCGCCGGGGTCCGTGGGCGCCTCGACGCCGCTGTACTGCAGCAGCAGGCAGCCGGCCGAGGTTAGTGCCGCCGGCGGCCGGGCCGCGCCCGACGCGTCCATCAGCAGCTCCGAGTTGGAGAAGGCGCCGTCCCGCGCCCGCAGCCGTTCGGCGCTGCCGTTCAGCCGGAAGTAGGAGAAGCGCAACTGGAGCACGCTGCCGTCGGACGTCTGGACGGGGGTGGAGGGCATCAGAACGGCACATACTACCGTCGGACGTCTGGACGAGGGTGGAGGGGCCACATGAGAAAAGGGCCGCACGAGGGCCACAAGAACTCCGGTTGGGCAAAGAGGGCAATGCTCTGTTGAGTCTCGTGACAAACCCTGACGACGACCTTGATGGCATGCGCAATAGGTCAACTGATCTCAGTTCCTTCGTACGCTCAATTACGCTACGTAAAATGGCATACACGTGAAACACTTTACAGCTAAGGCTTAACCATTGCGGAAATGACGGCTGGGCAGTGGCCATGGGTGCCGTCGCACTTATGCGCATAAGGGAATTTCAAGCCTCTTCCCAGTGGCTGTAAATAGTTCACGTAACTCATCTGAGCTGGCAGCGATATCCTGCCCACGTGTCACGCTGGCACCGCATTGTTGGCTAGCCCCACCGTAACGGGCTTGAATCTAGGAGAGATAAAAATGGAACGCACGCCTTTAATGTCAGACAATTGGAGGTTAAACAAACCACTTCATCGTTGGGAACACTGCGGGAAATGTTAACTCTCGGCTCCATGAGGGGGGCCTTCAGTCGGATGCCTCGACAGGCGTCCATGAACGAACCTCGAATCGCCAGAAGCTGGTGCCGCGGCAGTGGTGGGCCGAGGCGGCCAGGGTGTAGTTCTGGCCGCGCGACAGTAGCACGTCACAGCCACAGCGGCACGTAGGACTGACGTGCACCGCCGCCACCGGCGACGCCGTGGTGGTGCTGGCCGGACAGGGCGGCAGCCGGCACGGCCGCGACTGAGTCGTCTCGCCCTGCAGCAGCCGGCTGCTGGTCAGAACGGCGCCGAGAGCGTGTCGCGACGGCGGACGGGGAACAGAGAGCTGCGAAGGTCACGGCCTGAAGGGCCGACGGCGCTCGGTCGTCACAGACGCCGGGGCAGCGGGGGTGACGGTCACAGAGGCGTTGAATTGTCACAGACGGTGCAGCTGGGAAGAAGGAAGAAAGTGGTCTGTGAGGGGCCTGCAGCCCCATGTTGTCAAAGACGGTATAACGACGTTTTAACAAAGCATGGCATTGCTTAAAGTTGGCCGAATGGACATCCGAGCAAACTACAGCAGAAGGTGACGCTGTTGGCGGCGAAAAGCGAATAATCATATGTTGACGAACAGGTCACTGCACGACCAGAGGGGAACAGGATGGCCAGTCATCATTCAAGCTCAAATCACGTGCACTGACCGCTAAGATGGTCAGAAATTTCTCACAAACGTCTGTCTGTCACGTGTAGCGCTGACTGCGCAGCGCGGGTGGTACCTGGCAGAAGGCCCCGTTGTTTCGCGGTTGGGGCGAGTTGCAGAATCTGTATCTGACGCGACTGGATGCACCACAGCTGCCTTCACACGGAGACCACGCAGACCACGGACCGAAACCACCGTCTGTCACCACTGAAACCATGGTTATAAGCTGCATTTTCTTTAAAATGGAGAGGGACGGGACTGGACTGGACTGGACTGGACTGGACTGAACGGCACGGCACGCCACGGCACGGGATGGGAGAGAAAGAAACGGAACGGAACGGAACAAAACAAATCAAAACCAAACCAAAGGAAACCAAACCAAAGCAATCCAAACGAAACCAAACCAAACATAACGGAACTAGAAGAAACGGGACAGAAACATCACTTCTAGTTGTCCGCATTGTGGTAAATTTGGCCTTGCCTGTGATGGGCATGAGCGTGCACATACAGAGCACGTGAGCTCCATTTCTTATCATCGTGTTCATAGCCACTCGGGCAACCTCATCGTGTTCATAGCCACTCGGGCAACCGTGGGCAGTGGTCTCCAGCGACCACTGAAGCGGCCTTACACAGTGTAATCCTAACGCTGAATCACCCAGGCCCGGTTATTAACGTGCAGCAGGTGCTGTGGGGAATGTGTGTGCGTCAGTGTTCCTCCGGCGACCCGGCCGCTTGCGAGAGGGCGACACTGGACGACTGGGCAGCCCCGGCCCGCTGGGTGTAATGAAGCACATTCTGGTGCCGCGCCGGCTCCCCGGCATCCAATCCAGGTTTATTACACGTGCCGTTGTCATAGCAACGACGGTGGGGAGCTCCCACACCTTGGGGTGAATCAAGGGAAATCCACGCCCGTCTTGCAGGTGTCTAAACCTCGCTGCCCACTGAGTCTTATGCGGAGTCCCGGGGACTCTGCACCAAACCAGGAAGTACGAGAACGTTTTGTCGTCTCGCAGTACGTCCACTCCTTAAGCAAAGTGTTGTCCGTGGAGACGTTAGGAAGTGTCGTCGAGCACGTCAAGAAGCCTGGCGTGAGTACAGCTCTGACCAAAAGATCGTTCCGATACCGAACCGCCAACACCGGAGCCGGGCGTCCGCAGCCGCTCGTGGCGTCGCCGGTGGGGTCGCGTGCACTGCGAGGACGAATCGCAGGGTAATTAGACTGCCCACCGAGTCAGTCTAGGTCCACGAAGGCTGATAAGTTATACTAAACCTAGCAATCATTATGATATCCAACAGACACGCACGTAGGATTATCGTGGGGAGCTGGTCTAACCTCTCGGCATGGGGCTTCCGCGAAGGCCCATGAATCAAGCGGGAGTCGCGGTTCACAGGCATTGAAAGCGGTTTTGAAGGACTGCGCTCTTTTCCTTGATGCCTTTTAATATTTAGGGGCCTCGAAGTTGTTAAGTCAATTTCTTTACACGAGCCATGTTTCACTGGTCTTGGCATTTCGAGTTTATTGGCTTGCTGTATTTGCAGTAAGCAATGTGAAAATAGGCGCCCTCTCCGCCCTCATGTTTCATGCTCTGTCAGATGCCCGGAGCAGCAGCATTTGCATGCATGTCTCCATTTAGCTACTTGTGTGCGTGTCTGTATCTCTGATGATATCTCTGATATGCAGCGGGTGTTGCTCTCCTGCATACTGATCGGTTCTGGCTTCATGACGTGGTGATATGCAGCGGGTGTTGCTCTCCTGCATACTGATCGGTTCTGGCTTCATGACGTGGTGATACGCAGCGGGTGTTACTCTCCAGTATACTGATCGGTTCTGGCTCACAAATTGCAGATTTTCTTGAATATTGTGGGTGTTTTGCGATGTGGACATGCTTGGCTATTGAGTAAATTAGTCTGTACCTGGTTACCAAAATTTGGGATGTGGACATAATCGAATTTTCGCTGGTAAAATAAATCACGACGGCAGTATAATCGCTAATGCACGCTTTGCGTTTGGTTCTGGACGAACATTTTCTGTGGATGACATTTGAAGTATATTAATCACGTCAGAACAATAACAACTGAAAGGATGACAACCAAGCGCTGAAATATTTTGTTGTCTTCTCCAAGCTGCTTGTTTTTCCATAGACTGATGTAACTTATTTTTGGCTTAACACGCCCTCGGATCAGCGGTCAATTTGAGCTCCGAAAATATATTCCAAATCAATTTCTGAACAGCACGGTGTAGATGCACCAAAAATTGCATAGGTATAGCTGATTAAACAGCCAATCTTTTGGTTTATGCCAATTAGATGTGCCTTACAAAGTCGTAATCCTAGATTCAGCCGTTTAGACGCCAAAGGAGCCGTCTCAGAGATGCGTGGCTTCGTAATGTCGATGACCTATTACAGGTCTAAGTCAGGCCATGGTTGTCAGCGAGGGCAATGCCTAGTGAATCGTCTAAACTGATACAACAAAGTGTTAGGCGAAGCCATAATCTCTGAGATGGTTTCCTTGACATTTAAACAATTACATATAGGACTACGACCTCTTGCGTTGACCTTTGGTCTGGTAGATCGAGGTTAAAACCAAATTGTTTTTTACTGGAGGCCTTGACTTGTGGGCTAGTTTTTGCCGCTCACTTTGAATTTCTTGGCCACAAGGAGGCCGACAAATGTCTTATTTAGGCTACATAAATGTCAGAAGGAGTCACAGACCTAAAATGATCCCGATTCACCGTTTGCTTTTTAAATACAACGCTTATAATATTCCTTGAAGTTTACTGAAATAGAAAAATCCAAACAATATCGCAGGTTTTTGGCCATCGCGGCTTTCTGATGGTTAAAAAAGGTCTATGGCCTGAAGTGAACGCCAGTAACCTGTTGCTCATTAAAGGAACCCACGTTAAAGGTGGCTGGATAAGAAGGTCTTGGGCACGTTGGACAACGTTCTGGAGTTTGACCTTGTTCAACATTTTTGACTTGAAAGTTATACCCTATGCCCTAAAGTTACACCTAGGAACCTCAAAATTTGATGCAAGTGAGTTTACACACAGGCCCATCTATTCTGCGAGTCCAGAGTCTCCAGCTCTCTTAATTTGGAAAACTTAGAGGGCTCAACTTGCTCCCCCCCCCCCCCCCGACGAGCGACGTCGTATTTGACGACCACTCGGGCGTGTATTAGCCGTGATCTTGTACGCGTGAGGCAATAAGCGTGGGCTCGAAAAGGAACCAGGAGCGCGACAGGCAGGTGCTACCAAAATCTAATATGGTATTTCCTCAACTAACCCTGCGTCCTCACAGCTGCACGTGGCACTTCGGACGGCACGCCCAACTCAACACGGACACCCAGCCAACACGCAAGCTGCCAGAGACATAGACACTCAGAGTCGGTACATCTAGCTCTGATCAAATTCCAACAGCTCACAAGCACGCAAGCATGCGCCAACTTTTGGGCTTCACCTGTCTGAAACCCGTAACAATTCGAATGGCTAGTTGGCAGTGGCTTTGAAATAATTGCAAGAATGAATCCTGAAAGGACGCTAAGGTAGCTGTTAGGCACAACTCAGCATTATTTTTAAAGACGGTATAGTGACTAAAATCATGGAAATTTGCGACGAGGTCTTATATATATATAGGCAAATTGCGCTTCGCTGGGTTGGAGCACCATCAATTCTGTCATCACTGACTTATGAGCCCGTGAAGGCTGATATAATCAGGCTGGCGCTCGAGCTTCTGTTCGGGATCCACAGACGCTCAACGTGAATGATATTGCCCATAGTACACTATTATTCCTTGCGTAGCGGTACACACAGTTGTTGTGCCTGCGGCGGCAGCCGTCCAGTCAGTCAGCCTGTGTTGCGGGACGCAGGCCGGCGCCGGAGTGTCCACTGGCCGAACGACGCTCCTTTGTCCCAGACACACCCCTGTGTTGTCGGAACGCACCCGAGGGCGTCCGCGTGCCGGCCGACGACCCCTTTGTGGCCGCTTCAATTAGCGGCAGCCGGTGTGGGCTGGAGCGGAGTCCGATTAGTCGCCGCCGGGGCTGTCGTGGTGCCGCCCGGAGCGGACGACGCTGCCCGCCGGCGGCAAGCGGCCGCCGACTCTTGCCAATCGATCACGGTTCGTCGCTGGTGGAGCCCGGGCTGCGGGGCACGGGAACCATGAGGCCCCCCTCCACGGCCGTAATTAATTTGGCCCAGCCCGGAGAGGCTCTCATGACGTGGGACATGACGCACGTGCCACCGCCGTCCGTGTCGGACGGCTGGATCCCGCCGGCATCGAGACCAAAGGGTCAGCAACGGCGCGTGTGAGGCCCGACAGCTCACGGACGCATTGCAACAACACCTGCCCACTCTGATGGATGGGAAAACCTGAGTCCTCCCGGCAGCACCACCACGAAATGGACGAAATTTAAATGAGGCTAAGCCGGGTGTGGCGCTGCACCAGTGAATACACTCCAGCAGAACGTTGCGACGTCGCCGATTTAAACCAAAGCATCAATTAGCCCATTCGTGGCCTCCTCCCGCGCGTATGTTCCCGACGACACGGCGCTCGACTTTTCCGCGCCCGTGTGCGGCGGCCGTGACGCTCGCCCTCAGCGCCGGAACACACCCGTCACGCCACGGTCCGTCGCGCGGCCTCGGGCCATATCATCACGTCACACCGCGCGTTCATAGCCCATCTGCACGGCATTGGCAACGGTGGGGCTGCAGCGCACCTGGACCGTCCTCCAATAGCACGGCGCAGGGGGTAATTGTGTGTTAAACAACCGCAATTGGTTCCAGTCGTGACGTGGACACGAGCATCCTTCAGTCTGGATTCGCTCCTAATCAATCGAGATGGTTGCAGATTGGGAGACGCTTCCTGGGAAAGAGGGAGATGTAAGCACGGCTTTGCACATGACCAGAAGGAATGATAGTTATCCGGGTCTGTGCACACCTGGAAGCGGTTTGAAAACGGAGGGTTCGTGTGCCTCATGGACCATGAGAGGGCTGCCAGCTGGCCGGGAGGTGGGGAAGCATGTTAATGTCCGGGGTTGACAGGTAGTGTGTGAGCAAAGAAGCACCCACCACTGGCGGCAGTACGTGGAGGCTAGGACAGCATCACTTCACATCGGTCTCATTCGAGGCAAGAGGTATTTGCAGCCGAAACCGCACCAACGAATGAAACGACGCTAATTCAAAAACAGTCGCTAGCCCCCGGAAATCTATCGCGTCTGGAGGGGGAAGTGCCGGCCAACCGGCGTGGCCTGCATCCATCGGCCGCCATCGGCGAGCCCTGTACTCACGCGTGGCCGCCTGCGTCGGGATGCAGACCTTCCGCACCAGGTACACGGCGCCCGACCAGCCGAACGCCATGTACGACACGCAGTAGCGCACGAAGCGTTCGGAGAAGTCAGCGCACTCGAACGACACGGCGCTGCTCTCGCCGGAGACGCGCCGCTCGCCGACATAGCGCTCGATGGTGGGCGGCGCCGCCGACGCTACGTCCGCCCGCTCGACACCCGAGAGCCGCAGCCGGTCGCCGCCACCAGCGCAGCGCGGCCGGCCGAAGTAGACCTCGACGCCGGCGCGGCAGGGGAACACACTGCCGCCGTTCTCACCGCGCACCTTCAGCCGAAAGCGGCGGCTCCAGCGCACACGCATCACGTTGCTCCAGGCCACGAGCGGTTTGTCGGTGACATTGGCCACCAGCTGCAGCTGGAAGAACGCCTGCCGCTCGAGCCGCTCGCAGCCGAGCCGCAGGTCGTGACCGCGCTCGTAGAAGTGCTTGAGCGGGTGGCGGTCGGTGACGCGGCCGGCTAGCGGCGCGGCGCCGGCGGCCGGCCGCTCCGACAGCACGAGCTGCGCGCTGACGGCGAAGCGGCGTCGGTGGCGCGGGGTGCACACGCCACTCGTCAGGCGCACGTGCGCCACTACGGCCGTGTGCGAGTCCGCAGCTGATGGCAGGCTAACCAGCACCGGCGGCCAGCGCACGGCCATCGGCCGGCTGACGGCCAGCAGCCGGCCAGCGGCCAGCAGCCGCGCCGCGAACGTGCCGCCCTGCTGCACGGTTCCACACGGGAACGTCACGCGCCACGCCCCCGGCCCCGGTCCCACTGGCGCCGCGTCCACCGTCTCGGCTGACGCCAGGTGGACCAGCTCTACGGTCAGCTCCACGGTCAGCTCGCTGTCCACCGTCTCGGCCCGAGCGCCGTCCGGTGTCACTTCAGCACGGTCCGATGACAGCGCCGTCACGTCGGCCCTGCAAGCAGAACCGGTCAGTCAGGCGACGGCAGCTTTGCAGAGAGCGCACCCGGGCCCGGTCGGCTGTCGACAGGTCACCCAATAACCCGGCCGTAACCTGCGCCGTCCGGCTTGCCAGCGCCAGTTACACCGGTCATTCGCCACGGTGGAAAGGGCCGTTGCAAGTAGCGCCAGTGCACGCGACTGTTAATTGCTAGGTCAATACCAGCGCACCTTGGCGCACCCCGGAAGACCGCAATGGCGCTGTGAGTGAACCCGAGTGCTGGTGAGGGGGATGAGATGTGAGTGCACCCAAGTACTGGTGAGGTATGGGGAGGAGATGTGAGTGAACCCGAGTGCTGGTGAGGTACGGGGAGGAGGTGTAAGTGAGCCTGAGTGCTGGTGAGGTACGGGGAGGAGATGTGAGTGAGCCCGAGTGCTGGTGAGGTACGGGGAGGAGATGTGAGTGAGCCAGAGTGCTGGTGAGGTACGGGGAGGAGATGTGAGTGAGCCCGAGTGCTGGTGAGGTACGGGGAAGAGATGTGAGTGAACCCGAGTGCTGGTGAGGTACGGGGAAGAGATGTGAGTGAGCCCGAGTGCTGGTGAGGATACCGGGAGCTGACTACTGCTTCAACACACAGTTCATGGGGAAGCCGAGGGTAATGGGGGGGGGGGGGGGACAGTGTTGCATTTAGATCGCCCCAATAATTTGTGAAATCATACTACAGAATAGGTCGGAGAGTGAGAAATGAGAGGATGGCAGGGCTGGTGATTGTGGCGGATTAAATAATGAGCATTATTTATGCGTAAATGCGACGTGGGAAAGCCGGGAACGGATATGTCAGGAGCTAGCGTTTTATGAAGGACAGACTCTTGATAAGTCAGTGGAGTATGGCCATCAGACGAAAAGGTTTCCGACAAATATTATTGCACACGTATATACAGTACCGTTATGGACGGTATGCTGCCTTTCTCCATACCTCGCGTCTGTGGCATTGCCCGACCAGCTGACCCACACAGTGATGTCATTCTGAAGGGCGGTGACATCCTGCTCCTCGATGTCGAGGCTGTACGTCCCCTCGTCGTCGCTGTCATTGACCTCGCTGGCGCCTGGACGACTTCCGACTGTCCCCACCTCGATTTCGGCTGCAGTAAAGGAAATCGGTCAGGTCATCGTGGTTGGTAAGCGACAGTACCTTTGACGACAGCTCAGAATGTTCATCACAGATTTCGATAAAAGGTGGCTGTAATGCACTAACATGAACAAAGTGCTGTAACATATCATGAATGTGGCACGATTCGTACTATGCATGAACAGGGTATCATAGCTATGCATGACAGTCAATGCCACAATGACACAGTTACAAAACTTATCTACAAGTTCCACGGACGGGTCCGAAAGATGTCCCCAACAAGGAACGTAAGCATACGCCACGGAGGCTTACGAAGCCCACTGAGAGCATGTGTAGGTGCGGTTGCTGACCTGTCTGGGCGTGTACAGTGATGGCCATGCTCAGGATCAGAATGATCCTGAATTCCATCGAGGCCCGGGGCTGAACTCCAAATTCTTCATTCAGTGGCCCGTTCTGAAGGCAGCCAATGGTCGCCGTTATAGATGATGAGTAGCATCGTTTCTTAATAATCAATAGATAACCACTATCAATAATGAATACTGTAGTTGCAAACAAGCGATGACGGCATTTTAGGCAAACAAACACAGTATTATAATAAATTACTGGCAGATCAACGTTAACAACTGGTATCTAAGCGACGCGGCAGTACGTTTCACATCGCCATCTGGAACCTTTTTACGGATTCGTTTTCGTAACCGAAGCTAAATAGGTCATAAATGGGATAAAAATGGGGTAGCATATAAGCGATGGCTCGACACAGTATAACAATCTGTGATTGGTTAGAGCAAAGGAAAGAAATCCTGAATATTATCGCATGGCCCAGATAGTCTGAGGACTGCAGGTGTCCTCAGCGACATCCGTGCTCGAGCTCCATGGGCTACAAGACATTTTGTAGTCGCACTTAGAGGTACCGATTGGGTTCCAATTTTTTGGAGGTCCGAAAATTTCCACAGCTCGATTTGAAAGTTGAACAAACCAGGAAGAAATTTCTGGATTTTTTGGACAGCCGATATCATTCTGTCGTCTCTTAATTTGATAAGCATCTAGACTGATTTGTAGCTACTCGTTTCAAAACAATTTTGATTCCGAGCCTGGAACAAATCGTTGACAAAGCACATTAGGAAATATTCCTTTTTGAAACATCGGATAGAGCCCTCATCGCATGCACTGTCACATATTCCTTAGGCCATGAAAGCTATAAAATGAGATGGGAGCGCGAGCAACACATTCACAGTTAGCACTATAGCACATATAGCACACAGTTAGCAGCTAGCACTAGTCACACTAGCAAATACAGATCTCCGTTTTACGGCTGCCGCTTTTGTCATCTTACAGTTATTGTGCAAAGGCTGCCTGTGATGATACCTCAAATTATCTTCACGAAGGACTGTGACAAACCTCATCTACCTACGAGTATTCTCTTCCTTTTCGCTTGATTCGAGTGGGTCAATGCAGCGACGCAAATAGTGACAAGGGTAATTGATTGTAGGCATCAGTTATTTGATACTTTGAAATCAAAACTGACATTTTTGGGTGCCCTGATTTTGGGGTGTCCTGATTTTCGGACACATGGACGGACAACTGGTTTATCCTTGGACTTTGGGATAGACTTTGAATAAGAGCTTCCAGACAACGCCATCTCGGGCACTAAGCATAACACTCAGCATGATGTGAAACAAATCGTGTTCGCTCTACGGCGCATGGCTCTATTTGTTGAGAAATGCGCTCCAATTTATGTGCACAGTTTAAGACTGTGGATATGCCAACTCATCAGCCTCTGCTTGACCCCCGCGACGTGCCAGCCATTAGCGCTGCCATTTCTGTTCGAAGACGATGGCTGGACGACCATTGGCACCGGCGATGGGGCGCCGACCCCGGCCTTGTTCCGGAAATCGTTGCACCGGACGGCGGTCCTGTGTGTCCCTCCGCGACCTGTATCGACCTGAAGCGCCACCTGCTCCTCGAGCTGACAACGGCCCGACCCCTACCCACCCAGGGCACCTGTGGAGGGAGCAGCAGGTCGACATACGAGTAGTGACAGCGATGCGGTCGGAGGCGACGGAGGTGACGTCGTGTCACTTTACATGCTCGCGGCGCCATCGATGGGAGCTATATATGGCAGGAGAGGCCAATGTGTGCCTTACAGTCCGGTGGCTTCGCGGCCGAGTCAACATATGGAGGCGAAGAAGGACCCCTCGCTGTTGGCACGTGGGGTGTGTGCCGTGTGTTACTGGCGCATATATTCATTAGCCGATGATCAATTGCCGACCCGAGCATAGTGCCTGCTGATTTGCTGCACCATAACGACAGACATCATTATTGGCCCAGCTGTTGCGTCGATCACTGCGCAGGCTTCAGCACGGTGCAGGGGAAGGTCGGGTCACTGTACAGGTTTCTGCATGGACCGTGGTCACTGTAGAGGCTTCCGCTCGGGTCGCGAGAAGGTCAGGTCACTGTACAGGCTTTCGCATGGAAGCCTGCACAGTGCCTCTACACTGACCACGGTCCATGCTTCCGCATGGGCCATGGTCAGTGTAGAGGCTTCGGCACAGTTCACGGAAAGGCCGGGTCACCGTACAGGCTTTCGGACGGTGCACGGGAAGGTCAGGTCACTGTACAGGCTTCCGCATGGTACACGGGGAGGTCGGGCCACTGGTGCAGGCTTCACAATGAGCCGTGTGAGGTTTGGCTCACCGTAGAGGCTTTGGCACGGGGCACAGTAAGTCTTGGTCACTATACAGACCTTCGCATGGTTTATGGGAAGTTTGGGTCACTGCGCAGGCTTCGGCATAGATCATAGCGAACTCTGGCCACTGAGAGCTTCCACGTAGACGACGATGAGCTTGTGCCACTGCTTAGTTTGCGCTCCTGCGCGAGTTATGGTAGGATCTGACCACCGCATGAATTTTCAGGCTCTTGGCTGCTCCAAGTCACGGACGGAATCCGCGTAACACCATGTCTCTGTGGCTCCTCGTGTCAGTATCGCAGACAAGAAAGTGCGGCTCATCCACTCCGGCCACGGAACGCTGTCTGCGAGGTGTCACGTCTCCACATAGCCACCGGCGCCATTCCAGGCCTGGAACGGGCACCGGTCTGATGCCACCTCTTCATGCTTTCGGACAAATAGCTCCAGGCTCCCTGATAGCTCTCCGGCGCCAGCTCTGTGATGCCGACAGTGCGGCGCCCCCACTCCAGGGTATCATCGAGTCAATGCCTGGCGCTGCTTCCCCATTGCCCCTCGTCCCAGTACTGAAGGACAAACAGCGTGGCTACTCCACTCCGGATATACCGGGTGTCCGCCTGAGGCTTCCTCCCCACAGCCCCGTACCAGCGCCGCCGGGCAGACAGCGTGGCTACTCCACTCCGGGTATTCACGGGTGTCCGCCTAAGGCCTGCTCCTCACAGCCCCGTACCAGCGCCGCCGGGTAGACAGCGTGGCTCCTGAGCCGCCGCCGCCGCCGCCGGCAGCCCGGACCTTTGTTCCACCGTGGCGCTGACTTTAGGCCTTGTGTCTGCCGCCGGTCGTCGCAGACGGCGGGGCTCCTTTCAGGCGGCGGCCCCGACGAACCCGCAATCGATACAGGTCGTGTAATGTCGCGGCCCGGCCGGCATTATCGGCGCTTTACACGCGAGTCGGGGATTTTGTGCCGTCGCAGGACCGCCGGTGGCGGCGCAGGAGCCGGGAACAGAGCGCTTGTTTGTTCGGACTGCGTCCCCTGTGTCGCTGAGCAGCAACGCCCACATCACTGGACATTCCCTCATTCCGGTCTTCATTAGGACAAATGGGAAATAAATCGAGGTCCGGTTGAATAATTCATTGGAGTTGTCAGGGAAGGAAAAGCGGTGGAGAGGCTGATACAGTATTGAGTAAAGATAAGCCTGAAATCCGACGCAGTCAGTGTTCCCAAGATGTTGCAGCCAGCAACCGACAGATAATGTTGTTATGCCTGCTTCCGTAGTCTTTCCTTCGGGAATAAGAAGAAGCAGTCATGACAAGACAATTATTTTGCAGATACATGGGAAAATAAATCTCAACATGACCGTGAAGATCGAGGTTGAATGGGACGCTATCATGCACGTAGCATCTCAGCCGATCCTTTTGTCCGTAACCTGCACGATGAGTTCACTCTCATGCCGTGAAGATACTAAGATAGGATAGCGTTAGACTGAAACTTTCCTGGATTGGAAGTTCCAATTGAACGATGACTGGTCACTGGTCAATCTAATGACATAATTCAATGTGCAAGTCACCTAAATCGCTATGATTCAAATCCGTCGCGGTTGCAATGACACAGTTCAATCATGAAACGTCTAATGTTTAATCTAATGATTACATTTTCCTTAATCGATAATGAATCTTTTGAACATCAAAGCCCTAATCAAACTTAAAAACTTATATCACTCCGCAGCCCTTAGGCCAATTAGCACATGGAGTACATGTACTGTTATCCAGTGTAACTCTGACCCGTTGTTCAGTTGGATAGGCCTCCAGTGCTCGTGCCTATCTGTGCCGTTCGGTGCCGCCAGCCTGCGGACCTGCCCCACCCTCGCTCGGCCGACTCTGTTGCCCGTTCCATTTTAACTAGGCACGCCACGAGCCGCTCGAGCTATCGATCCCGAGGGTTACCTGTCACTGCGGAGCACCCGACGCATCACAGTCTACCTGTCACTGCGGAGCACCCGGTGCATCACAGTCTTCCCTCCGCCTAGAAACGCTGATGTCCCGCGTTCACGACAGGCCGCCATTCTCAGACAAAACACGGCATTTGCATGATATGAGTGCTCCAGTAATGAACACGAGAAGCTAAACCAGTTTCCTTCACACAGTGGCTACTCGCTGGCCGTGGCCGAGCTATCACCATTGTTGCACGGGAGGCAGAGCTCATCGCGGCTAGTAAGCGAGGGCGATCAGTCGCCGGCCGTGACAGCGTATAACGGCAAAGCCTCGGTACAGCTGGGGAGGGGGACAGCGCTCGGCTGGTCATGGGGAGCGACCTGAAATATTTCGCTCTGGGCGGTGGCAGCAGAGACAAGCGATGTTCGCACACCGTGGTCCGCTGCAGTCGTCGGCTCTGAGACCGTGACGGCTTAGGCAAGAGATATTGACGCAGCAGGTTGCCTGCCCGCTCAGCTGAGCCCAGTGGGTTCGTGAACCCCTGCGCACTAGAGCGGCGAGACAACGGCGCCGGACTATGGACAGGCTGTGGGCCGACCTTGACTGCCGCAGAGGTCCGTCCTGCAGGCTCAGCCGGCACGGACTCGCCGCAGCCGGCGACGGCGTACTGGCAGTCGGACTCGCCGCAGCCGCCCCGCTGGGCGCGGCATATCACCGCAAGTACTCGTGACTAGACACGGGATAAGTAAAGACTTGTGCGAACTCGCCGGTACGCCGTGGACACGAATAGTATCCACCCATTGATCAGGAGTTTACTGAAGCATCACCTGATGTAATGATGCCACCCACTATCAACAGTCAGCAATCTGTACCGCTCACTCACACAAGGCCATCTGACCTGGTCCCATCCAGCCCCAAACTCACAACTCAGAGCAGCATACCCGACCTCTACCGGCACAACACGGTCGACACACGTACCTCAGCTCTCACCACAACTCGGTCACAACTCACACGCAGAGCTCACCCGCGGAGCGTGACGCCGGTGGCAGCGGCGGCTGCGCGTCTGTGCCGGCCGTCCAGCCGCGCCACCCCTGCCCGCCGGTCACAGTCGGCCGCCCCTGGCTGTATGGTGGCTGCCGGCGGCTCCGCTGCCTGGTCCCAACTGGCCGCCGCCGTCGGCGGGGCTGGGCTCACCTGAGCCAGTCGCCCCGCCGCAATCGATGCGGTCCGCTTCGGCCGGTGTGGCCGCCGGCGGGGGGAGCTGAGGCCCGACGGCGATTAGTCCCACGCCGCCAGACGGTTAGTGCCGGACAGTCGGACACGACACGACTCCCGCCGGCCGGACAACCGGTCCCGGTCGGCCGGACATGCGGTCCCCGGTCGGCCGAACAAATGGTCCCAGGTCGGCCGGATATGTGGCACCCTGTCGGCCAGACGCACGGTCTGCGGTCGGCCGGACATGTGGTCTGCGGTCGGCCAGACGTGCGGTCTGCGGACGGCCGGACATGTGGTCTGCAGTTGGCCAGACTTGCGGCCTGCGGACGGCCGGACATGTGGTCTGCAGGTGGCCAGACGTACGGTCTGCGGCCGGCTGGTAGGGGAGGTCCGGATATAATGTTTTCGTCCGGCAGGACGGAGTCCCAGGATAGCCAGACGTGCAGTGATCTTGGACCTCCGGTCATAGCTAGGACACGCGGACGGCCGGATACACCGGTCGGAAAATAGTGGGCTGTAGGATCCGCGGCCAACCAGACGTACAGGATCTGCAGATCCGCGCCGTGCGCTCAGGATATTCGTACATCGGTGATCGGAGACCGGGTATGAACTCCCAGAAAATGGATACTGGATCCTGGAATGTCTCGAAATTGTTTTCTTCGATATCCAGGCACTGGATCGTAGTCGTCCAGACACCAGATCCTGAATGGCCGGACATAATATTCTTGGGCGGCGGGACAGAGGACACTGGACCAGCGTAACACTGATCCCCGGACGCCGGGACATGAAGGCGACGGACCGCCGGACATCAGGACATGCCCGCGGACTGGCGAACATCAGGAGTTGTCAGCCGGAGATGACGGGAGATTATGTCCCCAGACCCCGGACATGAGGGCAACGGATCGGCGGACATCGGGAGATGTCCGCCGGACATTACGGGAGATAATGTTCCTCGACTCCGGGCGTCAGATTCTCTGAAAGCTGGACATCGCATCCCGGTCATCCGGACGCGCCATCCCGGTCATCCGGACATGCCGTCCCGGGCATCCGGACATGCCATCCCGGGCATCCGGACATGCCATCCCGGGTGGCCTGACTCAGCATTCTCAAGAGCCGGATATGGGATCCTTGGACGGCCGACCGATCAGACTCGATGCAGGTTAGTTTGTGAGAGCGGGGTGGCTCGACTTGTCTACGGCGCAGGAGCAGGTATGGCAAAAGTGCATTTTTTGCCACCGACCGAATTTCTGTTGACAAAACTGTCGCCAGCGGCGTAACATGATACCATATGACGCAAAATGCCCAAAGGCATTATCAGGAATCGGCGCATCACCGAAAATCTCTTTTAACACTACAATTTTCAACATTATGCACACAACCGAAACACTCAATTATACAATGTCATTCAAAGAATGTAATGGTAGCTGCTGCTATTAAGAATGCAGGCACACCGAACCTATCCTATGGGATCTTGTATTCACAGGAGCAGTATTTTCCACGCTAGGGACTCGTCAGGCTTCACGTTTAAGCTCCATCTACGGCTGGATTTGCACGCCCGACCGCTAAAAAAAGACGAAGGACCTTGACAGTCACAGCAGCTGAATGCATGGAAGAATTGTAACTGGTGGCAGCACGCGGGATGTTGCCCAATATGCCGGCTTCATCTATGACATGTCTGCGTATGGAAACCGCTTTGAAACCACGACTATTAAATATTGAAGCCACGCTTTGAGCCCCACCGCAACCATCATCCTGTTCTGGTGGACGCCTTTCGCTGCGCCCCAGCAATTGGCATAAACAGATTTCTGCTGGGTTTCTACCCGGCCTGGAAAGGAAGAAGCAATTTGTTGGGTTGTGGGTTTTATCTACAACCTGGACGGAGGCAGCGGGTCATCATGGACCGCCAGACCACTGGCCTCTGCGGACTGTCGGACACCTCGGGTGCATTTGCAGGACCCGGATGACATCTATCTAAGCGTCTATACCGTGAACGTCATTCAAAACGTTATGTGCAATAGATTCTATGTGTTTTGGTGTTGGCAGCGACCCGGACGACGGAGATGTTACCTAACGTTACGTAGTGTCTTTGTCAGATGTACAGAACCTTTTCACGCAACTTGATCAACTTCAAAAAGAGATGGTGCAACACATACAGCTATAAAGAAGTAAGTGTGCGAGCCCAGGACCAACCATGGGTGATACAAATGTGATTTGTTGGCCACAAACAGCATAATTGGCAGTTCCTATTGTTAAGAGCATGTGTAGCACCTGAAAAAGAAGTATTCGTGCCTTTCCATGCGCAGTTATTGTCCCTGCAGTTAACCGCGAAGATGCAAAGATGTGAACAGCAAACGTGTCTAACTGCGAGTACGTCCGGCAAAGATCCCACGTGACGTCCCGTAGAATAGAACATTCTTGTTGCGCCGCAAATACACCCCTGATCTCGCTGAACTGTTGGACAGCCAGCACCAGCATGACACGACAGTTGCAACCAAACAGTAATCCGCAACCGACTGAACGCATACGCTCCGAACGGCTGAGACTTATTAGCTCAGACCGCTGGACAGTTGTTACCAGACAGGCATAGATCACCCTAATCATCGCAAGAACGAAGGGTTACCATTCGGGCGACGGGACAACAAGTCAGTGCAGACAGAGGTGGCATTTACTATCAGGTGAACGGTAACAATGGGCAGCCGGCCAGGCCTGCAGCAGCTAACGACGGTTACCCTAGACAGCCGGTCAGGCCTGGCAGCAGCTAACAACGGTTACCCTGGACAGCCGGCTGGGCCTGATGGCTGACGTCGAGCGGATGATCTCAGTGGACAGGTCGCCATTTACCTGCGGACCAGTTGCTGCCTTGATCGTCACAACGCGACGACCACTTCGTGTACCACGCTGCGCTTAGTGAGGACCTCAGCGAAAGCGGGGGAGGGGGAGGGGCTGTGCATGCGGTCAGCTGTGGGAGCCAGGCCTCATAAAGCGTCATGGCCGGATTAAAGACCTGGGAAATGAGGGTTAAAACGGAGCGCAGAAATGGTCCCGACATGCCATGGCGTGTGTGCGGTTGAATGAAATTGGGATGTGTGCGGCGTGGAAGACTTGATTAATTGATACGACACTGCCACGGAATGCACACGCATGGGCCGTTTCCTTGGCTAATAAGATGTTTCATGTAGCTTTATGCCTCTACAACCCCAACTACCAATGAACCGACGAGCAAAGCCGGTAGTTACACTTGCTTACAAGAGCAAAAGAGGCGCGGAGGGCACCGATGCAAGCGTCGTGAGGCCTTGCAACGGGCTCCTGTGTTGCTGTGACAAGGCGCTGTTGCCGTATATTTGTATACTTTGTGTGTGACAAGTGCGACGCCATATCACAAAGACGTAGCCAATTATGGTGGATAACGCGCCCGAACGGTCCTCACTGCTTCGCCGACAACGATTTTTAAAATGAGAAGTTAATGCTACGGTATCAAGCGGTGCATGCAGTTTTTAGCAAAGCCGGCGATTTGGCGCAAACGTGATCAAACGCAAACGTGATCGGAGGTCTGAAGAACAGAGAGCGAGTACCAGAAAATAGAGATGTGGACAGGATGCTGACGTGGCAACGCTTGCATGTGTTTTATCCGATCGCGTTTATCGCGCCTGCAAGTATGATTCCGCCCCCCGCCCCCCCCCCCTGCCCCCCTCTAACCTCGTATGCATGATGCTCTGAAGGTAGCTAAGCACTTGTCACTTCGCATCGTATGATTATTGGCCGTGAACAATAACACGTAAGTTGTTCCGTGCATTAGCGAGGAACATTAGTCACATAGAAAATACAATAGTATTAACCTTATTCCTCGGAAAAACCAGGAGAATGAAGATATAGCTGGGTTGATATTTCGGCAACGTGCCTTTCTCAAAACAATAGCAGAAGTCAATTCAAAATCATTGGCCAGCAATTTTGATTTCACTTCTGCCATTGTTTCGAGAAAGGCATGTTGCCGAAATATCAACATAACTATATCTCCATTCTCCTGGTTTTTCCGAGGAATAAGACTAACACTATTGTCTTATCTGAACGATATCATGTAAAACTTATAATAAACTAGTCATAATGATACCTGACGTTGCGCCGGATTCAGCAATTGTTTAGAACAGACATTGGTAAACTTACTGCACTTTGAAGTCAAGCTCTCTTGTTTTGAAAAGACGCTTAACTTGTCTTCCGTTGTTTGTAAGTTAAAAGCTCCCTATACACGCACTTAACCTACCTGAAGCGTAGAGGACTTCACGGGCAATATTTCCTTTTCCCAATCTTCCCGATATTCATGGGCTGTGCACGCACCCACCCTCCACACATTCCCAATCGGTTGTGCCCATCCGTTACCCTCCCGTTTGAGAAAAAAATTCCAAAGCCGTGCAAATTGAGCTATAGGGAGCTTCACATGCAAGAGTGTGCGAATCGGTAATGATAGCAAACAGAAGTGCGGGCTGTGATATTGTGTAGCTTTTTTGAAATATTTCACCTGACATTTCGTGGGGTGCAGGTACCCCATTCATTAAGTGAACTGTTCCACATTTATATGTGGGGTTTTGTGCTGAAGTAGACGTTTATATGATCGTGCACTGCATTTCATAATCATGTCCATTTAAAGGGAGCATCCCACATTTGCATGGGGTGTTCAACTGGACCAGCCATCTTGAAGACCTTTTGGTGCAGGTCACAGCCCTGTCCTTCTTCAAACCGAAGCCCACCTAGTTTCTGAGCTATACGCTCGCCAGGATGTGCAGACTTTTTGAGGGAGGCTATTTCAAGGTCATCCAAGTATTCATGACGGAATACGACCGTCGTTCAAATCCTGCCATTCCATCGTCTGTGCAGCGATCAAGGCCAAGGAAGGTATGATGGTCGATTGGTTGATATTCGCTCGCTTGTGAGCACGACTTCCAGATATATATGCAATGTTGTGCAAGATACGATGACGACATCAAACAGTGTCGCATTGTATCAAACAGTGACGTACGTAATCAATACAGGCCACGGGACCATCCAGACAGGAAAATAAGTGAATCCATTGCAATAAGAAGTCGACGATCAGGCCTTAACGTACAGGGCTTGTCGTCATTCGGGCTTTACGACACTCTCAGCTACTGAGGCTACGTGGCGTAGTGCTCAGGGTCCATCATGGTCGATTATGCACATGTGACTAGTACATTGATGTGTGATGCGGCTTGCCTAAAATGGCTCACATGTATGGGTAATGCCTGACGCAGGATACGCGATGCCCATCTAGTTGAGTTTGCATGCATAAGTGATACGTGATGCGTAATGATCGTTTACTGGAAATCGCTTGTATGTATGAATGATGCATGATATGTGATGCCTGTTTGCTTGAATTCTTTCGCATGCCCATGTATTTATGTGTCTTTTAATTCTTGGTTGTATTTACCACGTATTGTAGTAATGGTTACACCGCATTGTAGTGATAGCTCCTTGTTTCATCCACTAAATGTTGGCCACCTGTAAAAACTGTGGCTCTCTGTTAGAAAAACCGAAAAATTGAGCTGGATTGGTGGGCAATTTTTAGTTACTACTGATATTCATTTCGATAAAGGCATGTAGGTAAAATATCAATGCATGAATCTCTCCACTCTTCTTGTTGCTCTACGAGGAATAAGGTTAACTGTACCGTCTCACCTATTTGACGAATAGAGGAGCACATTTAATAGACAGATAAACTGTGCTATCTGCAGCGGCTTCTTCTACTTTAAGTACACCAATGGTCATAAGTGAGTTTATTTCATTACATTTGATGCTTGCTTTCATATCTTCAACTGTGAAACATCCCTTTAAGACTTCTAATCCCCTTGTTTCTAAGCATGAGCACGTGAACTTGTGCAGCCTGTGCCGCGGTGCCTGCGGAAAAGTTGCCAGACATGCATGATGTCATGAGAACGCCACTTGACCACTCACCTCAATGGCTGGTTTGTGCCCACGGTCAAGAGAAGCATGGCTACTAGGCATTCGTATTTTCAAATTTAAAATGATGCAGCACCAGATGTCCTGAAGATATAAGGCACTTTGGTGCCTTAGATTTGATGCTGCTGATTGCATGTCTTGAACGCTTTTGGTTCGGCTTAGCTCGGATTACAGCCATTTCGGCCAGTAGTGACCACTCCAGGGCTACGGGATAAACGAGAGTGAATAATTGTGCAGTGAAACGACGTGTATCTGGGGTTTCATCCGCCGAGACATGTCCCACACAGTGACCCCTGCACGAAGTATGTGCTCGGCGCTCGGACGGGGCCGCGCCATGGGGGACCTCAGCTCACTTACGGTTAGTCAGGTAGCCTGCTCCGGACAAACGGGTGTCGCGAGGAAGCCAGATAAAGCAAGAACCAGGTGCGATGGGAGAATCTCGAACACGATTGGTTATTTGGATTAGAGCCTTTTCAGGCAATAATGACTAATTGAGGGCTGTGCAATTAAAGAGAAGGGAAGACTATAGGACGGAGCTATATGCACTTGGGGACCCAACCGCCGAGTCTAATCCCGAGCAGTGACTCCTCTGCGGGTTGTGCACTTGGACCTTGGACGGGGGCTCCACTAGGGGCCCCCGGCCCACTCGTGGTTGGTGCATGCAGCCTGCTTCGGACAAGCGGAGCGTTGCGAGGATGCATAATAAAGCAGGAAAGGGAACATCAGGGCAGATGTCGGAACGCGAACCATGTTTCGCCATGACTAGCACAGACATTTGGACAATTACATAACTATGCCAGACAAGAGGTTGATAATGGAATGCAATTCCTACGCGAGTTAGGAAGATATCATCATGGAAAAATATACAGTGGGATGAGAAAAGACCCAAACACGCGCACATGTGCTCGTACGTTAACACGCGCCCGGGTGGCCGGCTAGATACCCTTCGCTCGGGCGGTGGTCAATTTGACCCCCCTGAGATATCGGGAACTAAGAAAACTAGAGACACCAAATTTACATGATGTCTTGACCTGTACGTGAACTCACTTTAGTCTAAGTTTGAGCTTCCTAGGTTATGACCTTTAGGTGAAATAAGGTCAAACAAGGACAAGTTCCAGGTTGGTCTCCAAAGGACCCCAAGACCCTAGGCAACTGTCTCTAAGCAAAGGTCACAAGCCTATTTGGGGTCAGTGACCTTGCTTGACCTATTGAAGGTTATGGTGACCAAAATCATACAAGACTGCTCTGAGTTTTGCATTTGAATAAGCGACAAAGATAACGCTGGGCAGTATGTTCCTAAAACAAAATGTCGACCCCGGTCATCTTGGGTCAATGACCTGTTCTGACTTTTAAGAGGTTAATGAAAGATGTATAATGCGGTTCCTGATATCAACAAATTCGAAATGAGGACCAGAAACTATCCCATACAGCAAGCCCCAGAGTAAAAAATTAGGTTGGTTTTGACCCCGGTCTGGCCTTCATACCTGACCTTAGGTCAACTTAATTTGCTCATTCAAGGTTTGTGGTGCCAAAGAAAGCATCTCAGACATGTATGGCTTCGCCAAACACTCCGTTGTCGTATCAGATTAAACGATTCCATAGGAATTGCCTTCGCTGAAACCATGGCGCGACTTTGACCTGCCATAGGTCAGCGATCTTACAGGGTACGTCTAAATTTTCTTACGTCAATGATCCGCTATGCAATTGTCTACAGCTAGGCAAAATTTGGCGCGGCTACGCTTCGCCGTTCGGAAACCATTCTGGAAAAACCTTTGGGGGTCAATTTGACCCCCTAAAGGTTTTTACCAGCCCATTTTATCTTTAACCAGCCCATCCCCCCACCCGAGCGCGTGTTAAACTTACGCGCATAAATCAACAAAGCCACCTTGCGGGGCATAGAAGTGCCATAAGTGGGTCACGCCATCCGCTACAGAGGCAGTTCTGACCCGGCAACTCTGACAGCGAATCCGAGTTCATAAAAGCGTTACATGACGTAATCAAGCGATAACGCAATAAGCACCATTTTTACCAGGGTGTGAAATTGTATTATTTTGAGCGGTCTGTTGCATTTAGAAATACCAGTGGTCACCAATGGGCCTTTTCCATCATACTTGATGCTTGCCCAAATATTTTCTGGTGTGGAGCAGTCCCCTTAAGCCGCAAATCTGGGAAACAAGAGGGACGGAGTTCGATTCCCCACAGTGCCCGCTCTCCTACCAGGGTGAAAAGGACATCATATGGCATCAGTTGCTGAATGCGTCATAAAGCCCCAATGACAAACGCCGAGCATCCCATAAACGTCATTCCTGCAACCATACCCGTAATTTTCCGCAGATCTGTACCCAACCCATCGCATCTTTAACCAGTCCATCCCGTCGCCCATTCCATATGGGTACCCCTGGATTCATCGCAGCTGTGAAGTCCTTTTCTGAAGCAACCAAACGCTGCGTGAAAACGTGACTCCAATCACCGGTGACGCAGCCATTCCAGCTTACGTCCTGGGAAGCGTGACATATGCTGTGCACGTTGCTAGCACACCTGCAAGCGCGGATCACATGTACCACTTGACATAAAGCCAGGCCGACATGAAGCCCCCTAGGCGGTCGAGTTCTCGTGCTGCTGTATGCCGGACCCGCGCCGCGACCCTGGCCGCCGCCGCACAGCATTTGTCGTCGAGCCGGGCCCGTCAGCGCAGTGGGCGGCGCTTGGGGCTGCAGTCCCCGTCGGGCGGCGCCCTCTGCCAGCCGCCAGTGGGCCCGCTGACGGCCCGCGGCCCGGTCGGCCGGCACTGCTATGCGCCGCGTTCGCCGCCTGACCTTGCTGGCTGGAGCGACTCTACTGACGGCCACCGGGCTCCTGCTGCGGAGCGCGGGCGACCAGCAGGACGACGGGCTGGCGGCCGGGGCCCTGCCGAGCGCTGCCGTCCCCCTGACCGGCTGCACGTGCCAGAGGCCCCTGCCGAGTGGCGCGCGCCGCGTCGTCTCTACCTGCGCCGGATTCGCCACGCTGCGTGGACCAGACCAATGGGTCGTCTCGTTCAGCTGGTTCGGAGGCGTCGACGGCGCGTACTTCGCCGGTATTGCGGCGAACGCCGCGCGCATGACGCGCGTCTATCCCGGCTGGGTGATGCGAGTGTACTACTCTGACCCGGATGGTCTGCTGCTGCCCAGCCTCTGTCCGCTGGCCTGCAGGTCAGTGCAGAGCAACCGTGAGCACGCTACCTGCCCGCACCAGCAGGTCAGTACACAGCGCACGTGAGCACGCTACCTGCTGGCGCCAGCAGGTTAGTACACAGCGCACGTGAGCACGCTACCTGCCCGCACCAGCAGGTTAGTGCACAGCGCACGTGAGCACGCTACATGCCCGCACCAGCAGGTCAGTATACAGCGCACGTGAGCAGGCCACCTGCCCGCACCAGCATGTCAGTACACAGCGCACGTGAGCACGCCACCTGCCCGCACCAGCAGGGACCCGCTGCACGCGGACTCCTGCAGCAGATCCACCTCCTTTTGTCATACAACCTCCCTTGTGACTGCAAGTCGCTACAGGGTGAGAAACGGCCTCGACTGGCATATGTGGAATCCAAAAACGACTTTGCACTGCGCCATTTTGATGGGGCCCAGCCAGTTGACGGCTAGAATTCCAATCCAGTTGTATCCATCCCAGTCCCCTTGTCAACCATCACTCCAATCAAATCTAATCCATCGATCACGTCATCAATCAAATCCTTTCAATCCAGTCTCGCAACCGGTGTACACCTTACTTGTACAAGACCTCAAGGGAGCGGTAATAGGCGTTAGTTGCAGGATATTTGCAACAATCCGACTTTGCCATGCATGATTAAAAGTTTGAGAGAAATGAAGCGCTTTGCTCCATATTTTAACTTTGATAAAAACGTAGACTCATCACTATTGCTGTTAGAACACGTCCCTGTTTTAGAGTCGGCTGGTAGCCCAACGTTCTTGTTCAAAAGAGAGCCACTGGCACTTAGCGAGGCGTTTAGGCCCGATACCATTCGCGACATTGTTGGGCAGCCAGCACAGATGTTGGGCAGACAGCTTCTCTTTTCTTCTCTCTGGGTACCTTCGGCCAACAAAGGGCGGTGAAAGGTGACGGATCCCTAGTGAACCGATGTACGCACGGGCACAGCATATGTGCTCTCTTTTATTCATCCTTAGCAGAGACGATACAAAATGCCGGCACATCGACGGCTAACATTGCAGGATGCCGCTGTACCAACCACACCACGGCTGCCACCCGAGACCCCTCCAGCCGCACCATGGCCGCCCACAGAGACCCCTCCAAGCGCGCACGTCTATCGGGGTTACGGTCGGCTAGCAGGCGATTTTGTTGGCGGGAGCATATTTGCAGCAGGCCGTTATCCGCTGCAGCCTTACAAGGGAGTTTTAGACGATGTTGGTGCTTCATATTGAATTCAAAATGTTGTGTGGGACATGCAACATGTCAAAGCATCTCATGAAAGTTGTGTGGAAAACTGTCGAAGCAGTTTTCATAGCAAAAATGTGCCGGAAAGGAGCGTATAAATGATGCATATTGCGTGTAGAATCGCGCAATAAAAGGTGGATAGTGAGTGAGCATGCTAGCTTTTTTACCATGGGACTGTGCGAGATAAAGATGGCAATCAACCGTCACTGGATATAATTAATAATGCACTGTCTTTTTTTGGAACTATTTTTACCCCGTTCATCCTTTGTCATTGATCTATCGGTTACACTGCGTTTGCGATACCCACGCACTTTCTGGCATGCAATCTCTTGACAGATGCCAGTTTTAGAATGTTGTGCCCTAAAGATTTGTTAGATAACCTCATGTCTGTAAAATGTGCGTGGTTTCAATGATTACCGTTCTCATGTAGTTGGGTTTTGATTAGAGCCAGTCCCTGCTTGACGACATATCAGTCCTATAAAATCATATGAAAAGACATTTACGGAGGTTGTTAAGCACATTTACGGGCAATATTCCGAACTTACATAAGACAGCACTTTTAGCCTTATTTCTGATCGCATAAACAGGAAGGGAGAGATTGCTGTACTAATATTTCAGCGTGCCTTTATCAAAACGATTATGAGTCTGACATAACACTCATAGCGCCATATGAGTAATCACCGTGAGACTCATAATCGTTTTGATAAATGAATGCGGTCGAAACATATATATATATATATATATATATATATATATATATATATATATATATATATACGTACATATAAATATGGTATATATATATATATACGTACATATAAATATTGTATATATATATATATATATATATATATATCCTTTCTTCTGCTTTCTCGACAACGAATGGGCTTGAAATACTGTCTTATGCTAACAGCATTTATGGGGACTGCGAGAGTCTCCATAGCAGTTCGATGAAGAGTCTATAGTGGAATGCCTCCGAAACGATCGCGAACTTACGGTGTCAGGGTGTCCGCTAGATACTGTATAGCGAAGGCCAAGACGCCGCGCCTGGTCAGGAGTGAACACAAGGTCGCTGAGGGTTGACACGGGCGGCCGACAGGCGAGCCCAGCCGTCCGGAGCAGCCAAAGAGCGAAAGGCACGAGACTTCACGATTATTCACCACGGGTCTGAACGCAGTCAAGGTCCGGTGAACCGGTCAGGCTACATGGAAACGCTGGAGGACGAAGGCAGCTGGAGGCTCCATGATGTGTCGGGAGTTCCCGGAATGCTTTTCATCCTCCACAAAGACATCTCGTCAACGGTTTCCAGAATTAGCCCTTGGCCGTTTCCCGCTGTTTGAAAGCTACGTTGAGGTGTTTAACAACCATTACAGTTGTCAGAGATACCAAAACTGCAAAGAAAGTAGGTAGGCCCTACGACGATCACTACCTCAAAACATACCAAGCGGCCTTCACTATTATGTGGCCTCGGCAAATGGGGTGCATTAGTCTCAAACGGTGTCAAATACTTCGCCAGGCACACAGAGCGCTCTGAAAATGACACAGGACAATGGGGACAAATTTAGCATGTGGAAGTGACCCAAACTTTGGTTCACGCAGCTGGTTTTGGTTTCTTAGTACTGTGGCAGACGGGCATCACGTGCCGTTCCGGGTATCCATTATGCATCTGCACATGGCGAGGTATTAATGCTTATGTACGCTGACGTTTTAATCGATCGTCTTTGTCCGTTCCTGGGCTTGCCATCCTTGCATCTGCAGCGAGACAAGGCATGCATTTCACATGACGGGCCTAGTGACCTTGTATAAATACAAGTCTTTCCTTAAGTCACTGCATAAGCAGACCGAGGCTAAAAAAACTGCCTGGCTAAATTGAAAACGGTGAAAATTGGCATCGGCATTAACACACCAGACCCAGGTTATGTTAGGAGCGGCTCGCCGTCATGCTGCACCGTGTCACTGCTTGACTTTACAGCGACTCTGGACATGCGCCCACGTCGAGGCCTTTGTTTTCAGGTACACACACCTGGACTTCTGTGAAGTGAGTGGAGCGGCTCAGCTGGCGAGCCAGCCGGGCGTGCTGTGGCGTTTTCTGCCGCTGACTGACCCAGCCGTGGAGCGGTTCATCAGTCGTGACCTTGACTCGCTGATAGGCCAGGTGAGCATCTCGCACCGCATGCGGTGAATAGTCAAGTGCATAGCTGCAGCTGGATCACATGTGATAGAGGCTAGAGACAAATGGATAATGTCAAGGAAGTGGGTGTGAAAGATGCATAACATATATATGCATATATGTTATATATTTTACATATGTATAAATAAATAAATATATATATATATATATATATATATATATATATATGTTCATTATTATGCACTTCAAGATGTTGTCATCATGCATACATCGTTATAAACATACACATTGCCAATACTGTCATGTGTTACTAGAGCACGTGTCCGGTAAGAGGGCTTGGCACCACTACAGCTCCCGGCCCTCGCGGTAGACATGCCGGGGATGTGCCTGCACATACACGGGCACAGGTCGACCCTGGCCCCATCACTGGCCCCGACTACGTACAGTATGGACGTGCGCCCCCTGGTCCCAAGTCTGGCGAGCCGGAGGTCACAAGTGTCACAGTTCGCTTGCGGTCGCGTGAGGCGTCGCTACTTTCACTTGCTGCCTCGCCCAGGTGCATGCGATGGTCATGCACGGTGCTCCGCCCACATTTTCTGGCCGTCAGGGTTGATCGAAAGGCACCGGTCATTTGGAAAACCTTGCGCAGTTGCTTTTTCAGTGTAAAACTTTGGGCGTAGCTATATTTACAGCCTGAACCAAAACGACGCAAACGTAACAGTGGGATGCGAAGGCGATAACAGAAACAAGTGTTGCCATGATGTATGAACGAAGATGGAAGAACGAAAGAAGATGCAGATTATGCAGAACATAAGCAGATGAGACGAGGCCACTTAAAAAGCATGAAATGAGCCTCATTGGTCTATCGACATTTCCGTCTTTTAGGAACACGAAGTAGGCTAGTGATAACGCTTGATTCACGCGTTAACTTACATATAGTTTGGCTGAGAAGTGGCCGGCGGTAAGTCGGCCCAGGACTCGCTATGTCGTGCCACGAAATCGGTGAAAAGGCGACGTTGGCTGCTTCTTGGTCGATTGCTGGCATCTCTATAGGGTGCGCAGTGCTGAGCTGTCTGGAGGATGTTTGATATGGCACATTTATTCACATTGTGCAGTTGGCAGCAATGTTTTGCATGCTTTGGTGACTGACATGTGACGTTAGTATCAATATGATCTACATACTCAATCGGCGAATCAATGATTTACGCTCGAGTGCACACGCCTTAGTTTGTGTAGCGACGCACATATTGTGATCTGATTACCAATATAGTACCTGATACAGCGCGCCAACTTCGATATATAGTACATGATACAGCGCGCGATATAAATACTCGCCAATTTCGCAATCAAAATGTGTTAATCCCGCGTGGTTGCGACCTCTGATGTCGAGACTTAGGCTCAGCTTCAATGAGTGCTATTCAGCTTTTCCCCAATTTTTTTAGCTATGCGTTTTACACTCCAACCGAATGGGGCAGGTAAATTTGAATCCCACTGCAATGGTGCAGGAATACGGTTGATCTGATAAAATGACTGCGATTGCTTTGTGTTGTAAACGACATGTTGTAAGCAGCCAGGCCTGTTGTTCCTGAAAGCTACCTACCGAAGTTATCACTGGCTGCTAGCACGGTAGTCTGCCGAGAGCGTGACAGCCGAGGCTGTTCGAGCCGGATTGCTCAAGCTGAAAACCTACTACTGTCCGTGAAAGACTGTCCCAGCCTCCACTTTCCCTCGTCACGCGCGACGGATGAGTGTTACTTGAACTATAGGACAATGTGGCCCGGCGCTGTCCGGCTGTCGCTTCTAAGTAGCAAATATTTTTGCAGCCACCGCCAGCGAATTCATCCATTTTTCACCAATAAGAAGCACGGTCCTTCCAAAATTCTGCTATGTTAACTATTAGTATTGGCATGCCATCTGTTGACCAGGCCGGTTTTATAAACAATTTAATATCACCACGATTTTGGCTCTCCCTCCTTGATTAGTATTGAAAATGTAAGGTTTTGAAATGCGAAAATCGTCGAAGACTGCAGGTCAAAAATAGGTCAGATCTTGACGACCCGATTTTGCAACAACACGGCACTCAGCACTAATGCACACGTCACTAATGGATTCTCATGGGATAAAAAGGACAACCGTTTGGCAAGGTGTGTGTTAGTGTGTGTAGACTGTCCCGAGCTCTCGTGCGCAGACCGCAGATACCCCGTTAGATCCCCTTCCCCCTCCCTGTCAGATCCCGCAGGTCAACCTAGCTGCATCGGTTAAAGGATTGCATCAGGTCTCAGCCAGAGCAGATGAAGACTTGAAGCCAACTTCACGGTGTAGGCAAATGTGTCGGCTGCGGCTCAGGGGGTGTAGATTCGCAAAGGGAGTCGGAAGGGGAAAAGCTAAACCATGACAAATTACAAAATCTTCCCGCGAAGTTCACTGACAACCGGGTTTCTTCCACGATTTAGCCCACTTTTCTCTCAAAGTTGGGCGGTTGAAGCACCCCCGTCCGTCCTGTTTGGGAAAAAGCATTCTCGCTAACGGATCTCGAACCCATTAGGTCTACAGGTGAGGCAATAATGGACCAAAAATCGGTCTGCGTCAACTGTTTCGAAGTAATTTGTGAATCTGAGACGCGGGGCTTGGATCGCAGAATAGGAGTGTCCAGCTAAAATGTTTACGTTCTTTCAACACTTTGTGCACTTTTGTCACAACCGAACATCATTGCAAATTCACCGCCATCATTAATAAAGATTTCGGATTTGACCACACGCGTAGTCAGACATTTCTTAAGCACTGTTATTTGCGAACCGGCATGCGAGTTTTACATTAGTGCGCCTCCTGCACATCTATCATGGCCTCGCTCGTCCTGCGCCGTACATGGCGTCCTACCAATAATTATAAAATGCGCGCTCCGGTGGGGGGCCGAGCTGTTTCCCCTCCCTCCCAGACTCTCAGAGGTTTCCAGAAGAATTTCCGAACGGCACGGCGTACACGCTTTAACTGTATACGGCTGTAGGAAATAGTATTGCAATCTTTTGGTAAAACCAACATCTAAATATGGCTGGTAAGGTCGCATGCATGGTCGTCATTCAAATCTTACCAATCGTTGGCCATGCGGTCTGTATGGGCTGTACAGATATTATCGTCGTGCCGTTCAGATCGCGTGTCTCTGAGCACGATTTTCAGTCAGGGTGAGAGTCTGTTGTGAGTGTGTACAGTGAGTGAATGAAATGAGTGCACATACATGCCTACGCACCCTGTGACTTTAATGTCTCCAGCCCTCCTACCTTTTGATATCGCGGGGAGCCAAATTGATCCCACCCCTACCCGAATGCGTCGCATTCAAGTACTTACCCTGGCGCGTGTTAACGTTGAACTGTTCTTGGTCCGCTGAGCTGTGTTTGATGCAATACACATTGCACATTTGCATACATTGCCTGCTTGCAAAGACACGTCGTATCATGCAAATTGTAATGCGCGAATGTCGTCATGCGACATCAGGTAAGGTCAAGCAAGCATTTCAACGGCCCATTCCCTCGCCAGTCGGTGGTAATGGATCACTATTGACGATGGGTCGCACTGTACAGATTGTGCATCGCATTGCCCTTGCCGAAAAGAAGCTATATTTTAACATCGCGTTTGTAAGCCGTTGAGTTCCGTTTAACCGTACCATATTTTTGCCGTTCGATTGTCTGCGCTCTATTTCGCTTTAATTCTACGGCCTGGAGTATCCGAGTCTCTCCAAATGAGCATCCACTCCAGTAATAGTCCAACTAAGCATGGGTGTTTGTTCTAATTGTAGCACAGACGTGGCCGTCAGCGGTGAGCCCATAGCGGCCGCCCTTAGCTTATAGGTTCAGGGAACTGGCCGGTAGAGCTGCCAGTTCCCTGTCCCCCCTCATCCCCCCCCCCCCCCCCCCCCCCCCCCAGTGCTCGGCGGGGATGTGGATACTCCCGGATATGGGCCTGCGGCTGACGTCATCATGCCACAATGCAGTGGCGATAATCAGGCCAGCTGCAGCCAGCCGGCTATATCCGCCGTCAGAGGTACATCGGCTGTGCGGGGGCGATGTTATATCCGCCGTCAGAGGTACATCGGCTGTGCGGAGACGATGTTAGGACATTTTCAACCAAAATATAGCCATGACTGGTGAATGATCAGGCTATTTTCCTCCCACAATTTCTTTGAGGGAAATGGTCCGTATCCATTTGGTACCAAGGTCACAGTAGGGATATCAGCGCTCTGTTCTGCGCCTACCTGAAGAATTAGATCCCGGGAAACACGATGCCTGATCGTAGGAGGTGATTCCATGATTCAGCGTAAGATGCATTAATTACTTTCGGATCGGAAAGTCCGTCGTTCCTGGAGCTATGGGAACGAAACTTCATTGCCCCCCCGGCAAGAACGAAGTCCTGCTGCTGACTACCTGCAGGCGTTGCTGGGCACGATGTCATAAGGCCGAACGGAGTGGTGTGATACGGTGCGGTCTGTTGCAGAGGGAAAGAGACGCCGTGCAAGAGTGGATCGAGTCGGGGAAAACCATCCATGTCATCAGAGATCACCCCCTGCATGCTGTCAGCATCCTGGCCGGCGCCTGGGGAGCCTGGAATAAACGCAGCGACATCTACCGGCCATTTCACGAACGTTTAGTGGCCGATTCCGACGTTGAGCACAAGGCATTTCGCTGGGGAGAGGATCAGGTGCGGCTCGAAGGGCTGGTGTACCGGCCAGCCGCCGCCGCCGGAGACGTACTCGAACACGACAGCTACTTCTGCGGCCAGTTCGGCGCGTTCCGACCGTTCCCCAGTCGCAGGGACCTTGGCACGTTCCCGCACTTTGTCGGCGATCGTGTGCTTCTCAGAGACTTTGAGCGAGAGCGCGTCACCCGAGAGGACTGGCTTTTCTACATCAGAAAATGTCCGCCGAAGTGCCGACCACCGCAACACGTCGATTGGCTGTGGTGCTGAAGAGCGAAGTTAAACTGTCATGCGATACCTGATGCTGGCTGCTTAACGATGTGATACCGACACGACTGGTCAACTCTATTGTCTCGGGGCTGGATAATAACTCATTTAGTGTCATCAGTGATAGATTGTAGACTTGCTTAGTGATGCGCGCCACTGGAGAGTATTGTGTCGGGTTATAGTTAAAGAAGTGACGACATTTTTCAAGGTAAGCATAGCATGTTAGCACTGAAAAGAAATTGTTCTACCCTCTTACCACCATTTCACCTGTCTATCCTGAGTTGACTGGCGTCTGACTACCCTCCCACTAATCAAACACGGGTGGAAAATGCTTGGCCAAACTGATAGAATGGCTGCATCGTTAGTTGTCAGTATCATGCCCAAGCCGACCTCGGCGACGTGTACACGATGCTGATGTTGTCCTCTGCTGGTAAAATGGCAATGCGATTGTGGTCCTGGCTACCACGCGTGTTCATTATTCTTCACAAATCGTGCTCCCAACAGAGCGTCTATTTCCGCCCTTCACCTGGCCCGTCTCGCCAACATTGCAATGTTCATACCTGGTGAGCGCGAATGTTATCTTTGATCCGTGCCACGCCAATGTCCATGTCGATGACCATTTGCCAATGCTTCAAACCTTTAGTCAACTATGCTATTTGAGCGCGAGTGCATCAGGTATAAATGGTCTCAATAAATGCGATGGTTGAATTTACTACAGCTATTGCGGAGCGTCATGTGCTCATTTTGGTTTCCTGGGCGTCGGGGACGCCATTTTGGGTGTCATAAGACAGTCGAAGGACACTGTGTCACTGATAAGACTATCGAAGGACACTGTGTCACTGATAAGACTATCGAAGGACACTGCGTCACTGATATCTGAAGTGCTCCGCATCTTAAGACGATCTAGAAAGCGTGCCAACAGAGGAACCGGCGGAAACCGTGGTAAGTCGTATGCCGTTGTGGTTGGGATATGCACATACCCAGGCCTGTGTTCGGGGGGATGGGAGTTACCGGCTACGCTGGTACCTCGCTTTGTCATTTGCAATCATGTGCATCTATCAAACGCGAAACTTAACTGGTAGTTGAGATGCCAAAACATCTTGAAAATTTGGTTACATGCACTGGGGGAAAAAGAGCATATTTTATACCTATTTTACAGCACAGTTAAAGACGGCAATGTGTCACTTCACATTTCAGGTACGTGATCTTACGATATCGAAATGCTTGACATATTTGGATTCTGTGTCGTTAGCCGCGCCTCCTAGCGGCCCCAGAGTACCCTGGCTTTACTAACAAGCACATTGGCATTGTTAAGGACGGCCTAATCTGTCCCAAATTATTATTTTCCCTCAGGTCTTAGTGACTTAATTTTTTCAGTCGTATACAAAGGGTGCGTGGTTACCCTTGAACGTTCCATTTGCACAAAACCATCTGTATGAGAAGTCTTCCCCAGACTGCATCACGCGGCCAGCAATACGATCTGTCGACATATATAATTTTACGTTTTAAGTACAAAAAATATATCACAGTCCTCATGAAGGTTACCTGCCCCCCTGAGGTCAGAACCCACGGAGCCCACGTTGGTGTTTGTGTGGTTCGTGACCCCTCCATCATCCGGTCGTCACATCCACGCTCATGGACAGAACTCTGTAGCGAAAGGAAAACGTGCGCTGCATAGACACGGTTCGTCCTGACCCACTCACCTCATCTAACCCATGTCTTTGCCCTCTTTTTAAAAAGGATTTTGTTTTGCCCAAGGGCGAAGGAACGGGGGGGGGGGGGAGGCAGTGCAGGCATCACGCTTTCTCTCCCCCAACTTAGAGGCCCTGTGGCTGGCCCATCCTGGAATGGCAAGCGATTCTGAACTGCAAACGGGTTGTGTAAGCTTTTATAGTTTATTCTGACCCCTAAAGGGCTCATTCTGACCTTTTTAGGATCCACTCTGACCTGCAGAGAGAGGAGAGAGAGAGAAGGAGAGAGAGAGAGAGAGAGAGAGAGGAGAGAGAGAGAGAGAGAGAGAGCGAGAGAGAGATAGAGAGATAGGAGAAGAGAGAGAGAGACGAGATATATAAGAGAGAGGAGAGAGAGAGAGAGAGAGAGAGAGAGAGGATAGAGGGAGAGAGAGAGAGAGGAAGAGAGAGAGAGAGAGAGAGAGAGAGAGAGAGAGAGAGAGAGAGATATAGAGAGAAGAGAGAGAGAGAGAGAGAAGAGAGAGAGAGAGAGAGAGAGAGAGAGAGAGAGAGAGAGAGGAGAGAGAGAGAGAGAGAGGAGAGAGGAGAGAGAGAGAGGAGAAGAGAGAGAGAGAAGAGAGAGAGAGAGAGAGAGAGAGAGAGAGAGAGAGAGAGAGAGAGAGAGAGAGAGAGAGAGAGAGGAGAGAGAGAGAGAGAGAGAGAGAGAGAGAGAGTGAGAGAGAGAGAGAGAGAGAGAGAGAGAGAGAGAGAGAGAGAGAGAGGAGAGAGAGAAGGAGAGAGAGAGAGAGAGAAGCGAGAGAGAGAGAGAGAAGTGTGTGTGTGTGTGAGGGAGAGAGAGAAAGAGAGAGAGAGAGAGAGAGAGAGAGAGAGGGGTATGTGCATGTGATATGTACCTATCTACTCTATATGTATCTACCTATATATATATATATATATATATATATATATATATATATATATATATATATATATATATATATATATATATATATATAATATATATATATATATATATATATATATATATATATATATATATATATATATATATATATGTATATATATATATATATATATATATATATATATATATATATATATATATATATATATATATATATGTACATATATATATATATATATATATATATATATATATATATATATATATATATATATATATATATATATATATATATATATATATATATATGGTAGCGCACACCTAAAGAAGCCGATCTTATTTGTTCTGAGGCATAGCGGCCGATTAGAAACAGCCTGCGCGTCTTGAATCCGAAGGCGGCTTCAAGTTGGTTGGTGTATGACGACCGCGGTATTGCTCTGTGGGTCTCTGCAGCGCGTTTGGTCCTCTGCGCTGTCTCGTGGGGAACGTGGTTCCCTGGCAGCGCCGTTGTGTTCTCGCGATAAAATCGTCCTGAATCTAATTGCGCTGGATGTATAAGAACAAGGAGAGTCATGCCTGGGGGGGGGGGGGGGACATCGACTGTCGACCCTCAGTTATTGTTCGATGCCGTGTGACGATAAGCCATTGGAAAACCGTTGTGTAGTTGAACATGAATAACACTGCAATCGTTTGTTCGCTTTGTTCGCTTCGTTCGCTTAAGATATAAAGCTGGCGGGCGAACGATCCAGATGGAGAGACAGTGGGGGTTTAAGATAGTTTGAGTTTAATATATAAAGCTGACCGGTGACCGATCCAGATGGAGAGACAGTGGTATGGTGTTGGTAACAGGCTGGTATGCCCTTGTCGTGAGAGTGGTACGTGGATGGTACAGGGGTGGTTTGCCCTCTGGTAGGTAAAACTAAGGGGATGATACAGAGTTAGTTTGTGAAACTGCAGAGGGGTCGTGCAAGCCTGGTAATGGTGTTCTAAGCGTGGTAGAAGGGGGTCAGGAGAGACCAGTCCCATGTAGCACCTGGGTGGTAGGCGTGTCGGTAACACCCGGTAATGTGGTTGTACAAAGCAGTCGCCAGTCTGTTACTAACAGAAGTAGTAAAGTGTCATGCCTGCCGCCGTGAGAGGCCCAAATCATCGCGAAAATCGACCCAACCACTTATTCACCACGGGGTTATCCATCTGACCTTGCTCTTAGGCGGTTTGTGAAGAAGTAACAGTTCTTGCTCGCGTGGCTGATACACATAACTGCGGCTAAGTGCTCCCGCTTCGCGTTTAGATGGCTCAGATATGACGAAAATGAATAGAACCGAAATTGATATAAAGCCCAAGATTTAGCTCTCAATTGCGCCACACGTGACCTTAGATCTAGGCTTGGTACGGGACGCGTAACATTGGGCGCCTTCCTATGTATCATGCTTGATCAGGGCGTAATGATTTCCCGCCATGAGATACGCTCTTAAATTAAATGCGTCGTGGGATGGTCAGATATTCCAAAGCAGCATTTTATGAATTTGACCTTAACCTGTGACGTTAATATACACTAAAACATATGTTTGTTGTGTGGTTTGAGACTGCATGTCACGACGCTGACGATAGCAATTTGAATCTGTGTGGCGTGCAGGGCCCAGTGTTAGCGCCCCTGGACCCGCCTTGGCGGCCGGACGCCTGGGGCGGTGACCCGTGTGACCGGCTCGCGGAGGAAATACACTCTGACCTGAGACGCGGACACGTGCGGGAGGGCGCCGGAAGACAGAGGTGGGGCAGAATGGCACAGACTTAACATTTGTCATTCGGCGCGGCCATTCTTGAGATAAGGAGTGGGGATGGTCAAATCACTTCAGTGATTTGATCAGCGCAGACATTTTGCAAACACATAAACACATTTGAAGATATTTATTTTTTGTCCTGTAGGTACGCAACTCACTCCATACTTAATCTCCTTCATATCCCATAATAACGTTCCTATATAGCCATACCCTATACTTGTACCCAAATTCATGGCGTTGGCTTTGGTGCGCAGACTCTCTGGCCATTGGCCCTTCAACTTGTGTGATTGGCAACCTTAACTAACACTGCGAATGTGTGGTAACTGTTGATTGGGTGGTTCTAGCTGGTTGTCATGAGCTGACTTTGGCTATGACTACTTTAAGCCTTCTGCTGAATGATTTGTCCTCGCCTATTGTGTAACACGGATCCTGCCGGGTCTGCACAACCTCTTCGTCCACTTATTTATGTCTGTTTGTTCTTATCTGGGGGTGCCGCAACCTGATTTTATATTTCTGGTGTTCACGTACGGATCAGTGCGTCGCTGGGATAGAGGGAGGGGCACTTCTGGTTGCTTGTTCTTGGGTAACGGCATAGGAATATCTGTCTCCGCCAGTCAGTGACCAATGACCGGTGAGGGGCCCAGTCAATGACCGGTTAAAACCAAGAAACAGACGCAGCAGGTCTTCGTGTTTTGTCTGGATTCATGATGGGTCCTGTGCCAGCCAGTACCGAGAACACGGCTCTTTCACACAAGAATCGCAAGAATGACCTGGGGGCGCACTTTTTCCAGGCTTCTTCGCAACAGCGCCGGAGTTTCGCGTAAGATCGTGTGTCTATAGCTCCTCGTACCAGAACTGCAGACAAGAAAGCCAGGCCCCTGTACTGCGGTCACGAGGCTCTGTCTACATGGTCTAACGTCTCCACAGAAAGCCAGGCCCCTGTACTGCGGTCACGAGGCTCTGTCTACATGGTCTAACGTCTCCATAGAAAGCCAGGCCCCTGTACTGCGGTCACGAGGCTCTGTCTACATGGTCTAACGTCTCCATAGAAAGCCAGGCCCCTGTACTGCGGTCACGAGGCTCTGTCTACATGGTCTAACGTCTCCATAGAAAGCCAGGCCCCTGTACTGCGGTCACGAGGCTCTGTCTACATGGTCTAACGTCTCCATTTGGTTACCTGCGCCAGTTTATACAAACATGTTTCTCAAAAGCAGTCACTATAGCTGTTTTAGATCACGCAGGAACCTCACATTTTGACACGTTGTGCGGAATTAATATCAGCAAATGCCACCCAAATTTCAGAGCAGTGTCTAACAGAACACGGGATACAGCTACATTACAATCCATGAAGCATTGTAGATAAATATGGTCACTGCATCAAAACATGGCCAAGCACGGTTGCGGGCGATGCCTGGAGGTCCTAAGCTCACGCCCAGCCGCGTTCAAGCACGGCCTAAAAATGAGAGGATGTACACCAGCTGCAGTCGGAGCTGGCTTTTAGCCAATGCGTCGAAATTCTAGTAGGAACAGGACCAGGACTGTGTGAACAGGACAACTGGGACGGGGCAGGAAAAATCGGGGCGGGATATGGGACAAACTCGGGCGAGAGAAATGGGACGAGACGGGACTGATACAGGACGAAGTAACACAGGATCGAATCGGAAGGAGATAGCACGGAAAGCGGGAAGAAGATGGCACAGACTATTTTTGGGACAGAATGGCGGGCGGTTTTGCTCTCCAGTCTCTCGTCCTTCATCTCCTGACCCGTTTTACGTTGGCATGCCGGGACTGGACGGCATGCTGCTCTGCCGTCTTTTACTTTGTTTCTGTCCGTCCCGATCCCCTTCGTCCCCGTCCCTGACCCGTTCTATCACGTGCTAGCTCTTTTCTGACCTGTCCGGTTCTAGTTCTCCTGCTTGTCTCGTGTGTACTCAATTTGCTTCAATACATGCACACCAGGGACGTAGATTCGCAACATGAGTTGGGGGTTTGACAGTGAAAAATGCCCGAGCCTGCACGCAAAATATGCCAACACACCGGTTTCTTCCTGAATTTGCCCACTTTCTTCCCAAAGTTCGGGGGCGGCTGAAGCACAGCTGAGGGGAAGGGGGGGGGGGGGAGAGGGGCTGAAGCCCCGCTCCAAGGGTTTTGATTTACCGGATATGATCAGTGACAGAAACTGACACTTTTGCGAACCAACGGATAACAAAATTGCAAAAATACAACCAAATTTCAAAAAACCAGACCATATTACAACAGTCTGTTGCAGCTACACGAAACACAAGGCCTAGTATTGGTCTGTACGCGTTAAGACGTGCAGTGTAGGCATGTGTAGAACACATGTCAAAACGTTGACGTTTCGCTGAATAAGCAAGTTGAGACATAAGGTGCCGCCAATCACAGTAGCTTAAATGAGAATAGTTTTTAGCGGGTGCCAGAAAAGTACTACAAACTATACTACATCAGTGCCGACGTCACAGATCATCGGCGGCACAGTGCTCTTTCAACGCCTCTCAGATCAGCGTTTTTTCACAGGTCTTTCAGGTAAGGTTCACTTCACATACTTAACAGTATAAAATACCAAAAAAGTAGGTTCATTACTAGTCGAAAGGATCGTGGCTGGCCACAGCATCTTGCGACGAACGTGATTCGTCTGCTACGCTGCGTTTTAAATCGTCGTTAAAATCATTTGATAAAGGGCTTTTCCTGCATAATTTGACCCAAAAAAATGGCAGAGTTTTTCCGATTAGCTAGGTGTCCCGGTTTTTCTTAGGACTTTCCAGAACTAAACAAGGGACAACATCACAAGGTCATGCCGGGCACCAGAACCCGGGACTACTCTCCCCGTTGCTGCGATGAAACGGCCCGGCATCCATCCATCGCACAGGTTGCCGATATGCCAGTTGAGCCAAGGCCACCGCTGTCACGGACATGACACTAAGGACTCGGTGCACCTGAGGAGTCTGGGGGTAGGGCCGGTGAGGAGGCTCACCAATCGTTCAAGTGTATTGAATGCGTATTGTGTAGTGGTGAAATAAAGATACCCATCGCTGGGGTTTACTTTGCTTCCTGTGATTTCTCTGGACAAAAATGAGCCAGATTAACTTAACGTAACTTCAACAATGCCCTCTCTCTTGCTTTGCACCGGACAGCATAAGCCGGTTTAAAGTCGTCCTTGCCTGGCCTTATGGTGGAAGTAATTATCCCCCCCTCCCTTCAGAGACGGGTTTAGCCGGTCGAAGGAGAAAAGAGGCTTTGCATTGGCCCACCAAAAAAGGAAAGTCATTTGAGGCAGGTTGGCTCGAACGCTCACCACGCAGTAATGAACTGGGTTCACTTTGGCCTGCTGTTGGCTGTGGCCGTTATGGGAGAAGCTGACTGGCTAGAATAATGGAGCTAGCCGTCGGCTTCTTAATGTAATAATGTTAAAAACCCTGCCGATCTAGGACGATTGTTGTTTGTGGATACCGGAGCCGTAGCTTCAGAGGTAAACGAGGGACGTTGGAGCGACACATGTCGAGGAGTCATCCAGGGCTTCCTGCTGCTGGGAGGCACGCCAACTTTTGGGTAAGAGGCTGAACACTTCTGATGTAAGCCTCTCACATCGCCAGCTGCACCTCGTATAGCGTACTGATCGGTGGACACGCGTGAGGTAATACGTTTTTTATTGCTATCATATTGCATGTAAAGCTAAATGAAGGTGCCAGAAGTGTTCAAAGTGGCGTGTGCATCTGTTGTTACCAGTATTGCATGACTATTGCAATAAATAATTGGGATCATGTATGGAAGTGACAATTCTGCACCGGTAATGATAAGGAGAAAGAAGTAAAGATCGCCTACACTCCCAGCCAATTGTACGATGACGTCACAAGTTCTCGGGTGCTTGTAAAACCCTCTTATTGGTAAATGTGGGGCTACAGAGATGCGACTTTGGAAAATACGTAGCGGGAAGGGACGGAAAAGGGGAGGGGGCAGGAAACAAAAGGACTCAGCCTGTCTCTGAAATGCGTTTAAAACAGTTTTCCCCACAGATTTGACGCACTTCCTTTCCAGTGCTGGGAGCGGGGGTGTAGTTTCTCAAAATTAGTTTGGGTCTGAATCCTAACAATGGTGACTGAAAAAAGTGCAAAAAACTGATTCCTTAAAATAGGAAACTACACCCATGGTTAGGAGGCACAGTCCTCTCTCCCTAACTGAATAGGACACCATGCACGCCTCAAGGCTGGTTATGTTAAGCATGCCTTTATCTGATAATTTGATCGGTTTAGTCTTAACCCCCAGTGTTTGATGGCCGGTGTTAAGTGCAAATGAACCTCTGGAACAAAAAAAAGTTTGATGGTTGTGCAGCAGTGCATTAAGTTTGCCTTTGTTTTGTGGTTTATTGCAATTAGAGCTATATTGCAGCAGTTTCTGAAAGATTTGACTCCAGGTGACAATTAAGACGGTTCTTAATTTGTTCGGTAACAGGAAAGGCACTTTTCTCACCCCTGCTCCCTCCCGAACTGAAAAGGACACCACACCCCTGGTTCACACTCATATTAGTCTCCAAAGGATCTGAGGTTATGCGAAGGCACTTAAACGTTATGACACTGCGTTGTTAAGTGCTATCGCCATTTTCCTGACATCTTGACCTGTTTCTGACCAAGGCCCTATAACAACTCTCTGACTACCTCGTTTATCATCGGGAAGTCTCGTGACTTTCTCTTGTTGGCTGCCCCGGATGGCTGAGCTCGCCTGTCGGCCGCCCCGTGTTAATCCTAAGCGACCTTTTGTCCATTCCTGACCGTGCCCGGCGTCTCGGCCTTTCCTTTTCAGCATCTCGTGGTCATCCGGAAGTTCGCAATCGTCTCGGAAGCGTGCCACTGTAATTTTTCCCGAACTGCTAAGGAGACTCTCCAGTCCCCCGAAAAAATTCATATGACCTTACAGGATATATGTGTCGTCAGATATGAATTGTCGCTGGTTACAATCCCGCTGCTCGAGAAAACTAGCTGTCTAAATTACGTTAGCGGACGCTTTAGTGCGTCTGTCGGGCTTGCTCTCTTTTTTCACGTTTGACTTCGATGCCTCCACCTCTCAGCCTCTCGCCTGTAAGGATGAAACCAAATCTGTCACACCCGTCTGTACGTTGAAAAGACGAGAGGGATGCAAGAGCGCTTCAGTCACTTCGAAAAATCAAGATTCGTGGCGAAGTGACAGATTTACTGCGGTCACTCACTGCCACGGTCTGTCCCCCCCCCCCACACACACACTTTCAGTGAGGGTTGGAGAGGGGGGTGAGGTTTTGAGTTGCCATAAACAGTCGATTCTGTATGCCGCGCCCAAGCTCCCCATCCATCTTGGAGCCAAACTGGGGACGGCCCAATACTGTCCCGCGAGTTGGTCACTGCCAGGGCTGCCTCGGTGTTATACGGGGAGAACGATACCTTCCACATTGTCAGATGTAGCCGGGGAGACCACTCCCTGGCATGACCGCGGTCCACTGCCGCCGCTCCTTGACCTCTTAAGCCGCTGCGCGCGGCCCGGTGCCCAAGCGGAGGCCTGCGAAGAGTACCCAGCCGCAGTGCGAGTGGCAAGCCTCTAGATGCGTATGGGTCCGACCCCCCCCCCCCCCCCTCCCCCTGCGTCACCAGATGCAAGGCCCTACAGGGCCGCGCAAGATTTCAAATAGTTCAGGACACTGCTTCCAAGTTGATCTCAGTTAACCGTGAAAATTCAACAACGCTGCCCCAATTAAAGCAAGTGCGAGACATGCTTGTATTCCTGTGGATCTGGCAAGCACTACTGCATACCAGCGCAAATTTCACTTTCCAAGCTTGCGTCGCCGTCGACCGAGGGCCGGGGAGTATCGATTCCAGCGGAGAAACGCCAACCCTCTACATTGGCACGACTCGTGCAAGTATGCTATATGAGCAAGTTGGGCCATAATATGCTGTCAAACATAGTAGCTTTAATCAGAATAGCTTTAAGCAGGTGACAGAGCTGTACTACATATTATACTTTATCGGCGCTGACGTCACAGATCACCGGTAACACAGTGCTTTTCCAATGCCCCTCAGATCAATGCTTTTCTCAGATGTTTCGGCCAAGACCCACTTCACATACTAAACAGCATAATATACCGAATCACAAGGCGTATTACTAGTCGTAAGCGTCGTGGCTGGCCACAGCATCTTGCGATGGATATGATCAGTTTGCTACGCGGCGTTTTAAAACGTCGTGCGACTTCAGACAGATGGGTGCAAATGCTCGCCGCGCGGTAATGCAGTGGGTTCAGTGCAAAGCTATGAGCTGATGTTGGTTGTGTTCATGTCGTGAGGAGTTGACTGGCTAGAAGAACGGACTTTTTTACTTTCGTATCTGTACCACCAACGGAGGGAAGAGCTACGCTTGCTGCAGGGTTCGTGTACCGTCGTGCTGGGGAAATGCTGCGAGGCATCAGCCGACTTTGTGACGTCACTGACATCCGTTTTGTATCAACCGCGCGCCACTGCTCTGACGGATCATCGCAGTATGCAACGTCACGGGTTGAGTTTTTACGGGCTCTTTTGGACCGACTGATGGCCATGAGGCATCAGTCAGCAATATGACGTCACTGGTTTTCGACTTAGTGGGTGACGTCATTGGTCAAAGCTATGTATGGGTTTGTTTAGACCGACTTAGGTCATAAGACATTAGCTAACGATATGACGTCACTGATATTCGACTTACCTCAAGCGCAATACGCCATGTTCGATCTTCACCGGTCGTACCTGTCTACTGCAAGTATTCGCGTGCTGAATAATGGCTGTGCCAAATCAACTGAATGCGTGACGTCAGTGGCCATGTATTTTTAGGCCTCTCTCGGGCCGTCCACAGGCCATAGAGCATCAGCTGACGACATGACGCCACTGGTATTCGAGAGGGTTTCGGGGCGCATCGACTGCTGTAGGTCATGCAGCAAGCTGGCATTCGATTCAACCTCAAGCGCAACAGGCCATGTATCTTTACTTTTCGTGCCTGTCTTCTGCCAGCATTCGCGTGCTGAATGAAGGGTCTGCCGAATCAACTGAGTGTGTTACGTCATCGATCATGAGTTAATACGGGTTCACTTTGACCACCCAAGGCCGCGAAGCATCATATCCCGTGAAACATTACCGGATGATACGACGCCACTGGTATTCGACGAAACATCAGGCTCAACAGGCAATGCTCCATCTTTACCTTTCGTACCTGTCTACTGCAAGTATTGGTGTGCTGATTGGAGGCTTTGCCGAATCACCTAAGCATGTGACGTCACTGGCCATGAGTTTAAAGGCTCTTTTGGGCCTATTTAAGGCTCTAAGGCATCAGCCTGACGATATGACGTCACTGGTATTAGACTCAACCTCAGGGACAATTTGTCATGTTCCATCTTCACCTTTCACACTGGTCTACTGTAATCGAACGACGGCTCACGCTCAGGTGATTCGGCAGAGCTTTCTTTCAGCACACCAGTGCTTGGTGTGCGGGTATGAAAGGTTAAGGTGGAACATGGGCTGTTGCGCCTGATGTTTAGTTGAATACCAGTGACGTCATATCCAGTGATACTTTCTGGCCTTGGCGAACCTAAGTAAATTCGTAGGAATCATGATCAGTGACGTCACACACCCAGCTGATTCGGCAGAGCCTTCATTCAGCACGCCAACACTCACAACACACGGGTACGAAAGGTAAAGATGGAACATGGCCTGCTGTGCTTGATGTCTAGTTGAATGCCAGTGACGCCATATCGTCCGGTGATGGTTCACGGGTATGATGCATGATGGCCTTGGGGCCCAAGGGAACTCGTACAAAGCCGTTATCAGTGACGTCACATTATCAGGTGATTCGGCAGAATCGTTGCTCAGCACGCAAATGCTTGCAGTAAGACAGGTGCAAAGGTAAAGATGGATCATGGCCTGTCGCGTCTGATGTTTTGTCAAACACCAGTGGCGTTGTATTGTCAGTTAATGCTTTACAGCATTCATTCGGCCCAAAAGAGACCTGAAAACTCACAACCAGGGACGTCACACGCTCAGTCGAATGCCAGTGATGTAACACCGTCTGGTAATGCCTTACAGCCTTCAGTCGGCCCAAGAGCCCAGTGACGTCACATTATCGGCTGGTGTTTCACATCCTTAATGCGGCGCTACAGTACTCACACCCTGCAACCAGCGTCCTCTTCCCTCCATCGGCGAGACAGGTACGAAAGTAACATTTTACCCAAGAACATGGCTAATCGTCACTTTTTTAAGTTACGGCGTCAAAAGATTGTAGGTCCGCTGGTCAAGAAGGTTTGTAGTTTGTGAATACCTGAGCTGAAGCTGCAGAGTTAAACGGAGGACGTTGGAGCGATTCATGCCAAGGATCCATTCGTGGTTTCCTACTGCTGAGAATAGCGTCTTTGGGTGAGAGCCCTGGCATCGCTGGTGTAGGCCTCTCATGTTGGCCGTTGTATGGCAGAGTTAGCGTACTGATCGGTGGACACGCATGGGATAAAGCACTTGTAATTATCATCATTTTGCAGATAAAGCTGAATAAAGGTGTTAGAGGTCTTCAAAGACATTTTTTTTCACTATTGATAACAATATCCCACGGGTTTTGCTGCAAAAAGTCGTGATAATGTCGGGGAGAGCGCGTTCTGCACTGGCAACGATAAAGCAAAGATAGTGGAGTTCGCCAACGCTTCCAGTTGATTGTACGATGACGTCACAAAACCAAAATTCATTATCTCCGGGTTTTTGCAGAACCACGTGATTGGTCAATGAAGGGCAGCAGGGATGCAGTTTTTCCAAACACGCAAGGATGAGAGAGGGAAGGGGAGCAGGGTGCAGAATAAAAAATGACTGAAAAAAATCCGAAATCCACTTAAATTAGTTTTCTCCACTGATTTGACGCACTTTCTTTTCACAGTCGCCAGCAGTGGTGCAGTTTCTCAGAATTAGTTTTGGGAGGCTCAACACAAGAATTATGAGTAAAGAAACATAATGGATGGAAATGCCAACTAAACATACGAAACTTCGTCACTGGTTAGAAGGTACAGTACCCCTCCCCTCAACTAAAAATCTAAAAGCCACTAGGATGGTCATGCCTTCATCTCGCGATTTTATTACTTCAGTCTCAACCACCATTCAGTGTTTGATGGCTAACAAATGATACTTTAGTGCAAGGCGGCTACGCCAAGTTTCATTTAATTTGTCTTTGTTTTATGTTTTATCACAATTAGGGGTGTATTGCAATGGTTTCTGAAAGATTTGGCTCCAGGTGACAATTTAGACGGTTCCAAATTATTTCGGTGACAGAAAAGACACTTTTCACCCCTGCAGCCACGCATGAAGGCAGATCACCAGTCAACGCCACAGAGACTCCACCGTCACTCCGCGCGCACCGGCATGGCCCTGCCCCACCCAGCTGGCTAGCGGCGCGCCCACGCGTCCCGCAGCATCTTCCAAACTGTACGGCTGAGGAGACCGCAGAGACGTCAGAGAACCTCGGCCGGCGTTGGGGAGACCACGAAGACGTCCGGGGCCATTGGCTAGAGCGAGCCTCGAGCCGCCGGCTAGCCGTACAGTTCACAGCGGAGCTCCTGTATGCACTCGTTGATGGCGCCGATGATGTCAGCGTGGTGCTTCCGCCGCTGGCGGAGAGCGTGCTCTCTGACGGCGTCCTGGGGGTTCTGGTGCACTTGGAACGCCAGCAGCTGCATCTCGCACGTCTGAACACGAACAAGTACAACGGCTGTGTCACAAAGGGGGCCAGCTCTGCGGGTTGATGTGCCACTTTGTCACTCCACTGTGCTGAAGCAAAATGAGAATGTTAAAGCGGTTCTGTAATGCCGTGCATGTGAAGTAAATGCCGCCCCTAACAAGACATCTACAAAGTAAATGAGGACACCTGGACTCTTCTAAATCCGAGTCGCAGTTCACTGCAGCTGCACACGACATCTATGTGATACGCATGGTACAACATTATGTTTAGACATGTATAATGCGCCTGGTATTTGTATCGAAGTTGACATGACCGAACAGATCATGTCTCCAGCTTACAATGTAATGTGCTGGCTTCGAACGCAGTTGACAAGCAGTCCCCCCCCCCTTATTTGACACTAAAGGCACTGGTTACGCACCAGGTGCAGCTTCTCCCGCTCCAGATCCTGTATGCGCTGCACGGCCGACACACACTCGGACACCGATGGCTCGCCGCGCATGCGCGTGAGCAGCGCCAGGACGCGGTTGCTGATGGAGGAGAAGTCTTCGGTGGCTATGGCCACCGCGGCCTGGTAGGCCGGGAGGGCGGCTGCAGACTCAGCGGCGTCAGATGATGTCAGCAGCAGACGCCGGTGGCCGCTGAGAACGGGCGGGGGGGGGGATGGAAGGGCGGTCAGACCGGCCCGCAAAGGGGCAAGAAGAGCAGGCGGCCCGGACGGCCCGAGAGCCAAGGGTGTCGAGGAAACGAAACTCTAAACATCAAAATTGAATGAAATCAACATTGAATAAAATCAGATCTAAGCTGTATCAAATTATCAAGTGCCGAGGTAACTCTGTCTTCGTTTCGGTGGAACATGGCGGTGCAAGAAGCTGTCGGAGCCGGGAATTGGACACTGCACATTGGGTCATTGCCAGTGATGAAAGTGGATAACGACGTGCGCAGATCAAGCTGAAGGTAGATCATATAACTGGTCAGTCTTTTCGGAGATGCGTGTAAATTCAACTCTACCACCTCCAACGACAAAAGTTGCAGCTAGAGCGACAGAACCTCTTCGACAGGAATCGGTGACGATTCATTAGCACGCTAACAACGGCACGATGAGGCGAACGAACAGGCGGCACGACGCCCAGCTAAAACAAAACATTTCCGACAGATGGATCATGACGGTGAAGTAAAAGAATGCGCATCAACATGCCAACATGGAAACGGAAAGATTTGGTCGCAATTGCATGGTGTAGACGAAGTAAAACTCCTGTTTAACGCAACGCTCTTCCATCCACAGCCCACCTTTCAAGGGTTTTGTAGACTCGAACCCTTTCTTCATGTAGCCTGAAAAACGTTTCGACAGTATCTTTTGCTTCTTCCGTCAGCATTGCAGTTATCTGGTTTGAACTCGCCAGCGACCTGCACAGAGAGCAGCGAGCAGGTGACACCGGCGAGTCTACGACTCGCGGTTACGTACCCTTGTGGAAATTTCAATAGCAGACTACACGTTTGCCTTCGGATGGATGTCCCCCATTGTCTTGAAAGGATGTGGGCCGTAGGAATTCGTATGTAACCAGAAGTTCTGAAGGTGGTGTGAAAGGCAACGCAAAATGAACTGGCTAGAGTAGAGGCTAGGTGCCAGACTGGATGTGGCATATGCATAGCGTACACAGCCGTATAAGTACCACAACGCATGTAATCAGACGAATATGTTCTCTCCATGGTTTGAGTCGATATTGGTGTGAAAAATCAAGTCGCCAGTTTTTATTTTTGAGAGCTATGTACGACGGCGCGCAATGAAAGGGCGGAAGCGACAAGATTTGAGAGATAAGCATTGACACCGACACTTAAGAGCCAACGGAGGTTCTCCCAAGTTGAAAGATAGCAAGTTGAGTTATTTCTCTTCAGTCAACACCGAAAGGGCCAATGCTAAATTTTCAGAAACTTGGGTGGCCCTTCTTTTTCCGCGGTTCCCGTGCCCCTGCGGACGCATTTGGATTGTATGCAGATGGGTCTTACGCTTGGCGCCTGACGTGATGCCCGTCTTTTGGGAGGGTTTAAAAAGTAAAGAGGTCGCTCATGTAGCGTTAAGGTGCTAACTGACAAGTAACCTAGTGCCTGAAATTGGAGGCGGGCATGACACAACATCCAATAAAACCGATGGCTTCACATTGCCACACATTTGCATTGAACATGAACCAAGTTCTTACACAAAACGGAAAAGTTTGCAAGGTTATGGCTAATTCGGTATGTTTCACGTCTTTTCCATTTGCATGGCCAGGTTGCGTGCGTCTGACCCCGGCGGCTCGTACTTACCCTCACAATGCAATTGATCGTACCTCGCGCTGCCCAATATCCATGACTCCCATGCCGCAGAGGCATCAATGTTATGTTGTAAGTGGCAGTTGCCTGTTCGCCGAGTGCTTCAGTTATCTAGTGTAAGGGCGTAGTCAAAGAAAATCCCAACAAACAAGCAGACGAACAAAATGAACAATACTGCGTTTGGGTTTGGTCGCAAATCCTGCCCATCGGAACAGTTAATGCCGGCCTCGCCAAGGCCTCCCCGATATTGTCCAATTCAAATGGTCGTCATGTCATGTCATGTCATTGGGGCTTTACGACGCACTCGGCTGCTGAGGCTATATAGCGTCGCCTGCCTCTCACCCTGGCAGGAAGGGCAGGCACCGCGGGGAATCGAACCCCGTACCTCTGGTTTCCCAGACGTGCAGTGGTTAACGCAGACGCTTCAACCACTACACTACTGGCGCCCCTCAAAGGGCCGTCCTGGCATCGATTTGTGCGATAGGTATACAGTACGTTCGTCACTATACGCAGCTGGTTTGTCTTCTTTTTTGTTGTTGCTACGGTTGCTCAGATCCGGCACTGATTCGCATGCCTTTTTCTTCTCATCCTCTTTTATCGCGCTGATCCCGGGTAGCGACCCAGCCACCATGATCTGGGACCGGTACTTTGGACCAACGTTGCGCATGTCTTAGGAAACTGTGAGCAAGTTTGCGTTCCTCGGGTGGGATGTTGAGCTTTGGTAACTGTACAAGGTTGCAGGACACCCGCTTGAATAATCTGAATACCAACGGCTTGAAAACCACATGGCATAGCATTACATAAATTGCGCTGCTTGTTCACAGAAACTGCGTACGGATACGAACGGCGGTTGCAAGATGATACTTTGCAAATAGGGAGGGCCAGGGACGGCCACTCAAGCTAGAATTTCCTGCAACATAGCCAGGAATTATTCAGCCATCGACCTCGCTGGTCACCACTGGTGCGGGGCGTCAGGACTGGAATATTACGACTGCGTTAAGTGCCAATAAAATATCGCGAATTCTTAACTGGATATGTTTCAGTTGGCACCATAAGCAGCTTCCTCCATAAGCATTCTTCGCACACCACACCCACGAAGGTTATAGTGGAGCTACGTCACTACCCATCATCAACAGAGATTGTATTTGCGTCATGTATTACACAGCTAAAAAACCTAAACCGTCACCAGCTACCGAGCGCCAACTGATGGTGAGCAGACAATAGCACGCGCAAAATCCGTTCGGTGCAAGCTTTGACTACGAGCCAGGCATTCAGCACGTTTAACGTGGCCTACAGCGATCGGTTCCCCTTCACCGTAACCCGGGGCCTGGCTGGCACGCACACACCCGCACACCAGACGCCCACATTCCCACAGCCCGCGGCCGAGCAGTGTCACGTGAACTATACTCAACACACTCCACGTGGAACCCGCCCCGACATCACCGGGTTAACGGGCGCCGCCACTGGCCGGACGGAAGACGTGGCCGCGCGCCGTGCGGCTGACTAGACTTTCGACCCCGCGCAGACCCGTCAGCACCGACAGACCCATCAGCTAGTGGACTCAACATCCGCGTACCGCACACGGCCGGAGTGGCCAACATCATGAGTGGACCCCACATTATGTGCGGAAAGCAGTTTAGCATGCACGTCCAGTGACAACAGAACATATGACCAAGGGGTAAAATACCTATATCTGCCTAGCTTCTGCCCAAGCATATACGTTCAAAATATCTAAATCATCATTCCAATAGCCCGTGCGCGAGCGTCCTGGAACGTAACCTGCTGTTTACTGGGATGTAACTAGCAACAGCAATGAGACAGCACCACAGCACAGCCAGCCGGCAGACGCGGTGGCTCCAGCACAGCTGGCTCGTTGCAGCGGCCTGCCGCCTGCGGCGGATGATGTGCGTCACACGCGCTTCTCCATCACGGCCAAGTCGCGCTGCGAGGCGGCGTTGGCGTCGATGAAGGCGCGCAGGCTGTCGGAGGGCGGCGACGGTGCCACCTCGCGGTCGAACCCCAGCGCCATCAGGCGGACGGGCGTCAGGGAGCCGAGCACGCGCTGCTGGGACAGGCTGACGCACCGGGCGCGGCCGTCATGCAAAGTGACCAGTTTCTGCTCGAAGTAGAAGCTCGCCTCGTCCCAGTAGACCAGGCGCGTCTCCACCACGAACGGCATTAGCAGCGACACCTCTTTGCGGAAGCGGATGATCATTGACGCCTGCAGGATGCGCACGTCTGTGCCACGCCAGTGCCGGTAGAGCCCGGTGCGGACGTAGTAGCCCCAACGGCCGAAGTCCATCTCGCGAGCGTACCGGGCGTTGTTCATGTGCAGGAAGGCGTCCAGGTCGGTGGTGGTGCACACGCTGTAGTTGCGGATGGTTTCGAGAGGCGAAATGCGGCGCAACAGGAAGCGGTCGGCGACGGTACGGGCCAGCAGTCTCCACAGATAATGCCCCTCAAAGCAGATGAAGAAGCCGGCGGCAGCCGACAGCGCCGGGTGCTCGGCCAGCACGCTCAGGAGACCCATCAGCGACAGCTGCAACAGGAGCGGCGCTTGTCGGTGGGCCCGCGCGGCACCGCCAGGCACGCCGCGCCCAGACCAGTGCGTGATGGCATTGGGGCCGTGCAGCAACAACTGCAGCACTTATCTTCTTATAGAAGATACCATACGCCAGCAAATGTCCATATCGTCTTGCTAGTGTAAAACACAAATTCAGAGCTGGGTTGGCACATGTGACATGGACTATATATGAAACATCAACTTCAAATACGTTTTTCGTCCATTCAGATTGTCTCAATGCATACAAATGCGTGCATCAAGTCCCTTGATACAATGTAACCCACAAAACAATAATGGCATTCAACGAAGCGCGCTAGACATGTTAGGGTGGACACGGAGCAGCCGTTTGCTCCATCAGCGTGGAGTGTCGGAGTGTCGAATCGCATCCATCGTGTAACATCTGATGCCGTTTTTGTAAATGTTTCGGTCCGAATTCTGCGCGAGACCCTCACAAGTGGCACACGGCCGTGAGCGTTCGGCGCTCTGCTCTCAATCTCTGCCGTGCTCCATTTTACTCATCAGAATGAGGATACAGCGCTTGCAGCACCATGCTGGGCCACCACAACATCGCTCTCCGCGCTCGCAAATGTATTTCAAGCACTTGTGATCCGCATTCAAACGTCGCCCACAGCGGACTGAGCCTCTAACACTGTACGTTCTAGTAACTACGTCATATGCACGCATAATTGCCGAGCCCTCGTCTCACAGCGCCAGTTGCCGCAGCCAGCCGGCAAGGGGGTGCTCCCCCGCCGGCCGCGCCTCCGCCGGTGCAGCCAGCTGGCAGGGGGTGCTCCCCAGCTGGCCGCGCCTCCGCCGGCCGATCGGTTCACATCTTCTCCAGCGGCCGCAGGCCCAGCACGCGCATGCCGTGCGCTAGCGTCAGGCGGCCGGCGTGGAACATGAGCAGCCGGGCCTCGGCCTCGGCCGCCGGTGCCCCCTTCACCGGCAAGCGTCTCAGCGCGCCACCCAGTGCGTTCGCCAGCCCGAAAAGGTACATCACCACGCGGCACGGCTCCAGCTGCGCGTGGCTGGCCACCAGCACCTCTTCGTAGCGCGCCACCTCGGCCTACGAGGGCGGCCGCCTCGGGTTCGAGCAGCGGCGCCAGCGGCGCGTCCGGGTTGAGCGGGCGGCCGCAGCGTCGCTCCAGACTGCAGAGCCGGCAGTGCAGGTACTGCAGCCGCACGCCGCCGTCGCCGTTCGGCTGCAGCGCCGCCTCCCAGTTGAACTCGTAGTCGCGCTGCCGCCGCTGGCGCAGATCGTTGACGATGACGGCCGAGGTGCCCACCACGTCGGCGGTGCGCTCCGGGTCCTCCAGCACGTCGGTGGTCGGTGCTCGCCGCTGCCGCTCCAGCATGCGCTCGCGCGCCTCGTCCAGCAGTTCGTGCATGAAGACGGCGGCGCCGCGGCGCGTGCTCATGCCGCGCACCCGGCCGAACGGGACGTGCTGCACACTGGCGTGCCAGTCGTGTCCCAGTCGTGATAGCACAGCGCGCAGGTTGCGAAAGTGCGCCGTCTGGCCGGCGTCCACCACGTAGAGGAGGCGGCGCCGGCCGAAGCGGCGCCACCGGTCCTCGGCGGCCGCCACGTCGCGCGTTAGGTAGACGGCCGAGCCATCGGAGCGTGCCAGCGTCACCTCAACGTCGCCGTCTAGGCAAGCCACGGTGGCTCCGTCGCGCTCCGTCAACGCGCCGCGCTCAGCCAGCCGTGCCAGCAACGAGGCGCATGCCGAAGCCGGGTACAGCGACTCGCCGTCCACGTGGTCAAACGTAACGGCCAGGCGTTCGTAGGCGGCGCGCAGGCTGTCCAAGCTGAGCTGGCGGCAGGCAGCCCAGCGGCGCCGCTCAACCGCATCACCCGTCTCCAGGCGGTGAAAGGCGCGGCCCGCCGCCTCGCGCACGACCGGCTCGTGCTCCGCGCGCCGGCTCGTCTCGACGTACACCTGCAGCAGGCGGGCCACGCCGTCGTCGCCCAGCGCCTCGGCGTCCAGCCCGGCCGTCTCGCAGCCGTGCGAGAGCAGGCCGAACTGGGCGCCCCAGTCGCCAAGGTAGTTGACCCGTACGGGCGCCGGCCCCACCGCCGCCAGAATGTTGCATACGAAGTTGCCGACGATCGTGGAGCGCAGGTGGCCCACGTGAAACGGCTTGGCGATGTTAGGCGAGCTGAACTCGACCACAGCGTGCTCGGCCTCCACGGCAGCGGTCAGCTCGCCGCGCCAAAACTCGTCAGGCCGGCGCGTCACGCCGTACACCGCGGCGTCGCGGAACACCGCCGGCTCGAGGTCGATCAGCAGCTGGCCGCGACGGCCGGCGCTGACGCCGCACACCAGGTCGCTGCCGGCGGCCGGCAGGCGCTCGCGCAGCCGCCGCTCGGCGCCGGTCGGCAGCGTGGTGGCGGGAAGCGCCAGGCTGGACCGCGGCCCGGACGCCACCGTCAGTTGGCCCATCAATTGGGCGGCGCTGGGAGGCGACGGCACGTGCCCGGCCAACGCGTCCGCCAGCCGCGCCGCCACCGCCGACCGGATCCCACCCGACATGGTGGCGGGCGCCGCCCACCTGCGCAGAAGAGGCATCGCTGTCTGAGAAGGTCCGACATCGCCGAGTCTGCGGTCCATGTCTGACGCAGCGGCGTTACGCACGACAGCTGTCAAATGCCTTTTTCCAGGGATCTCCACGTGCGAGGAGCTTCGGAGACCACTCGCCGCTGCCTCAAACGTCGTTCTGCCCTCAGAATGCAGTCCACCATGGTCACCGTGTGGCGTTATCTCCTCCGGCCGAGCGGTTCACGGTGTCTCCCACTGTTACATGCACATCACTACCCTTTCCAAGCAGTGATTTCGGAGTAAATGATTTAACTTACTTATGTAGCCAAAGGTGAACCAGTAGACCACAACACAACAGACCCAGTATGGTCAGAGGGTAAAACAAATCTTTCTGCTAGCCCCCACTGACATTTTGTACCATTGAGCATCGTTCTTTGTTCCCTATCTAGCAGCGAAGCTCTTACGCAGTCAATAATTTTTACCTCATTGTCATGCAATTTTGACTGATAGAGCAGACGTTGGTACGGCACTTCATCAAATGCCTTACTTAAATCTTGATAGACGACTCAACTATTGCCTTTATCTATTTGACCGGTAACATGGTCCACGAAATCTGGGGGCCTTGTTCTACAGGACCTACCAGAAATAACACCATGCTGACTACTATTTATCAACTGGTGTCTTTCTAAGTGCGACTGAATGCTAACTTCAGTGGGTTTCTCTAAGATCTTACAAACTAGTGAGGTTATATTCTCAGACCTGTAGTTTCTGACACTCCTATGGTCCACATCTTAAAGATTGGTACTACATCGGCACTGCGCCCGTCTTCGGGTATTACAAAAAACTCAATGATCGAGTGAATAATAGCATAAGACGATAAGCCAAAACACTGTCGCATTCATTCAACACTCTACCATAGACCTGATCAGGCCCGGCCGCGTTATTAACCTTGATTTCCTCCAGGCTATCCCTTATCATACCCTCCTCGGCTAACGTAAAATCTACGAGACTGCCTTCAGTCAGATTTTGCCTATTTTCAGGGAGATCACGCGTGGTCTCCTTTGTAAAAACTGAAGAAAACGAGCATCGACAATGCTCCTGTCCTCTACAAAAGACTTTCCATCTTTCTCGAGAGGGCCAACTGAGAGTTCATTCTATTTGAATTTGTAGTACCTACAAAACTTAACGCCGCCTGAGCACGTGACTGCCCGCCATATCTCTGATAATATTTTGGTTGCCCGATTTCCTGCTTAACCTTCTTTCTTGCAATTTTGTGCACTGTCTTGTTCCTGCACCTTTTGCTCATATGCCCCCTTCTTTCCCGCCATCGAATTACGCACTGTCTGTGTCAACCATGGGGGCTTCCTAGAGACCTTTTCTCTCATTTCTCTTGTCCGTCCCAGTGGCTTAGTTGGTTAGAGCGCCTGCATTCCGACACACTCATCCGTGGCGGGATGGGTTCGAGTCGCTTTAGGGCACTCGCTATTTGCCCTTGGCAGGTATGGCCTGCGGCCGGTGGCAGCGGTCGCGCTAAAGGTCAGTTGACGTCAGAGGACAGGACGGACCGTGCCGAGCAATGCGGCACGTTAAGCTTTCGCCACTAAATTCTGCCGTTGCCTGGAACTGCGCGATCGGATGGTGGGGGTCAGGGTTCACACAGCAAGTACTGCTTAGCGTGAGCGCTGATCCCAGAAATCCATCCATTCGGAGGATTCGGACCAGATTTATGAAAATAAAATAAAAAAGGGGACGAACCTTTGCTGTCCTTCCTCTAAACTACCCCTGAACACTTCCCACATCTGATGTGCAGTGAGACCAGACAGAATATCCTCCCACTCGATACATGCAAGAAAGGCTGTAATGGGTTCAAATTTACACCTAGCAGAATTCAAAATTCACTTATCCCAGTGTCTAAACTAGTTCGAGTACCAGACATGTCACGGAATAAAACACGTCAGGGCATGCAAGAATAGTTTTATTGGATATGATGACCTGTCAGAACAAAAACATTGCAAACTTTATAACAATATCCACACAGCCCATACATCCTGAAAAACTCAAATCCTGCTCAGGATTAGCTGTCTTTCACATTTTGGCATTGAGAGAAGGACAGTATTTCAATAATATGTGTAACTGTTCCATTATTCAGGGAGTATGGCAGTCCCTTACCCCATCACATCTTAGACGCTGGGTCAGCGTCAAGTGCAAAACTGCTCTAGACAACAGCATTTCAATGTTGCGTAGGCACGTTCCTCAATATGTCATGCTTTGGCCACGTCATGGAACGTTTATATGACGCAGGAGTCACTGCCAGACTAGCGGTGTAAGGATTATCACTATAGCGAACGGGCTGACTCACTTATAGTGCTTCCACGCGCCGTAAGGTGACGTTGGTGGCCTATGTCAGTATGTTCATGATTCGAGCGTTAAGTGCACGAGTTTAAGCCCTTCTCGTGGAGTTCTTGCATAGGTGTCAGTCATTCTATTTTTCGCATTTGCATTTTCGGTTACGGCGCTATTCTCAAAGAGAATGCTTCACATTTAAAGATATTGAAGCAAGCATCATATTTGATGAAACAAGCATACTTACAACTACTGGTATGCTATCAAGTAGAATAGACTGCCCTAGGCAACACAGATTCTCGATTACGTAAATATGCTTCTCGATATGCCCCTGTTTGCCTACGTCGTCGTACCTTGCAAAACATTGATTGAGAGCGAACTGACGGCCGTTATATCTGGAAATCGTGCCCACGAACACCACCTTTGAACGAATGGGCATTTGTTGTCTTCGATCGCCGCATGGCTCATGAATTGGCAGGATCTGGATGGCGTTACTGCGGCGTTATAAATGTCGAGGTGACCCTGGGATACTCTCCCATTTTGGCGGGCGAGTAGCTCAGAAACTAGAAGGGTTTAGATCTTAAGAAGGGCAGGCCTGTGAACTGCACCAAAAGGTCTTGGATGGGAAAAAACTGTGAACTGCACCAAAAGGATGGCTATTTCAGTTAAAAACCCCATGGAAATGTGGAGCACCCTCTTCAAGTCATCTGATTCCCAGTTCTTGTATTTAACGTGTTCAGGTGCTTGAAGGCCAACTGTCATTAGTTAAAGGGAATGTTCCACATTTGAGGATATGGAAGTAATCATCAGATATGATGAAGTGAGCCCACTTACTGCTACTGGTATACTTTTAAGTGGAAAAGACTGCCCAGGACAACGCAATTTCTCTGTTAAGTAAAGACGTTCTTGAAAACGTCATTACGGTTCTGGGGCACATAAGGGGCCAACCTGAAATTTGACCTTATTTGACCTCACTTGACCCAAAGGTCATGACCTAGGGGCCTCAAACTTTGACCTAAGTGAGTTTATGTACAGGCCAACACATCCCGTGAAATCGGTGTTTCTAGCCCTCTTGGTTCCCAAGATCTCAGGGGGGCAAAATGACCCCCACCCGAGCGAACGGTATCCAGCCGGCCACCCGCACGCGTGTTAAGAATGGCGTGACTGTGAACTGCACCAAATAATCTTCAAGATGGCTAGTTCGGCTTAAAACCCCATACAAATGTGGAACACTCCGTTTAAAAGCAGTGCCCATCCTTGGGGCGCAATTCGAATACATACTCCAGCGAAACCGCAGGCCTAGTTACGTCTAATGACACTGGGTACCGCAACTTCAGTGCCATCCAGACGTAATTATATAAATTTTAATCATTTTCGACTCAAACTTACGCTGCCAACGCTTTGAAACAGCACTACACTTCTTCCTTGCAGTCGCCATAGCCATCGTCGTGAAGAACGGCACAATCTGCCAGGAGACCGCTGTCACTGTCACTGAATGACGTCAATACAAACGATCGTTTGTGATTGGTACCGAGAAGCCGGTTGGTTGGAGTTTGAATCAGTGCGTCATTATAGACCATGTGATGCTACATTTCCTAAAGCCAAAACACGCTTCGCGAAAAACCGCCATAATAAACACCAAAGATAAAAAATGAAAGCCATCGTATAACGTTCCGCGGAATTCGCGCGATAAGAACTTCATGCTTGCATATATTTTGTCTGCACAGAGCACTTCAGGCTTTCGTAGGATTTATTACATTTACATTTAGACCAATAAGTGTGCTGCAAACATAACAGAACACACACGCTGCAAAAACAGGACATATAAAATGCATTTCTTTCATAGTGGTGTGCAGGGAGTTCAATGAGATTTCTACCGCTGGAGCGGCTACTTCAAATTGAAATTGTGCGCCATAGAGAAGGATTTAGAGAAAACTGGTACTACTGGTGCAATTGTATGTTTTTGATCTGACAAGTGAGACATACAAAAAGGTGGCCAGCTCCCTTTGCTGCAGACATTTGTGGTGACTAACTGCAGAAAGGAATAAAACAATGGTCACATTCCTTTTTGACCTTGAAGACAGTATGGTCGTTGAGGAGGCGGAATTCGTGTGACGTCTCTATGACGTCATGAATCTGTGCCTTCAAAACAGGCAGATTGAAATAGTCTGCGCAAGTTCACTAGTGACCAGCTCAATGGCAAGAGGGATTTGAAACCTTAAAAAGGGCATTACTCTACAATGCATGGAACGGCCCTGAACATGGGTATCTCAGTTTAAAACCCCATATAATGTAGAACAGTTGCCCTGGTTGCTATTCAGGTGAATCAGTTGATGATGGCATCACAAAGAATTATTCACCACCTAAAATTATCTTTCAGTAAATCACAGTTGCAAAGCAAATACTCTCAGTGGCATAGCAGGATATAGACAGGGGAGGTGAAGAAAACAACTTACGTTTTTTTTGGTGCATTACAGAAAAAAACATACCACCCAGCACTGTTCTTTCTTCCAAGTCTAACCCCCAAGCATTTGGCATATTGCCTGGCTATTTGTAGTTATCACATATAGGCACCACTACCAAATATTCTTGGCAGCTATCTACATACTATCATTAGTAAGTTAACCACTCATAACATAAGTTGTTTGGTCCATTAGGGACAAACATTATTCACATAGATAAGACAGTATCATTAGCCTTATTCCTCCGAAAAAACACAATATATCTGCACTCTCCTGTTTTTTTCAGGGAATAAGGCCAACACTACTGTCTTATCTAGTTCACCATTCACAAGAACTAACCCAGATGCACCAACAAAAATTAATTGTACAATCACTATATGCCCACACAAAGGTACCAAACTCTCACCAACAAGACAAGAACCTGGCATGCATGAGGTGCACTGAGCTTGGCTTATTTTGATTTCAGTGCCAAAAGTGTCAAACACTTCAGTCACTTCAGTCACTTAAGTGCCAAACAATTATTACACAAACAAGCATGGGTTTTAGTGTCATGGCATGGGCTTGGCACCAGTATTCCACTGCAATGTGTCTGTCCAATGGCTAAGTTGGTTGGAACTCCTGCCTTCCAACCCACCCAGCCCTGGCAGGGTGGGTTTGAGTTGTCTAATGAGCTTGCTGTGTATGCTTGACGGGAATGACCAGCGCCTACAGCGGTGGCCATGCTTAAGTTCAGGTGAGGTCAGAGGGCAGCATGGACCATTCTATAAGTTTTCTTAATGCCACAAGTTTTCTGCAATGTATTAGTTAACTGCTCTGAGCCCCTCACCCCTGCAAATAGTTATCTGACTCTAAATTCATTTTTAATGGACTGTTTCTCACTACTATAAACTTACATTTTAGGGTACATGCCACCTTTCAATATATTGCAGCAAGCATCACATGAGACAGAATAAGCCCAGTTATGAAGACTGGTATACTTCACGTGGAAAAACTGCTCTGGATGACAAAATTCTCATCAATAAACCTGCTCCTTGATGTGTTATTGTTTAATTGTGTCATGGTATTGTGTGCTCACCTTTTGGCCCTTTTTGGAGCACTCTTGTATATCTATCTGCAAGTTTCAGATTTCTAATTGTAATCACATATTCAGCTATAGATTTCCTTCAGTTACGTGATTGGAAGTCTTATTTTTGCAACAACTAGGATGAATGTAAGCCTTCTGGTATAGCATATTAAGCATATTAGCATATTAGTATAACATATTAATATAGCATATTAGCATATTAATATAGCATATCAATATAGCATATTAAGCATACAAAAGTAAAATGTGTTTAAATCTTGCATGCCTTACACAACATTGGTTGATTCTATTCTAGGTCACTTTGCTTGGAAGTCATGTTTGAGAATGCCAGATGTGAACAACTAGACAATTATATATTTCTCAGTCTTGATTGCAGCATGGCCACTGAAATGCCATGATTTATATGATGCTACTGTAGTACCGTGGATGCCTGTGTGACCTTCGAAGTCTGTACAAGATAGTCTGCACATCTTTGCAGGCATGTAGCTCTGGAACTACAGGGTTTAGATCCTAATAATAGTGACTGCAACACAAATTTTCAAGATGGCTATTTCAGTTCAAAACCCCATGGAACTGTGTAATACTCCCCTTAATTAATCCCAGATTTTGTTCCAGATGAGCCCCTATTCCCAACCACAATCTCATCCCCTGTCCACCTGTGAACAGAGATGTAGTTTCTTATTCAGTTGGGAGGAAGGCAGCCCACCTTTCCCCAACCTTTTGGTCAAGGTAGTTCAAATCTGGGGAGATGCTCTTTGGAAAGCTTGCATCATTTTTCTACTGTTCATCCTTACTTATTTTACAAAACTGCAACCCTGACTGAGCAGTTGCAATGGCAATGAGGTGTCACTTCATAACCTCATCCCATGTGATGTCCTCAGCCAGCCAAAAAATATATCTGCTGTATAGGATACTTACACAAGGTTGATGCGCTGAAACTCATGCTTCCATGCACATAACTCAAACAACACCAAATTTTGCCAACATTTGCCATTGTTTTGGGGGACAGGATGTTTTTATTTTCACCTCAAATTCCCCTGGCACCATTACAATTCCTTGACACAATGAGCCTTTATGTCCTGGAATTGGTAATTTTTTACTTTGGTACCTGTATGGCCGACGGAGGGAAGAGCTACGCTAGCTGCAGGGTTTCGAGTATTGTCGTCCGGGGGAAAAGCTGTGAGGCATCGGCTGACATTGTGACGTCACTGAAAATGGTTTTGCATCGATCGGGATGGGGGTCCTTTCGGGCCGACTGAAGGCCATAAGGCTTTTGAATGTGACATGTCACTGGTATTCGGCTGGGTATGTGACGTCACGGGTCGTGAGTTTGCAAGGCTCTTTTGGGTCCACCGAATGCCGTAATGCATCAGCTGGCCATGTGTCGTCACTGTTATTCGATTAAACATCAGGCCTCGACCGACCTCGGCGACCGGCCTCGTTCCATCTTTACTTTTCGTACCTGACTGCTGCAAGCATTTGCGTGCCGCATAAAGGTTTGACCGAATCACCTCAATGTGTGACGTCCCTAATCATCACTTCATACGGGTGCACTTAGGCCCCACGACCACGGTGTGTCATGGTCTACGAAGTATCACCGGATAGCGTGACGCCACTGGTATTCGAATAAATACTGAGCGCAACAGGCCGTGCTTTATTTTTACCTTTGTATCTGACTACTGCAAGCATTGGCGTGCTGGATGAAAGCTGCCGAACCACCTGAGTGTGTGACGTCACTGGTCACGAGTTTCACCGGTGCCTTTCGGCCAACTGAAGACCACAAGGTGTCAGCTAACGACGTCACTGCTATACGACCGATTGTAAGACGTCAATGGTCGTGGGTTTCCACGTGTCCTCTAGGACCGACGAAATGCCGTAAGGCATCAGCTGGCGATATGACGTCACTGGTATTTGGCTGAACATCAGCCAACAGGTCATGCTCCATTTATACCTTTCGTACATGTCTGCTGCAAGTATTGGCGGATTTTTGCGGCCAACTGAAGGCCATAAAGCATCAGCTAGCGATGTGACGTCACTGGCATCCGACCGTGCGTGTCGCTGGTCATGAGATTTTACGGCCTCTTTTGGGCCGACGAAAGGTCATACGGCACTGACTGACGATGTGACGTCACTGGTATTCGAATGAACTTCGGGCGCGACAGGCCATGTTCCACCTTTATCTTTGGTACCTGTCCATTGCAAGCATTGCCGTGGAAGGCTCTGCCAAATTACCTGAGTGTGTACGTCACTGACCATTAATTTGTATACTCTTCTGAACCTACTATAGGCCACAAAGCATCAGCTGACGATATGATGACACTAGGTCTCGACTAGACATCATGCGCAACAGGCCATGCTCTATCTAAGCCATGTTTCGTCTGTACCTTTCGCACCTATCTACTGCAAGTATTCGCGCGACACATAGGGGCTCTGCCGAATTACCTGAGCGTGTGGTGTAACTAGTCATGAGTTTACGCGGGTTTACTCTGGCTGACCGAAGGACATCAAGCATCAGCTGACGATATGACGTCACTGGTATTCGACTATACTCCAGGCGCGACAGGCCATGTTCCATCTCTACCTTTCGTACCTGTCTCTTGGAAGTATTGGCGTGCTGAATGAAGGCTCTGTCGAGTCTCCTGAGTAAGTAACGTCACTGGTCAAGAGCTTTTTACGGGACCTTTTGTACCCCCAAACGGTATAATGTATCAGCTGACGATATGACGTCACTGATGTCCGACTTAACATCAGGCGCGACAGGCCATGTTCTATCTTTACCTTTCGTACCCGTCTATTACAAGTACTGACGTGCTGAATGAAGGCTCTGTCGAGTCTCCTGGGTGTGTAACGTTACTGGTCATGAGTTTTTTCTGGCTCCTTGGAACCCTCTATAGGGAAAAATGCATCAGTTGACGACGTGATGCCAATGGTGTTTGACTTAACATGAGGCGTAACAGGTCATGTTCCATCTTTGCCTTTCGTACCTGTAAAGTATTGGTGCGTTAAATGATGGCTCTGCCGAGTCACTTGAGTGTGCGACGTCACTGGTCATGAATTTTTACGACTATTTTTGGCTGAGCGAAAGCCATAAGGCATCAGCTAACGAAATGACTTCACTGGTAGTCCACTGAGTGTGTGACGTCACTGGTCATGAGCTTTTACGGGCCTTTTTTGGCCGAGTTCAGGCCATTAGGCATCAGATAACGTTATGGCGTCACTTGTATTCGAATTAACATCAATTGCAATAAGCCATGTTTCATCTTTACCTTTCGCATCTGCCTACTGCAGGTATTCGTGCGCTACAAAAAGGCTCTGTCGATTCGCCTGAGCGTGTGGTGTAACTGGTCATGAGTTTGTGCAGGTTTACTCGGGCTGACTGAAGGACATCAAGCATCAGCTGACGATATGACGTCACTGGTAATCGACTAAACTCCAGACGAATCATCTGAGTGGGTGACGTCGCTGGTCATGAGTTTATACGGATTCACTTGGGCCGCCCAAGGCCACAAAGCAACACCTCCCGTGAAGCATCACAGGATGATATGTCGTCACTGTTATTCGACTTAACATCAGGTCCAACATGCCACGTACTTTCTTTACCTTTCGTACCTGTCTATTAAAGGTATTGACGTGCTGAATAAAGACTCCGTCGAATCTCCTGAGTTTGTGACGTCACTGGTCACGAGTTTTTATGGGCTCTTTTGAACCCATTATAGGTTGTAATGCATCGGCTGACGGCATGACGTTACTGGTGCTCGACTAAACATCAGGCGCAACAGGTCATGTTCCATATTTGCCTTTCGTACCTGGCTGCTGCAAATATTCGCGTGCTATATGAAGGCTCCGCCGAATCACCGAGTACGTGACGTCACTGATCATCAGTTGGTAGGAGGTCACTTGGCCACCTATGGCTACGAAATTCCGCAGCAGAGGCGGGAGATGCACCATAGTTAAGCACACTAATTTTATTGTGCGCACCATTAAGTAGCAGCTTCAAACGCAACGGGCTGTTTCAACGACTAAAATTTTGAACAAACGTAAACACAAAACAAAGGTGATCCCAGCCCACAAACCGACGTATATGCAAAGCTATTCCGCCCGACATCACAGGATGCGCCCCTGAGCAGCTACGGTCCGGAATGTCCTGATGGCTAAATAATAAAGGGCGCCGCCTAGCGGTCATAAGTCTGGGCCACAGACCGAATATCAGTGACGTCATATGGTCAGATGATGCTTGATGTCCTTCCGTCAGTCCGAGTAAGCCCGCGTAAACTCATGACCAGTTACACCACATGCTCAGGTGATTCGGCAGAGCCTTTATGTAGCGCGCGAATACTTGCAGTATAGAGGTGCGAAAGGCAAAGATGGAACATGGCCTGTTGCGCCTGAGATTAAGTCAAACACCAGTGACGTCATATCGTCAACTGATGTCTTGTACCCTATAGGTACAAAAAAGCGGCCCATAAAGGACTCATGACCAGTGACATTACACACTCAGGAGATTTCACAGAGCTTTCCTTACGCATGTCAATGCTTACAATAGACAGGTACGAAAGATAAAGACGAACATGGTCTGTCGCGCCTGGTCTTAAGTTGAATACCAGTGACGTCACATCGCCAGATGATGCTTGATGTCCATCAGTCAGCCCGAGTAAACCCGCGTAAACTCATAACCAGTCACGCCACACGCTCAGGTGATTGGGCAGAGCCTTTATGTGGCGCGCGAATACTTGCAGTAGATAGGTGCTGAAGGTAAAGATGAAACTTGACATATTGTACCTGATGCTTAATTGAATACCAATGACGCCATATCGTTGCCTGATGCCTAATGGCCTTAAGTCGGCCGAAAAAGGCCCGGGAAAACTCATGACCAATGGCGTCACACACTTAGTGGATTACCAGTGACGACACATCATTAGATGATGCCTTATGGCTTTCACTCGGCCAACAATAGCCTGTAAAAACTCATGACGACGCACTCAGGTGATTCGACAGAGCCATCATTAGGCTCGCCGATACTTTAACAGGTGCGAAAGGCAAAGATGGAACATGACATGTTGTGCCTGATGTTAAGTCGAACACCAGTGACATCATATCGTCAGCTGAAGCATTATACCATATAGGGGGTTGAAAAGAGCCCGTAAGAGCTCTCGACCATTGACGTCATATAACACGCGAATGCTTGCAGTAGGCAGGTACGAAAGGTAAAGATGGAACATGGCCTGTTGCGCTTGATGTTGAGTCGAATACCAGTGACGTCATATCATCCCGCGATGCTTCACAGGATATGATGCTTTGTTGCATTGGGGTGCCCAAGTGAGCCTGTATGAACTCATGACCAGCGACGTCACGCACTCAGATGGTTCGGCACCACCTCGATATAGCGCGCGAATGCTTGCAGTGAACAGGTACGAAAGGCAAAGATAGAGCATGGCCTGTTGCGCATGACATCTAGACGAAAACCGGTGACGTCATATGGTCAGCTGATGTGGTGTGGCTTACGGTAGGTTCAAAGCAGTCTATATAAATTAATGGTTAGTGACGTTACACACTCAGGTAGTTCGGCAGAGCCTTCCTTCAGCATTCAAATGCTTGCAATGGACAGGTACCAAAGGTAAAGATGAAGCATGGCCTGTCCCGCCTGAATTTTATTCGGATACCAGTGACGTCACATCTTCAGTTAATGTCGTATGACCTTTCGTCGGCCCAAAAGAGGCCGTAAAATCTGATCACAAGTGACATCACACACAGTCGAATGCCAGTGACGTCACATCATTAGGTCATGCTTTACGGCTCTCAGTTGGCCCCCAAAGATCCATAAAAATGCATGACCAGTGACGTCACACACTCACGTGATTTGGTAGCTTTTATTCATCACGCCAGTGCTTGCGGTAGACAGGTACGAAGGTAAAAATGAAGCATGACCTGTTGCGACCAACATTTAGTCGAATATCAGTGACGTCACGATACCTGGTGATATTTCACGGAACATGATACACCGCGGCCGTGGGGCCTAAGTGCACTCGTATCAAGTGATGATTAGTGACGTCACGCATTCAGGTGATTCGGTCAAGCTTTTATTCGACACGCAAATGCTTGCAGCAGACAGGTACGAAAGGTAAAGATGGAATAAGGCCTGTTGCGCCTGATGTTTCATTGAATGCCAGCGACGACATATCGTCAGGTGATGCTTTACGGCATTCATTACACCCAAAAGATCCCTAAAGCCTCACAACCAGTGACGTCACACATCCAGTCGAATACCAGTGACATCATATCGCTAGCAAATGCCTTGTAGCATTCAGTTGGCCCAAAAGAACCCCGATCGATGGAAACCCATTTTCAGTGACGTCACTACGTCGGCTGATACCTGACAGCATTTCTCCATCACGGCAGTACAGGAACCCTGCAGCCAGCGTAGCTCTCCCCACCGTCGGCAATACAGGTACCCAAGTAAAAAAAAGCCCTGGAATTGGTGTTGCTCGACTGTAAGCATCTCATCGCATTCAGATTTACAATGCACATGCACCAGAACTGTCACACAAATTTTGTCAGACATTGGACATGCTTAGCATATTAGGCATATTTTGCAGTCTGGATCAGTGGTGCCAAATTATGAATGATTTCGGTCATCGTCGGCAATGGTACCAGACCTTGCGAGATGGCATTGTTCATCACCTCATGTCTTTAAAAATATCGACACCAAAAATAATCGTACACCACCTCATCTTTTCAAGACATAAACGCTAAAAATAAACACAAAACAAGAATGTTTCAGGGACATCTACCCATCTTACCTCCCAGATACGTCAACGGTAATCACGATAACCACCGCAGGCGTCCACCAGGCGCCGGTCCGCCGGATTGATGGCACGATACTGACGCATGAAGGCTATCGCGATGAAATAACCAACGCTTGTGTTTTTACGGCTGTCAATCTAGCAGCAGATTGACATCCAATTGCCAGTTGGATATTGCGGGCGTCTCGATTGCCTTGAAATTTGGTGTGCAGGGCCTTCTCAACACGTTGATTCCGAAAATTACTGCCTTTGGAGTGGAATTTTGCGTAATTTTTGAGTTATACGCTGCGTAACATCCCAATGTGATATTGCGGGGCGTCTCGATTGCGTCCATATTTGGCGTGCAGGGCCTTCTCAACACGCTGATTCCGGAAGTCACTGCCTTTGGGGTGGAATTTTGCGTAATTTTTTAGTTATACGCTGCGTAACATCCCAATGTGATATTGCGGGCGTCTCGATTGCCTCTAAATTTGGTGTGCAGGGCCTTCTCAACACGCTGATTCCGAAAATCACTGCCTGTGGGGTGGAATTTTGCGTAATTTTCGAGTTACACGCTGCGTAACATCCCAATGTGATATTGCGGGGCGTCTCGATTGCGTCCAAATTTGGTGTGCAGGGCCTTCTCAACACGCTGATTTCGAAAATCACTGCCTTTGGGTGGAATTTTGCATAATTTTTGAGTTATACGCTGCGTAACATTCCAAAGTGATATTGCGGGGCGTCTCGATTGCCTTGAAATTTGGTGTGCGGGGCATTCTCAACACGCTGGTTCCGAAAATCACTGCTTTTGGGGTGGAATTTTGCGTAATTTCCGAGTTGTACGCCGCGTAACACAACAGTTGGATATTGCGGGGCGTCTCGATTGCCTTGAAATTTTGTGTGCAGGGCCTCGTCTACACGCTGATTCCGAAAATCACAGCCTTTGGGGCAGAATTTTACGTAATTTTTGGGTTATACGCCGCGTAACATCTCAGTGTGATATTGCGGGGCGTCTCGATTGCCTTGAAATTTTGTGTGCAGGGCCTTCTCAACACGCTGGTTCCGAAAATCGCTGTCTGTGGTGGAATTTTGCGTAACTTCCGAGTTATACGACGCGTGACAGCTCAGATGCGCTTTGGAATATGTGTCCTGGAATTCGCCTTTGGGCCTGTCCCTATCAGTTCACTGGAGAAGGTCAGTTCGCGAAATGCGATTGATAACCGTGTGGTGATATCGTTGACTTGGTGGTATCACCCAGTGGCATCCCTCTCAGCTTTGCCTCGTTTCTGACATTTTAAGTGGTTGAATAATAGTCCGATGTAGCCACGAGCATTGTTTGTCCTGACCAAAAACAAACTGACAAGATGTCGCTAGTGACTAAACCAATCGTGCTTCACCGCTGGAGCCTGAAGATTTGGGTGATGTCACCGTCTGTCTTATCTCCCAAGAACGCTGGTGACGCTGGTGGAACAGGGCATGCTACTTGTGCACGCCATGCCCATGTTATTGGCTGGCCGTCAACATCAGCCCGCTGCTGCTGACCTTGGTGGAGACGCTGCACTTCACGAGCCTGCCGGACGGCGGTGGCGACACCCCGGTGGTCAGCGTGTTGAGAAGGCCCTGCACACCAAATTTGGAGGCAACCGAGACGCCCCGCAATATCACATTAGGATGTTACGCAGCGTATAACTCGAAAATTACGCAAAATTCCACCCCAAAGGCAGTGATTTTCCGAATCAGCGTGTTGAGAAGGCCCTGCACACCAAATTTGGAGGCAATCGAGACGCCCCGCAATATCACATTGGGATGTTACGCAGCGGATAACGCGACAATTACGCAAAATTCCACCCCAAAGGCAGTGATTTTCGGAATCAGAGTGTTGAGAAGGCCCTGCACACCACATTTGGAGGCAACCGAGACGCCCCGCAATATCACATTGGGATGTTACGTAGCGTATAACTCGAGAAATACACAAAATTCTTCCACAAAGGCAGTGATTTTCGGAATCAGCGTGTTGAGAAGGCCCTGCACACAAAATTTCAAGGCAATCGAGACGCCCTGCAATATCACATTGGGACGTTACGTAGCGTATAACTCAAAAATTGCGCAAAATTCCACCCCAAAGGCAGTGATTTTCGGGATCAGCGTGTTGCGAAGGCCCCGCACACAAAATTTGGAGGCAATCGAGACGCCCCACAATATCACATTGGTATGTTACGTAGCGTATAACTCGAAAATTACGCAAAATTCCACCCCTAAGGCGGTGATTTTTGGAATCAGCGTGTTGAGAAGGCTCTGCACACCAAATTTGGAGGCAATCGAGACGCCCCGCAATATCACTTTGGAATGTTACGCAGCTTATAACTCGAAAATTACGCAAAATTCCACCCCAAAGGCAGTGAATTTCCGAATCAGCGTGTTGAGAAGGCCCTGCACACCATATTTGGAGGCAATCGAGACGCCTCGCAATATCACATTGGGATGTTACGCAGCGTATAACTCGAAAATTACGCAAAATTCCACCCCAGAGGCAGTAATTTTCGGAATCAGCGTGTTGAGAAGGCCCTGCACACCAAATTTGGAGGCAATCGAGACGCCCCGCAATATCACCTTTGGATGTCATGCAGCATCTAACTCGAAAATAACGCAAAATTCCACCCCAGAGGCAGTGATTTTCGGAATCAGCGTGTTGAGAAGGCCCTGTACACCAAATTTGGAGGCAATCGAGACGCCCCGCAATATCATATTGGGATGCTAGGCAGCGTATAACGCAAAAATTACGCAAAATTCCGCCCCAGAGGCAGTGATTTTCGGAATCAGCGTGTTCAGAAGGCCCTGCACACCAAATTTGGAGGCAATCGAGACGCCCGCAATATCACGTTGGGATGTTACGCAGCGTATAACGCAAAAATTACGCAAAATTCCATCCCGAAGGCAGTAATTTTCGGAATCAGCGTGTTGAGAAGGCCCTGCGCACCAAATTTCAAGGCAATCGAGACGTCCCGCAATATCCAATTGGCAATTGGATATCAATCTGGTGATAGATTGACAGACGTTGTTTTTTCAGGGTGGAGGTCTAGGAGCGTTGGGTGGGAACGCTGGTCAGGGCGGTTAGCTTAGCTTAGCTTAGCTTAGGTCAGGTCAGGTCAGGTCAGGTCAGGTCAGGTCAGGTCAGGTTAGGTTAGGTTAGGTTAGGTTAGGCTACGTTAGGTTAGCCCAGTGAGCTGGCTGGTCAAGCCTAGCCTAGGCTAGGCTAGTCTAAACTGGGCTATAAGGCCCATGAAGTATGGGTTTTTGGTTTGGTTTCCATTTCTCCTGATTTGTGACTAGGCTGAGTCATGGACTAACGCAGATTTGAGCGTGACTCATGAATCATGGTAGTGAAGTAAACATTGGCATAAGGATCTCTCTGAAAGTCTGGAGTGACACAGGGGCATGCCCAAACGTTTGTTTGCCGTTACTTTTAGTCGTGATAAGAGGGGAGGTTGATATGACCCGCCAAGGTTTCTTGATGATATCTCTCCAGGATGGCGTGCGATCGCGATCGAATATCCGTTAGTCTATTGGGCATTTATACACGTGTTTAGCGCCAAAAACGCGTCCCTGGCGTTTGTGGTTTTGGAGCAGGGATGATCTTGGAGGAACTCTGCACGGCGATCTACCGGCTAGCCGGCTGGTGGAGGGGGGGGGGGGGGGGGGGGGGGCGGCAACCGGCGATGCCGTGGAACGCGCGCGGCGGGACGACATTGCAACATTGATGAAGCCATGCATCTCAAACGTGTTGTCCAAAGATGTAAAACCATGTACTATTGCGCTCGTGGTTGAGCAAGAAAGACACCTGTTTAGGTTTCGTGTTGCCATGAAGCATGGCCTATGTATGATGTAAAGCTGAAAAGGTGCGATTTCAAGCACTCGTGACTTTACTCGATACAGGCAGTTCGCGGCGTTGGTTGGGTGCGTATGCACTATGTTCACCTTAACATCTGCCATCCGAAGGTAAAATCCCATGCGTCTATTTTCCCCATGTTTTCGTTTTTAATGTTCTTTGGTTCGCTTCCTCAACATAAATTCAGTTGTTTGAACCATTCCGGATTTTTTAAGAAAAACTTCAAGCTAAAAGGGGCTAAAGGATGGTTCTGTAAAAGCGGTAAAAAGGCTTCGCTTTGTTGTCTCCGCCTTCACCTGTTCTGTCATCTCTAGAACCTGTCGCGTGTTTCCAGAGCCCATCTTATACGACAAAGTCCCTCTTAACACACTCAGCCCTTAGCCCTCCTAGCACATGGCCTTCCTCTCATCCCTGTCTTCCTATCGTCTTCTGCCCCGTGCTATGGTCTGCTCCCTGCCTTGTGCCATCATCTCCAGCCCTGTTCCATCCTGCTGTCTCCTATAGTGCACTCTTCTACGCTGTGCATCTCCGACTGGGGAGGGCCGTTGTAACTTGCCGCTTTCGTGATGCGTACTGCCGGCATGTTAAATGTTGCCCGGATTTGGCAGCGTGTAGCTGCACTCTACCTTCCCAAAATTTGTCGCTCCTGGCCATGTTACGCCTAGCCCCAGCACCAGCACCAGCCCCAGCACCAGCACTACCACCAGCCCCAGTCGCAAACCCAGGCCCAGCTCCAGGCGCTACCCAGGTCCAGACCCAGGCCCAGACCCAGCCGTAGTGCCAGTGCCAGTCCCAGGCTCAGCCCCAGTCCCAGCCCCAGTCCCAGTCCCAGTCCCAGTCCCAGTCCCAGTCCCAGTCCCAGTCCCAGTCCCAGTCCCAGCCCCAGTCTCAATCTCATTCCCAGCCCAGCCCTAGACCCAGCCTTAGTGCCAGCTCCAGCTTCCGTCACAGATCAAGGCCCAACCTCAGGCCTGGTCCCAGACCTAGACCCAGGCCCAGCCGTAGTACCAGGCCAGTCCCGGCCAGTCCCAGGTCCCGCTCAGCCCCAGTCACTTGCCCAGCCTCAGTCCCAAGGCCCAGGCCCAGGCCCAGGCCCAGCCGCAGACGCAGACGCAGACGCAGACGCAGACGCAGACGCAGACGCAGACGCAGTCGCAGCCGCAGCCGCAGCCGCACCCGCAGCCGCAGCCCCAGCTCCAGCCCCAGCCCCAACCCCAACCCCAACCCCAACCACATCCCCAGCCCCAGCCCCAGCCCCAGCCCACCCCTATGGTATACTACCTAGCTCCACGCTGATCACGTTACGCATGCAATCGACGGCTATGTAACCAGGAGGGATTTGGGTGCGGGGCCGCGTGGTCTATGTTCAGTAGTTGGGGTGGGGAACTCCAAAATGTCAAAATGGGCCCTGTAAGTCAGATGGGCGCCTCTGCAGGTCGTAATGGGTCCATTACTGGTCAGAACGGAGTAAAACTCTTGGCAGTAAATAATGGATCTTCTCCAGGTCATGCTTGGTCTGCATGTCATAATGGGTTATCTACAGGTCAGGATAGGTCCTCTTAAGGCAAGAATGACTCATCTAATGGTCAGAATGGGCCCTCTTTAAGCACTATGTTCACCTTAACCTAAACGGAGAGAAATCGGGTGTGGCGCATGCATGTCTGAAAGCCAAACATCACCTCTTCCTTCTCAAGACTCTGATATCACCTGACGACGGTCAGAGTTCCCTGGCCAAGACGTTGTGTGTATACTAAAACCAGACGTGCACGATAGCCTGAACAGTTAGGCAATCCGTGAAACTAATGTATCGTGTCAATCTTTCGTAAAATTGTAGCCGGTCAGTGCAGACACGACACGGCACCCAACTGGCGACAGTGAGAAGGGCTGAACGTCAAGCTGGCGGGTACAGGGTCATCAGACATAATGGTGCAGATGCAGGGGCAACAGCGTCATTTTAGCACAACTGAAAGTGACAGTCCGGATTCAGACCAGACGGGTCAGACTTGTCGCAGATAGATCGAGCTACGCCCTGATAAGGGAGCACGTGGTCTTTCATGGTGGGAACAAGACGAATTTTGTAAAGTCGACATTGAGGCAAAGATGCAGTCACAAGTAACACGGGAAAGAGATCTGAACTGCATATCGAATTCTGTCAATAGCGCTTACACAGCCCAAGATCGAGGGGTGAAGAAAATGCCCGTCCATAAGCTGAAGAACCTCACAAACAAAGCACAATGCCCAAATCCATGCAGTAACCTTTTAAGGCGGTGGAAAACCTGAATGATAAATAAACAGCTACCACTACACGAGGAAGGTATGCTAAAAAAATTGAAGTTTGCAGGCTAAAAAATGCGATTAAACCACCCGAATATTGTGGCCCTCATGAAGGGGTCTGTATGGTGAATCGAGAGAGAACGGGGAGATGAGCAGCTACGCTGGAAAGTCAGACAAAAACTGCAAAGCTCAAACCGATAAAGCTCGATGTGGCTAAGGGAGAACGAGTAGTCATCCATAAGCTCGAGAATGACGACGGCATCATCATGTGTCCAGCTGACATAGGCAACGCAACAGTTGCGAGAACAAAGAGGAGAGCATTCGCAAGCTGAACCAGGAACCTTTATCAACAATCGAGCAAAACCTGACCAAATTCCTGAAGAAGAGCAAAGAATGAGGAAACCTGACAGATGATCAATGCAAACATGCAAATCAAAGTCAAGATGAACTGTGGCACATGTACGGACTACCCGAGACACACGACCAAAGTACTTGTAACACCCATCGTTAGATGCCAAGGTTCAGCTCATCTGCTGAACCAGCTCCTGGCTAAGATGATCAACTCTCGAGGTGAGAAGACAAGACTTACGTGTACTGCCCTATGGCTAATGTCCTACGTGACGAAGTCAGCCCAATTCGTCTCCTTAGTACAAGACATGTGCCCAACACCTGGTACACAGATAGCCATTTTCGACGTGGCAAGTCTGTTCAACAACGTAACAGCGCGTGAAGCCCAGACTTGTGTTCAACACGAGATGAAGAACCCTAATACGCGCTTGGAAACAACGGACGTCCCAATCAACATCATAGGGCTACTCTCGTTCTTTGTTGCCTCAGCCTCGTTCCAGCCAAACAAATAATAATACCAGCTAGCCCAGGAAATGTTTAACACACGCCCGGGTGGCCGGCTAGATATCCTTCGCTGGGGTGGGAGGGGGTGGGGGGGGGGGGGGGGTGGGGGAGGTCAATTTGACCCCTGAGATCTCGTGAACTAAGAAAGTTAGAGACACCAGTATTACAAGGTGTATTGACCTTTACGTGAAATCACTTAGGTCAAAGTTTCAGATTTCTACGTGATGATCTTCGGGTCAAAAAAAGGTCAGACAATGTCAAGTTCCAGGCTGGTCCCCAAAGTGTCCCCAGAACCTAGATAACCGATTCCAAGAAAGTGGTTGTATCCTCATTCAAAGTCAGTGACCTAGGTCTGACCTTTTGATGGTTAAGGCGACCAAAATCATACAAGATTGCTTTGACTTTTGCATTTGACAAAGCGACAAAATTTCATTGCGACAAAGATTGCGCTAGGCTGTATGTTCCTAAAACAAAATATTGACCTGGTTCATTTTAGGTCAATGACCTATTCTGACCTCTAAGATGTCCATGGAAGATGTATAATGCGGTTCCAAACAGGTTGGTTTTGACCTTGGTGTGACATACATACCTGACCTTAGGTCACTGCTATTTGCTCATTCAACTGTTGCGTTGCCTAAGAAAGCAGCTCACAGATGTTTGGCTTCGTGTAATGCTCCATTGATGGATCAGATGAAAGGATTTCCTAGAAATTGTTTTCGCCATAACCACGGTCTGAATTTCACCTGCCATAGGGTCAGGGGCCTTGCGAGGTACATCTAAATGTTGTATGTCAAACGATCCGCCATTCAGTTGCCTACAGCTATGCAAAATTTGGCGTGGCCACGCCACGCCGTTCGGAAACCATTCTGGAAAAGCCTTTGGGGGGTCAATTTGACCCCCCCAACCGATCGCATGTTAATGCACATAACTAAATGGGTCATGCCCTTTCATTCTATTTTTAAATATTGAACTTTCAATTTTTTTTTGTTTTTGAAAAAATGGTCACGCACAATTTGTTCTCATCACTCAGTGATCAAGAATGTTGTCAACAACTGTAATATGGTTTTACATTGTTTGCAAGTAAAAGCAGCCTTCTATTTTCATTGGTTCGAGAGATACGAGCTTGGGACGTTTTACTACCCAAGAAACGGCCGTTTTTGAATTCTGCCAATGTGTTACGTTACACCTGTTTTGACGCAGAATTGCCCTCACATTCTATGGTGTGACGTAAACTGTCTAATGCCGATAGGTTTTGAGTTAGGTACAACTAACGTGGATCATGTCGAAAATGGCCATTTCGTGTAAAACGCATAAACCGGCACGAAACATGCGTCCGCTTCGCACACGCGCAAAACTTACTATTAGGCCCCATTTGAGACGAAAAATCAGCCGTTTCCGAATTTTGACTTTTTCGCAACAAAGTGGCCGTAGCGAGATTTGTGTTCACTTCCATGTTGTCAACAACGACACTGAATGTTTGTTCCACCATTGTGTATCGTTTACACGCGCAATCTGCTTTCAAACGAGGCAGGTTTCAGAAACAAAAGCATGGAAATTTGCGCGCATCGAGAATGGTGCATTTTCTAAGTGGTGGAATCTCATTGCGATATATGTCATTAGTTGCGTAATCGCACGGCGAATACGATGGTGTAACTTGAAGTTCTATCACTTATATAGTTTTAAAGTTGTTTGAAAAAACACAAGCCACACTTGCTGTAGATTTGGCAGTTGCTGTAGAAACCGTTCACATGCACAGAAACACTTGCCACCTAACACGCGCCCGGGTGGCCGGCTAGACACCACTCGCTCGGGTGGGGGAGGGTAATTTGAACCCCTGAGATCTCGAAAACTAAGAAAGCTAGAGACACCAGATTTACAGGGTATTTTGACCTGTACGTAAGCTAATTTAGGTCAAAGTTTCAGTTGACCTTCGTGTCGAAAAGGTCAAACAAGTTAAGTGCCACGTCGGTCCCCAAAGTGCCCCCAGAACCTAAATAACCGTTTCTAAGCTAAAAGTCGCATTATCATTCAGAGTCAGTGACCTTGTTTGACCTGTTGAAGGTTAAGGTGACCAAAATCATACAAGATTGCTTGGACTTTTGCATCTGAATAAGTGACAAAAATTACGCTAGGCAGTATGTTCCTAAAGCAAACTTTTGACCGGGGTCAATTTAGGTCAATGACCTTAATGCAAACTTTGGCGTGGCTACGCCGCGCCGTTCGGAAATTATTCTGGAAAGACCTTTGGGGGGTCAATTTGACCCGCCACTCGAGCGCGTGTTAAGAAATCACACCTGTCACCGGTAATTGTCAATACCTACAGGGAACATTTCAAAGACAAGACCAGGAGTCAAGTTACTACTCATCTCACGAACTAAGTGATCCTCATTCCAAGCCAGCTCAGTTGGTGAAGTGCTGGACGCGCAATTAGAAGACCCTGTTTCAAATTCCAGCCATTCCAATGAGTGAATTCTGGTCGTGACGCATGCATGGTTCAAAGCCAAACATTATCTTCCCAGGACTCACAAGGCCTCACGACGGCCGGAGAGTCAACTGGCCGAAATGTTGTGTGCATACAAACACACCAGACGAGGACGCTGGCCTGAACATTCGTCCGTGATACTAATGCCTCGTCTCAATCCCTCTGTAAAACTATAGCCCGGAACCGAGGACGTGTTGCGCAAATCAAGTGCAAATGTACTAGGTCATTATCTGCTGCACTAGCCAGCAAAGTCATACACCAAACTAATCGAAATATAAGCTGTTAATAAACGCTAAAAATAAAAAACGCTCAGAAATCATGTCGCTTTGTTTAGTAAGTCTGTCTTGCAGTTCTATAAACTTCGAAAACCTCAATTACAACGTGCTCATAACTTAGTTGAGATGTAGAGCTGCGGGCTGTACTGCTAACGTATGGGTACTTTTTGACAAGTTTTTACTTCCTTAAGTAACGGCTGTATGCATTGGCGGATCACATTTTCGCCATGTTTAACGGCAAAGGTGTTCTGCACAAGTTCTATAAGCACCAAACCTCTGTCATGGCTTTGCCTTAAGAAAATGGCGACCTTTAAACAATTCATTGGCGCAAAATATGCATGTAACAGTCCCGCGTTTCCAAATCTGCTGTTGCGTGCGACATGGAATATATTGGATTTATCATAGCGACCATTCAGTGTTTAAGCGTGAGCTGCTTCCGTCACCAGCTCTTCCCTCGAAATTTACTATCTGTGTCTTCGGCCATGATACGTCACTACTGTTGGGTAGCTTGTCTACACGCATTCACACTCGGCTGCCTTCTGTAGTAATACTATAATACCTGTCCGGTCGGCTGGAACCAACCGTGGAACCAGTCGTGGAACCAACGCCCCCTCGTAAGGTCGTAAGGGCGCGTGGATCCAACCGTCTCGTCTGCACCTGCTATCAATTTTCTCATGGGATTCTCCATGTAAACACGGACGTTGCCGACATTTCTGTGATGCTTCGTGACCTGCAACAGCGCATTCAGACATTGTTGTTTCCCACCTTTTGCATAGAAGTACAAACTGGGAAGGTCAGTGGGCCAACCTGCCACCCACTCTCTGAGGGTGCATTACATTGACCTTCCGGCGATGCATAGAAAGACAGGCTACACTCAATTTTGTATTCGAAGCGTCTGATACGAGAAGGAATGTCTCAAAAAGCGGTGAGGCCGAAGTCAATTTTGAGCTCGATTGCTTCGAGGGATACGGTTACAGCGTGCGTAAAACCCCCAAATAATATGCTTCAAATTGACTAGTCCCAATCCTTTGTGTGCCATTCCTGCATCTATGACTCCATTGGAATGCAAAGTTGAATATGTTTTAGTCCATTTTAATACAAAGTGTACGCGATCATTTACCCTCCGAATATTTTTAAAACCATATTTTTGCACACTGACACCCTGGTACAAACTTTATTTTGGAACGCTGGTGATTATGGGACAACTATGCACCAGATTAATTGCTTTTAAGTGACTAGTGCCCAGCAACGCATATGCTTTTTTAGGCTGACTATGACCCAACAAGAGCACACATCTGCCTTAGATTGTGTTACCTTGTGTAAACATGAGCATAATCTCACAAGTTAGTCAGGCCGGGGACTTATTGTATAAATCCATGGAATGTATTTCGGTAGGTGCCGTTGGAAGAGAATTCATAGAAATTCGGCTTACCTTTGCACTTAACTGGATCGGAATTCCGCGGATGCGAACACATTTCATGTACCAAGGAACTAAACAACAGACACCATACCCAGAGATAACAGATACTGGGACATGACTTTCATAAAACCAAGTCCAAATAGACGTTTATGGTGTTCTTTCGCACTGTTAACACCTGTTTAACTAGTAAAATCAGCCAAAACGGCGATACTGGAGCAGATGCTCAGACGCTGTGACGCATTGTCTTCCCGTGCCGCGCCGGATAACCAAATAACGCGGTGGCATCTCGTCTTTGAAGCGGTATAATTGTGGCTTAAATGTAGCTGACAGGATTGCTATATCGTGATGTTGCATAATTTGCAGCCAGTCATCAGTCACTACTTTATTTGGCTTTATTGTTGTTTTTGGAACGAATTCAAAATTCTGAAGGCAACTGTGGCGCCATAGTGTGTAAGCATTGCATATCTTTCAAGCACGTTCCAAGGGTACACAATGGAAAAGGTTTTCTTCCTATTCACAAATATAGAAATAGCAAATACTCGGTGTGTTGCCAGCTTTTTTTCTGTGCAAATCATTCCGGACCTTTTAAATGGATGGGTTTCTGGTATCAGAGCTCACGCTGTGCAGTGTTGATGTATGGGGCCTGACCTTTACCATCCCCTACTACCACATTTGGCCCGTATCGTAATAGAAACGGGTTTTTGAACAGATGTGTTCTCTCCCGTTTTCGAGTTCGATGTGTAACAACGCATTATACGATATTGTTAAAATGGTGCAATTGCAACGTTGCGGAGACCATAGGAGAGATTCTGGGCCAGCAAAACTATTCATCAGTTCGTGACAGGCTGGAATGTGCATGCTCTGGAACGACATGATAAATCCAAATGCGATTTTCTCGGTTCTCTGGGCTGCTATCCTGTTCGTATATAAGCAATATTTGGAAGATACAACAGGCACTGAAATTAAATTTCATATGGCGACATGGTTGCAGTCACCTCTAAGCCCGGTCCAACTTTGGTCTAGATTCGGTGGTTGTGTCCGGACTTACTCAACTTTGTATACCTTCCACTGGATTTACGTTATAAACCGACTTTAAGCGTGCTAGAGACTAGAGAGCATGTTTGGTACATTGGAGAACGTCGAAAGTGTGTAAAAATGGCGGCTGGACTCGGGCAACGTCTGGTGAAGGCGGCTAAAGGAGGAGGTAGCATATCGCCCCGCCCGCAAGCAAAGCGTTGTCGCATTTCACAATACCATCATTTACCGCATACCAACCAGTCTACGACAAGTGGGGCATAAATTAGTTTTGTTTTACCTTTTCTACGAACGCACTCTGCTGATGACCAGTGTATCTTATGGGCAGGTCTCACCAGCACACGTTCGGTACGTATGGCATTGCAACTGCCTGAAAAGACCAGTGTCCATTTCGCACCTCGAGAGATGAATACACGCTACACTTCCCAGATCCGACCAGTAAAGGACATGTGGGTCTGATCAAACAGCATGTATGCGCGAGGCTGGTTACTCCGATCGGACAAGCAGCTGAAGCTCCAGATCCGGAAATCACCTGAGATCATGCGCAGGAAGATGGAAGTGGCCGCGGCCCTGTACCTGACAGACATATTTGGTGCCACACCACTGAAGCACTGGTCGGGTGGTAATCTTCATAAAATAAGCTGAAGTTATATAGTTTTGGTTTCTATGAAAAACAAAAGGTATCCCCCACAAGTATTTAAACGTGGTCCAAAAACATAGTACTCACCCGTGAGGTATCTATCACCAGCCGCAAAGTGTGACACATTGTGTTTTTCACTGTTCATATTCGGCCGTTGTAAAAAGGTCTAGGTTCATTGCTTTGTCCGTAAAACTCATCAAGTTAGAAACGGTTGCATGCTTGTACTGATAAATCGCGCAGAAATTTACGCCCGTACGATTCATATAGCTGGCATTTTCCTCATCAGAAGCATTACCGGGCTGCATACAAAAATAAAACAAAACTGGTTTCAGCAAAAAAACCTTGCTAAATATCAGGGTCGTCCTTGAGCTGCACTTTCCAATCGTGTCAACAGGAAACAGCATGACAGCGGCGGTCGCTTGGAAAACAGCATGACAGCGACGATCGCCTGGAAAATGCGCAAGTATTCTTACGTAGTTAAGCCCTGACGACCTTTCTCCTTTTAAGCAGCACTAGTAGAACTGGGGACGCTGATCACAACTATGCTATCGCAGTATGTCTGCAAGCTTTAATTCTTGATATCCGCACCCGAACTTTTAAAAACGCTGAGACGCAACCGACGCTGGGCGACGTCATCCGATCGCGTATATTAAAGCGCCGAATCATTTGAACACGACCGCTTGAAAATACATTGCACGTGTGGTGCAAACACTTTCCTAGACTACCACCTGCCCTGTTTCGGATGGATTACGGATTGCGAACTGGCACAAAATTACCATTAGGTCCGATCTCAGTCAATACGATTTGCAAAATCATAGGCGGCTTTCAAACTGGGAAATGACTGAACGCTAAGAGTGGAGATCGCTGGGAAGGTCTTGCGTAAAGCTCTGTTTCAGTGATGTTTTGTTTTGTTCTTCACAAAACAAAAACCCACGTTTAGGTTGAAAAACGACGGTTGGGTGGGACGGAGAAAGGTAAACGTTATCATTCGATGAAGAGTGCCCAGGAATCCAGCTTGAATCTTGAGAAAGACGTGGCAACTTGTCTTTGTTCGCAAACATTTCCAAATATGTCCGGTGATAGAACTGCAGCTTTGCTAACCGCCGGTACAGTGCATTGCAGGTTCCGACGTGGGGTCTAGGATCTGACGTACTGCAGCCACGCGTAGTTCCAAGATGAGGTTTTTCCTATCTGAATGTTTAAGGGAATATGCCACCTTTTTCACCTTTCACTTATTGTTAGATCACGTGCGTCCGATTTGATCGGTATTGCCGCTTTTCTCGAAATCGTTCTGAATATCCCAGAACTTCTAATTGAAGTAGCAGCTCTTGCGGGAGAAATCTCATCAGACTCACTGCTTACCAGACTACGAACGTAATACATTTCATTTGCCTTGCTTTTTTAATGGGTGTGTTCTGTAATGTTAGAATCGCATTACTTTGTCAGAATAAAAAACATAGTCTAGAATCACGCACTGTTTCAAACTTAAACCAATGCGCTTCTCAGTAAATGGCCCTTGCCGCCTTCTGGCCAATCACAAACGTTCATTTGCACTGATGTCCCTTACACCAGTTGAGGTATCACTTTTGAGCCTGTAGGCCCACACAATGCGGGCCCGCGGGTTTAAACATCCCCGTAACTCGTAACAGCTGACAAAGGCCCTCACCAGATTCTACCATCATTACGACTATCAGGGGTGAAAAAAGTGTATTTTGTGTCACCGACGCAATTTGGAACCGTCTAAGCTGTCACCTGGCGCCAAAACTTACAGAAGCCGTTACAATGCAACTCTACATACGATAAACCACCAAAAAACCAAGATATTTTAAACGCAATGTGATGGTTGAGACCAAACTAATAAAATTATGAGATAAAGGCACACTGAAAATAATCAACCTAGAGGAGTGTAGATTCCTATTCAGTTGGGGAAGGGGATTGTGCCTCCTAGCCAGGTGTGTTGTCTTCTATTTTTAGAATTCACTTTGACTACTATTTTCCATTTAAAAATGCTCTTGGATATCAGCCCCAGAATCAATGTTGAGAATATGCACCCCTTCTTCAAAATTTGAAAAGGAAGTACGTCAAATCTGGGGAGAAAACTGTTTTAAGTGCATTTCGAAGGCAGGCTCATCCATTTTTCATTCTGCCCTCCCCCCCCCCTCCTACTTCATCCTTCACCCCTACGTATTTTTAAAATCTGCATCCTTGTAGCTCTACATTTACTGGTAGCATGGTTCTACAAGCACCTCACATCAATATCATTTTTAGTTTTGTGACGGCACCGTGCAATCAGCTGGAAGCGTTGGCAGGCTTCACTGTCTTCGCATAATCATTATTGGTGTAGAACTCGCACATCCTAACATGATTCCAATCATTTGGAGTAAAACCCATGCAATGTTGGTAGCAACAGATGCAAGCAGCATTTTTGAACATCTCTAGCACCTTCATCTGGCTTCATATGCAATTTGATAACAATAAAAAGCGTTTTGTCTCACGCTGGTCCACCGATCGGTACGCTAAATCTGAGGCGCAACGGGCGATGTGAGGCCTACACTAGCGATGCTCAGCCTCCTACCTCCAAGCCACTGTCCCTCACAGCGGTAGGAACCCCTGGATATATCCTTGATACGTGTCGCTTCAAATCCCTCCGATAGCCTCTGAAGCTACAGCTCAAGTATCCACAAGCATCAACCCTCCTGGATCGGCAGGGCTTTTTAACGTTATTGCATTAAAAATCTGACGATCAGCTACGTTCTTCTAGCCAGTCATCTTCTCACGACATGAACACAACTAACAGCAGCCCACGGCCTTGCACTGAACCCAACGCACCACCGTGTGGCGAGCGTTCGAGCTCGTCTGTCTCAAGTGGCACGACGCTTTAAAACGCTACGTAACAAACTGATCACGTTCATGGCAAGATGCTGCGGCCAGCTACGATCCATACGGCTGGTAATGAGCCCAGTTATTTGTTTTTTATGCTGTTTAGTATGTGAAGTGAATCATAGGCGTATGAACGTTTCAAAAATTGGGGCTGGGGGTTAAACTCAGGGCGCACTTCAGGAACTTTTTCTGGAAAACGAGCCCGATGACCGGGCGGGGGGACAGAGATATGGAGGTTGTTATCGCTCTTTATTCAAATGTCATGGTTGCTTTGCTAGATATGCATCTAGAGCTGTTTCTCACGGATGCACAATCTTGCCTATTCCACTTTCGATGTCACTCGTCAAATAAAGATGTTAAGCTTCCCAAGATTATTCCTCCATTTCAACATTGTCTTTCCAGGCTAGGTGAAATTCCACGAGCGGGCAGGTCATTGATGAGGCATCTGCCTCCACAGAGTTGATGCCAAAATACGGTCTGGACATAGGCTGGTGAGAATTGATTTTGAAAGTGAATCGCTGGCTCACAGTACGGCAGATTTTTCATGCGCCTTCATTTTGCTAGCTGTTTTTTTAAAAGTCGGAAGCTTGAAACTGCCAAAAACAATGTGACAAACGCCATAAAACTTGAGGTTTTCGCTTAGAAACCAGGCCACAGAATGAAAGCCCTTCTGTCATATATTCCCCATCTGGGCCCTGCTCTTGTCCGCCGTCGGTGGCTACTGCCCTGGCCCGGCTGTCTCCGACATGACTGACCGCGAGCTGATGGTATGGCTACCTTGTTGCATACTTCTGGGTCAGCATTACTACTAATTGGCGCGTAAAACATATCTTGGACACCTGCAGCAGTACCTTTCCGAATTATCTTCTCTTACACCATACCACTGAAGGAAAAAGTCTCGGGGAAGCTGCCTGGCTTCGGGATGAATGGACCCAGCGGACATTTAATTACCCATCATTCAACGTAGACAACTTGACCTGCTTTTATGTGTAGGCAGGGGCGTAGCCAGAGACTTGCTAGAAGGGGACATAGGGTTGACAAAAGCCCCTCTTGCTTTGACCCGCTCCCAAAATGTCCCCGGATATAGCTTACTTGCTAACAAGGGACACGTTTTTCTTCGTTTTATTGTTGTTTTTACCTTGTAACCAGGCCACAAACCAGAAGCTACCGTAAGATCAATTCTGTTTGTATTTTGAAGTCAATACACTGCAGAAATCATACGTTGAACGACCGCATGGAATAAATCACCGGCGCCTTTCATTTATAATGGTTTAGTAAACTCTTTCTAAACCGATGGAATCCAAGACCTTTGTCAGAATTTTCATCTGGGTCGTGCAGAAATTAAGGACATCGCAAAAGCATATTGTGGATCGGTATGTTTGATCGAAATTTGAAGATGAAAATTGGGTTGTGGTTCTCGTGGTCAACAATGTGTATGAACATAGCCAAGCCATGTTTGTCTGGAAATGTTCAACATCCAGTCAGAATCAGTTAGTGATGCAACTTATGACGCGTTTTTTTAACATGCGCGCTCGCAAATCGCGCTCGCTAGCAACAAAAATATCGACGCCAGGCGTTGCAGTCTCCATAGTCCGCGCAGCGTTAGCCCAGTGGCTAATTTTAGCCGAGGTCTGCCGATGGACGAAAATGATGACGTTCTTAAAAAGTTGCCTTTGTGCACTTAAATTAATAGGCAATACAAGTTAACTGACGTAATTTCGAGGTTTCGTTACTAAGACTCGCAAGTCTTAGTAACAAAACCCATCGCCAGGCGTTCCAGTCTCCGTAGGTCACCCAGGGTTGGCTCAGCAGCTAATACTGAGCCTTGGCCAACCTGTGGACGGAAATGATGACGTTTCTGAATAAGTGCCTTTGATCGCTTCAGGACATTAAATCTTGCATCTGGAATGCATTCTGGGTGCATTTTTCACGCGTGCGATTTTTAGCCTGATGATAAGAACGGATTGGCCCTTAAATTACCGCGAAGTGGTGCGGGAATCTGCTAGTGGAACTGGAAGAGTAAAGGTAGAGTCTTTATTTCCGTGTTTCTGCAATAATCAATCTGTGCAGAAGACAGATTAACACGGTGCCCGCCGTCTGGTGGCGCTTGCAGTGGCCGACGCCGTTCGGTTTTACAGAAGCTGCAACCCAGGCCATTGCTCGCTAGGTTGCGGGCGGGCATGGGCATGCATAGGCGAGCGGGCTTTTGTTATAGTTTGTTTAACTAATCCGTTCTGGAAAAATTAACGTTCTCAGGCAAACATCGGATGGCTTTATTCGTTTTTTCACCTTATTTCGATCCACTCTATTCAACAGTAATGAGACCTACACTCAACAATAATGAGATCCCTTATATCTTTCCGGGCAAGGGGCCCTTGAGTAGAGCACCTGGGCACATAACCGTTTCCGGTCAAGGGCTGAAGGGCCATTCCGTCCCGTCGCGAAGTGTCTTCTGGCTGTCATTTCGGCAGCATGAGGCGGGATCTTCTGGTCGATCCGGAGGCCATTAGAACGATACACGATATTAAATTGTTCCCCTCCCTGACACGGGAGGCCTTCTGGCCCGCTAACTTGGCCCCGGATCAGTACAGGAACCTTCATTGACGCAACAACATCCCTGGTCTCCGCAAGTGGTCCAATAACTGTAACAAGGACTACAGCTCCATGTTGTTCTGTGTCCTTCAGAGACATTGCGGACTCTCTGGACGTAGATTGTAGATGAAAAGGGGTCCCAAGTTTGTGTTAACATGGCTAATCCATGGTCGTTTCAAAATGCTCAAGATTCAATCTGAACTGGCTACTGAAAAAGCATGTAATATGGTTCTCAACATGTGCGCTCACAAGTCATAGCAACAATAGGCTCGACGCCCGGTGTTGCAGCCTCCATAGTCCTCGCCGCGGCGGCCCTGTTTCTGTGACACTTAACGACGGCCAGTGAGCAAACGAAAAAGATGACACATCTTGAGGAAAATGACTGGTGAACAAGGTAACTTGGCTTGCACTTCCAATATGGTGCAAAAGTAAACTAAACACAACCTTAGTCTGAAAAGTGGGGGGAGGGGCAGTCAACACTGCTGGTCCCCACCGTGAAAAGTGGGGGGGGGGGCATGGCCCGCATGTCCCCTCCCCCCCCCCTCTCTGATCCTACATCCATAAAGTGAATCTTGGCTGAAAAATATGTTAAAAGCACTGATCTGAAGGGCATTGTAAAAGCAACGTCACCAGTGATCTGTGACGTCAGTACTGGTATAGTATAGTTTGTAATATTTATCTGCCACCTGACAAAATTATCCTGATTAAACCTTCTATGTTTGGCAGCATCTTATCGCTCAACGTGCTCAAACAGGGAAACGCCAACGTTTCGACATGTGCTCCGCACATGCTCACGCTGCAAATGTTAGCGAGAACAGACCAATGCAAAGCTTTTAGTTTCGTCTAGCTGGAATGGTCTGCTGTGCATGGCCTGGTGTGGCCTATGACCCTCAACTTGCCCTTGAGTTTAACTTTTCGCTTAAAAATAACTGCATACATGTACTCCCTGACATAGAAAAGTCCGCTCAACCGGTGTAACACAATCCTCCCAGCCATCGAGGAAAAGCTTTGAACTAGACCAAAATTCAAAATGGCGTCGGCCAAGCTCATCTTGATCTCCTCTCTACATAAACAATTTGTTCGTGAAAAAGTTCGTGGTAGTTGTCATTGCTGGGTCTCATATAGGAAGTTAAAGGATGGCAACTGGCCAAAAAAGAACTGGCAAATGTTGCGCTGTGCCCGTGCGTTTCTGATGCGGTGCTTCTCATGAAGCTTACTGTATAGACGCGTTATTTTATCGCATTTAAGCAGCCAGGCTGTTAGTGTGATCTGTAATCTTGATGTGATCAAAACAAAATTAAGTACCTTACAAATTTTCGGACGTGATTTCGTTTGCCCAGAGTGGCGCTGCAAGTTGCCGTTTCTGAAATTGGCTAGATTTAAAGCAGTAGCATGCCGCTTTTTCACGGCCGAATGTCTATGTCTGATCATTTTTGCTCTTGGTATTTGGGCTTACGTGGAGGCTCGCAGGACGTTTCAAAGGTTTAGCCGTCATATTGGCACCGGGTCTGTGTCTCGAACTTAAGTTCGTACGTCTGTAACACAACTGGGTAAAACTTCCCACGCGGTTGAAACATGAAGAATAACAACTTCCGAATTAAGCACCACGGCTGTAGAATTCGTGCACAGGATGGACAATGGCCGTGCGACTATGACCACCGCTCCACCATTCAGACCCACTCCCCATCACTCCAGTCCAATTCCGGAGGTGTCGCTGTTGTAAAGCAGTCACCATGCCCGAAAACATAAATACGTCAAAGGAGCAAATGGTAAAATACATGCTTCCAGGTCACAAGGGTCATTAACTAACTCGACTCCTCAATTTCATTCCGTCGTTTTACCTCACGTTGGTTTTGCTGAAAATATTGGCAGGTGCTATCCAGAATGCTGAATACGTTTTATCGAAGTGTCAACTGCAATTTTCGACTGGTAGAAATCATACTGATCATTTCTTTCCCTCCATGCCTGTTGATATGACGGTTCCTTGCTTATAGGTGATGATGGGTTTCACTGAACAGGAAGACAAGTGTGTTCACAAGCTCTTCACCAACGAACTTATCTCTCTGTGGCTGTTCTTATGGCATATTGTATCAATAGGTCGCGTGACAGCTGTAGCCAGTGTCCTAGAATTGTCGACTTTAGGTTAAAGTAACACTCTATGGGAAGGAGGGATTTTTTCGCTCCTTTTTCCCAAATTTCATGTGAATTTTACACTCCTACCTGATATTGTCCAAGCGCGCACATCAAACCCATATTTCCCTTTCCGTGGTTTTAACATGTCATCGAAAACCGAGCTCACTTGAAACCATCAAGCATAAGCAAGGTTTCACAGAACCTGGACACATGCATGCACAGAGGAAGAGCACCAGGTACCGTGAAGTCCCAGGGCCCCGGCGACTCCAGCCGCTTACATGCATCAGGGTTGGTTTTTTTGCAAAATGCATCACAATATGTAACTGTGTGCCATATGCAAGGTTTCACACATCCCCTTTTTGTGGCACCACGCAAGCACCACACCACCAAAGCAAAGTCTGCCACAAACACCAGCAAAGCCTGGTAGATAATTTTGCTCCACGTATCTCTTGTACCCGAAGAAACTTGACCACTAAACTGCACCACTCCCAAAATGCATGAATGCAAATTTCAACAAATGTCTTCCAAATGAAATTGCAAAGCCGAATATCACCCTTTTGATAGCTCATTTTCACAGAATTTTAGTCAAATGAGCCGATTTCACAACATTTTATCAAAAAGTGTCGGTCTATATATCATTTTAATTACTTTTGTTCTTCTTACTATGCGGGTGCGATAGAACTTAATTTTCCCTTCCTTTCTGACTGTCCTTAAAGATGCCATCTGTGGCTTAAAATGGTGACCAATTTTCTGCAAAATTCTCCGACTGCAAAGTTGCATGTATTTCATATATAAACTGGATTAATTCGCCAGCCGCCCAAACATGTTTAATATACGCCCAAGAATGAACAATTCATAAGGAATGAATGGGACAATTTCAAGCACGGAACGTATTTCTAACATCCTTTTTGCCCTGTTAAGCCCCCAACTAGCCGTTTTTGCCTCATGGCGGTGCTCAATAATGATAAACCTAAGCCATTCTAGGTTCACTACCTCATCACGATGCATTATCCTAGCGTACATGTCGGTTGGACAGACCTGGCGCAGCTAATACAGAAGTGTTTGGTAGCGGAAATCTGTGTTACAATGCGGATTCCACTCTGGTAGCCTTGATGTAGACCTCCTCCTACATGTTTCGCATTTGAATCTTGTAGGTTGGTGGGCATGGTTGACATTTGTATTTTGGGGTGGGTTGGAAAACCCTGCCTGTTAGCAAACCATGCGAAAGACGCTGACTTCTTGTGTGGGGAGCGGAAAGAAGCGTGCCGTTAAAATACCAGTAAGTTTCTTCCGTAGAGAAAGTAAGTTGCCAACCTTGACTAATTGTTACCCTTGCCTGCTTTCAAAACATGATTTATAACCAGATTTAGTCATGTTCTGTTTAGTTTATCAGGTTTTGCTCCTAAGGCAAATTATGATGTCGCAACACATGAAACTGAACTATTTTGTTCCATACATTTGATTGAAGACTGGAGCTATGCACTATATCTTTTAGCACAGGAATATCCTAAACTACGTAAAAATTACAACATGAGGTAGATGTAAGTTTTGGCCACACCATCCCATTTAAAATGCAAAGCAGACAACTGCATCTTAAAGGTCATGAAATATGAATAACGAAATATAAATGGATGTCTTTGCTGCAGCCGAAAAGGCAAGCAGCAAAACTGGCTTTGTGGGTGTCTGTCTATAAGTTATGTTACATTTCGAAAAGAGAGACTGCTTCGTGGAGCATACCCACTATTGTCCTTGATGGCGGCCAAACATGACAACCAGAATTAGTTGTTCAAACTGATTTGGGGCACTTTGATTGTTATGTTGTCAACTTGATCTGGTGCCAACAAGCTGGCACAAATAAATTGAACCAAAATACAAGTTGAAGGCAGCCAAAAATAGGCTTCATCATGTTTTATCACATCTGCTGCTGTCAAGAAATAGATAAGATGAGTTGAGATGAAATCTAACATATGGGCTACTCTAAATTGGGTTAAGTTGGTTAACTGCATGGCAAGTGGCGGTAGGAATTTTACCAAAATTAGTAATTCACAAATACTGTTGTAATACAAATAGGTAAGACAGGATGCGGTAAGGTAAGGCTACTATAGGTTAGGCTTAGTTAGGATGCTTTCATGGAAATAAGCACTGGTATCTTGCAAGAAAAAGGGACATACTGTTTGTATTTCCCTCATTTTCCCTTTGGCCTCATCGTGACAGAAACCAGAGATATGCCTGTCGTGTCTGATTGAGTGATGTGTTAATGATGCAGGAGTTAAAGGCTTTTTTGTTTGAATGCTTTATGCTTGTTGAATTCCTTGTTGTCATTTTTGCTGCTCAATTCCTTTGCCTTGTTTTGTGTTTAAAAAATCGTGTGGAAGGGAAATGTAAAGTGCAGCATCAAAGCATTGGTGTTACATCGTTTTTAATGGCCATCACACTGTTCTGAAAGAACTATTTTTTAGCGCATTTTGTTTCACTGTAATGACCTAAGATGTCAAAAAAACAGAAACGGTTTTGTGATACACATGCTATTTCTTCCATGCATGTGTTTCTTTGTTTGCCGGAGCATATCTTAATGACTCATAAGCTCCAACTTTTGTGAAATGAATTTTTCTCTCCCGCACGCTCTTTTTGCAATGAAATTTTTCATTCCCATCTTAGTTCAAAAGCGATTCTAGCTCACCGGCTGTATCTGGTGCTTGTTTTTAACTTGTTATGTGGTTGTATTTTTCAAGTGGCATAGATATTTGACCGATTAATTAACTTGTTATGTGGTTGTATTTTTCAAGTGGCATAGATATTTGACCGATTAATTATTTTTGGTGGAAATGCCATTCAAATGGCAGCAGCAATGAATGCGATATTTTGACAATACGCCTTTTAAATGTACCGTGGCGAAGACTCTTATTGGTGCGTCCGACGTAAGTGGTGGGGAGATTCAGAAACTTAACGCGATATGAAAAATACCTGGGGCTGATTTGTGTAGACAGGTATATTTAGCGGAACTACAAACCTTTCGCATGTTGGCAGCTGTGCCTAAAATTGGGACAACATACAAGATGCATGAAACGTGCGATGAGCTGAAGCAAAATCATCCATTTATCGTGAGGGCTAACAAAACCATTTTTTGTTTCCTTTGGCCCGGTTTTATTTCATGATCATGCACTTTTTCGTTGTTTCCCATTCACGATGCTTTATGATCCGGTCCCATGAGACCTAATCGGCAAATGTAAAATGACTGATGAATTAATGATGAAACCAAAATTCCGAGGGGCCATGCTACCCACCTCTCAAGGTGGAGGCCAGCAATGTTAACTGCTCCCTGTTTTTTTCAGATTTTTTCAGATTAATCTGGCGCTTAGCTTGCCTTTTATACCATCAACAACATTAACACCATGCATTTTTCCTAGCATATATGCCGATTTACCAAACTCACCAGCCATCTTCATCAAATCGCACAGGATACTTGCTTGACTGGACAATCGCCTCATATGGTAAATTGCAGCACCTTATCCTATCATGTACGGTGAACGGATGTATGTAGGGGCAAACCCAAGAATCCTTTAGCATCACAGGTTCCGTTCTGTCTTTTTATACAGCGTTGGATCTTCTGTATGGCTGCTTATAGTGCCCTCAGTATATGCTCATGCTGTTCAAAATAGCATGATGTATCCCTCTACAGGCTTCCGGACCGATTAGGGGACCCAGCCCCGTGTTACTAGAATAGCAGCCAGAATGCACCCCGCGCTGGGATGGAATGGCCGCTCAGCCCTGGACTAACAGTGATAGTGTGCCCCCTAGTTTGCTTCCCACAGGCCTCCTTGCCCGGAAAACCCTGGGGCTTTCAGCAGTATTAAATGCAATGGATCGAAATTAGGTAAAAAGAGAAGAAGGCCAGCCCGTATTCGCCTTAGAACGTCACTTCTTTTTCAAAATCGAGAAATGAAGCATAAAGCATGAAACAGTTTTAGATTCTGCATGTTCACTATCTCAGGAGCAAGAGCAACGATCATCGGGGTTGCAGTTTTTGAAGGGTATTAGCCGCTGCAGGTAACACCAGGCGGCTGGCGCCGTGCGCGTGGGAACGACCCTAAATAATGCTTCCCATAGTCTTTTCAAATAAATTCGAGCCAGTTGAAAATCAGACTGGTGCGTGTATTTTGAGCGTTTTTATTTTCTGGCGATTTTGAGAACGAGAGTGAGGATGAGGATGAGGATGAATTTGATGACTTGAGGACGCTGGCCAAAGTAACAGCCAGAGGAACACTAGAAATAGGGATTCGTTTTTAATCTTTCAGTTCCCACACCACATTCCAGCATCACTTCGCGGTGTTGTAAAGGCTAATTCGTCCTTGTTATCGATCTAAAAATCGCGAAAGTGAAATAAACGTTGGGTCAACTTTCTAAATGTAGGAATGAATGTCCTAAAGCGTTCAAAAGTCCTTATTTTATATGTGCCATTCCCTGTCCTAAAACATTAAAAACTGTTTTTTGCGGATGTGCCATCTTTTTCGTCTTCTCCTTGGCCACCGTTTAGTGTCAGCCGCGGGGCCGACGCCGCTCGGCCTACCGAAACTGCAACGCCGGGCGTCAAGATTGGTGCAAAATTTGCTTGTACGCATGCTAATACCATGTTATAAAATAGTTCACAGTAAGGGCTTTTAACTGAATGTTGAACATTTCAAGACAAACATGGGTTGGCCATGTCGATATATACCTTGAGCCCCCATTTTGATGTACAATCTGCGCTCAGGGTGCCCTCAATATTTATAAAAATCAAGAAAAAACTGCGAAGGCTTCTGAGTTCTGTTGGTTTAAAAAAGTCCACTCAATCATTTTAAATGAAGATCGCCAGAAATTTAATTCATAAATGCGGGATCCCTGCGGTTTATTGACTTCAAAATGCAAACAATCGATCCCACGGCAGCTTCTGGTGTTTGTTTTTGTTCTCGTAACAAGGTAAAAATAACGATAAAACGAAGAACAGTGGCCCTCTTTAACAAGTGAGCTTTAACGGACGATTTCTTTTTTGGTTTGTGTGCGGGGGGGGGGGCCTTCAACATCAATGGGTTTTTATCAATCTTGTGCCCCTCGGCAAGGCTCATTGAGAAGTGAGCTACATCAGGCAGCTTTTTGGGAGGAGATCACCGCCAGGGGTCTCTTGTCAACCCTGTGCTCCTGTTGGCAATGCTCTGGCTACGCTCCTCCTTACATACAAAAGCCAATCAAGTCGGCCACGTTGAATGAGGGGCAAATGACTGTCCGTTGTACCAATTCATGCTTAAGGCAGGCAGCTTCCCGAATTTTTTTTCTGTGGTGTGCTGTTCGGAAATCGATGCTGCAGCATGTGTCTAATCTATGATTCACACAAATTAATAGTGACGTTGATGCATAAATGCTGAAAAGCAGTCACATGATCAGTTCGCAGTCAGTCATGCGGTGGGCCACCGGGCCAATTACAAAGGACGGGAGCAGGCCCAGAAAGGAATATCTGAAAGACAGACCCTGTGATTCTTTGCAGGAGAAACTATGGTTTGATGGGTTTCGTCACATGGTTTTTGGCATTCGGTATTTGAACCGAACCGGCATTCGGTATTGAAGCTTTTGAAGTTGTTTCCGCCTAAAATGCTGCGACAAATCTTATCGCTTCAAAAGCCGGCGACGAAATCTGGGCGCATGACAATGCTGACGCGCTATTGGCTATTGATGCGCATACAAAATGCTAACCTGCCTGTGCCTGAGTCGTAATTTGGTGTCTACCCTAAGGTTGCAGATGCGTCACCAATGACCCACAACGTCTACTCGCTTGCGCAATTTTGCCTCCGCGGGGAAGCAACGTTGAAAAAACAATAAATTTAAGGAGCTCGGTAGTCCTATTTGCCGGATCGCATAGATGAGTCGAATAGGCAAGATTGTGTACCAGCGAGAAGCAGCTGTGCATGTATTTCTAGCATGGTAATCATGAAATTTTTTCCAGAGTGTCTCTTATAAACTATAAATGGACAATGTTCTGCATCCCTACCCCTGCCACCAGGCCGGCTTCCTAGCATAAGTATACCCCGAGCTTGGCTCCACTCTTTAAAACGTTTCTACGTCTGCGTAAAACGTGTCGAAGTACATGAACCCAACACGCTACGTTGTGTGCGTGTGCGTGCACATCTGCCCACATGCAAGGGCCTGTGGGAGCAATGCGTTCCCTTGTTGGATGCTGGGCCGGCCAGCCTGGCCGGTCCAATCCGGTTCGGTTCGGACCGTTCCGGGCCGCCGGTTCCAGCCACCTTGCTCGGTGCGCGCGCCGGGGGCGCAGCCCTGCCTGGCGCGCGGCGATTGACCCGTGACCACGTAACCCCGTGTAGGAGTCGGGTCGCCAGGTCGCGGGGAGCGGGACTGTTGGAGAGGAGCCGGGTGAGTGCGGGCGTTTCCGAGATGTCGGCGTCCTGCGGAGCGGAGTACTCAAGTTGGTAATACATTACGAGCCATCTCGTGTGGCCGATTTCGGCTAGGCTTACGGTTACACCCAAAGATAATAGGCCAACGTAACCTTTTAGGGTTCATGTGACTTTCGTAATGAATGATTGGGTGATCAGCAAGCAGCAACGGTAGGCTGTTTAGCGCAGATGACGTCACGATTGCTCACTGGGACTGTCGAAACGAGCAATGTTGCCCGAAATTGAGCTGTAATGGCGTTTTTCTCAAGGTCATCTCAGGTTAGCTGGTCATTACAAGGCTTTCCCAAAAGGGTGCAATGACACTATCAAGGTCGAGAATCTGCTGTTGTTTACTGGAAAATTTATGTCTAATTGCATTTTACAGATATTGTTATTTGATGAATTCATTCCACCAGTTTTGTCAATGAGACAGTAGGTAAGATGGTACCAATAGCCTTATTCTTTGTAGAACAACCAGGACAATGGACAGATATATCTATCCATATATCTGTATATCTATCTATCTATGTGCATACATCAATATATATATATATATATATATATATATATATATATATGTATATAATAACTCTCACCGTTACTCTACTACAAATAAACCTATCAACCCTGTCTTATCTACCTGCAAAATGTTCCTCGCAAATTTGCTTCACAACTCACGAGTTTTGTCAATATTGTACATGTAATGAGGAAGACGCGGCAGTAGAAAAGCACGAGACATGCTACGAAATTTGCCAGCTTTCTTGTCTCAGCTGTGATAAGAAAGTAATCCGTATTTCAGCAGCTGACGCTAATGGCGCAACCGCACTTATAAAAATCCTGCCCCTGAACGTAAGTTGCCTTGCCCTGAATGTGCTTATAAGCTTGCAATTTAAAATTTGTGCGCAACAAATCAGTTTTGAGGTTTTGACTTGTCGATCTGTGTTAGCCGCGTCGAAGTCGGTCGATAAACCTGACAACTGAGCCAGGCCTAATTGTCTTTTTGATGTGGCCCATGAGTAGCATTGAGATTTCTCAGCTGCTCGCAACCGAATCAATATTTTTAAGTTCTGAACATGTGTGATAAAGCCCATCGGCCGATGAACCATACCTAGAAACAAATATTTCCGGATAGTGTGCCCCTTTGACGCACGAATCCAAAGCTCAGCTGAAATTTCGGATGGAAGCGCTTCTTGGAATTCGTGAAAAAGACACCAAGCGTCAGGCAAGTACAAAAAGCTTAACAATTGTTTACTGATGAGTAATGACGATGAAAGGAGATTTAGGGTGCGCCGATTACGAAAACCATTTTACTCCTTAATGATTCAGTTGATGCCTCGCAGGAAGGTATTCGAGTTGGGATTACGCATTTCACAAACGAATGGGCTACATCGCCCGCTAATATTACGAGTTTAACAGGCTAATGAGCTTACATCACCTACACAAAAACAACTTGAGTGGGAGTGATCATACCCTTTTAATCAATCTGATACTTTATTTGTTGCTGCATCACAATTAGGATAGGTTACTTAAGTGAGGTCTGAGGATGAATTTGCCGCAACTTGACAACAAAGAGGTGGCTAGCCATAGTCAGAATGACGAAAGATCGATCCATTGGTTGCCACCATGACGGTACAGACCGTACACGTAAACGAAAGGCGACTGGTAGACACTGAACTGATTGAAGTCAAAGGTTGTGTTGCGACAGATTTCGCTGTCGGCTTCTTATGGTAGATTGCATCGGAAAGAAAAACCGTCTCTTATTCCCAAACACACGCTGGTTAATCGCTGGAACGAACCGGCGGTGTAACTGCCTAAGGCAAACAGATTGTGCAAATCTGCTCATTGTTTCTGAGGGGGTGATAGATAAGTTCTGATCGTCACTCAGAACGACATGAGGCGGAGAGAAGGAGCGAACTCAAAAATAAATGTCGCCAAGTCTTATAATCCTGAATGTGTGGCTTGCAAATGAAAATTGAAGGGAGTGTTTCGCCTTTGTGTGAGATTTTTAACTTCGACAGCCATCTTGAAGATCATTCGGTGCAGTTCACAGCCCTAAACCTCTCTAGTTTCTGAGCTTCACGACCGCGGAGATGCGCAGACTACTTCGGGAGGACTATTTGAAGGTTATTTAGACCTTGAGCGGCCTGTTCAACTTGAAACTATGCCAATAGTTGTATGCGAGTTTATTTCATCATATTTGATGCTTGTTGCAATATTTTAAAATGTGGAACATTTCATTTAAACGACCGTCCGCAGTTTCATAGCCTCAGAAATCACGGTTGTATCCAAGCATTTTGTTTAAAGAATCGCTGCTTGACAGACATTTCCAGCCCCACTCAGACAGATATTACCAGCTCTACCTGAGAGTACAATCAGCTAGCCATCGTTGACTGCCACCAAGCCGCCACCCCCCAGCCCGTGTGCTCTTTACCTGTATGCTACTGATCATAAACAAGTCATCAGCTTGTGATTTTATCCATCAAGCAGAAATATGCAATAGAGCGACTTTGAGGATGAGAGCGAGCATCCTGTCACTGCTGATGTGCAACGATAAGTATGCGACAATTCACTTATGCTGAAGCCGTCCGGCAGCCCCAGTATGTCTTGGCTTGTAATACCGTCCATTAATACATTGCACGATAGGCGACGATAATATATTTGGTGGATCATACCACGCACATTCTCCAAACATTCCGGTAATTATCATCTTCGGCGAATCATTTAGCATCAACATAACAAGAATGTCGCAGCATGGTGGTCCATGATTTTCTCAGCTTGTGGCCAGCCGTTGACTTAATGTTGCGTTGCATTGTGCACAGGCTGCCCCTTCTATATGAACCACTATTGGTCGTCTTCAGTTCTACGTTGCACCTGGAGGCACAATGCGACATCCAAGCGATGTGACTGACAAGTCGTGTGGATCATCTTAGAAGTTCAAATAATCCGTAATAATGCGTGCGAGAACGCTTGATTTCAGGGGAGCACGTCTTTCTGACAACCATGCGGCTCCAACACACGGTTGGCATAGGTATCGATTGCACAGATCTTGAAGCCACTTAATGGCACGGCACAAACGTGAGCGCGCCTTGACCGGGTCACTATGGAAACCATGACGAGGGAAAATTACGTGTCGACGCATCAAAGGTTGAATAAAGACTACAAACTCACAATGCTCTAAAATATTCGGCATTGGCTGTCAATACCCACGTATGTCCACCATTGGAGTAGTTTCCACTGAATGGCGCGATTAATCGAATCCCTTCAGTCAATTTGAATAGCTGCAGTTGATTTTGATCACCGGCCGCAGGAAACAATGTAGTCACCAGAAGCACTGGGACTTCCTCCATCGCCGCCCTTTTCATCACTGCCACTATCCTCTCCGTCGTCGTCGCCGCTACTGTCGTTGCCATCATCACCACTTCCATTACCATCATCGCCACTGTTACTGCCACTGTCATCTCCGTCGCTGCTACTGCCATCACCGCTGTCACCATCTCCATCGTCATCCCCACTTTCTCCATCATCGCCACCATCAGCATCACCACTGCCGCTGCCGCTATCATCATCTCCACTGCCGCTATCATCACCGTCTTCGTCGCTGCTTCCGCCTACTACCGCTGTCGCCATCGCCACCACCGCCTTCGTTGCTACCGCTGCTATCACTGTCGCTATCTCCATCATCGTCTGCGTCGCTACCGCTGCTATTGTCGTCGCTGCCGCTACTATCACTGTCGCCGTTGCCATCATCTTGGTCACTCCCACTGCTAGCGCTGTCGTCACTGCCATCACCGTCTTCGCCGCTGCTTCCGCTACTACCGCTGTCACCGTCACCACCATCGCCTTCGTGGCTGCCGCTGCTATCACTGTTGCTGTCGCCGTTACCGTCTTCGTCGCTACCGCTACTATTGCTGTCGGAACCGCTACTGTCACTATCGTCACCACCATCGTCTTCGTCGTTCCCGTTGCTAGCACTGTCGTCGCTGCTGTCGCTGCCATCACTGTCATCATCGCCACCAGAGCCTTTGTCGCTGCCACTACTACTTCCGTCATCACCGTCACTGCTGTCAGAACCGTCATCTTCGCCACTGCTGCCATCACTTCCATCGTCATCACCACTTGAATCTTCTGAATCACTACCATCTGAATCACTACCATCCGAATCACTACCATCCGAATCACTGCTATCTGAATCACTATCTGAATCACCACCATCAGCACCACCGGTTGGCTTAGACATGGCTGCACCACCGCCAGCTGACTTGGACACGGCTTTACCACCGCTAGCCGAAGATCCCGAACCGCCGGCTCCAGCTTCATCACCACCACCGCCTTCTCCTTCCGAGCCACCTTCATCCCCGCCAGAACCACCTGAAGACGCGGCCACGGCTTTATCTTCACCAGCGCCTTCGCCTCCCGAAGCGCCACTTACGGGTTTCGAGCCTTTCGAGCCACCGGCTTCAGCCTTAGGTGCCTCTGGGGCAGCTTTGGGGGTTTCAGCCGCGGCTGGAGCGGCCTTGGGCTTTCCTCCTCCCCCTTTGCCCCCACCTTCTTCTTTTCCTTCACCTGCATTTGTGCTGCCTGACGCTGGTGGCACCACCACCACCACATGCGGTGGTGGTGGTGGACCAAACCGATTGAAGCCAGGCCTAACCCCAGGTGGTGGAAGCAGCCCAGGTCCCGAGAATTTCTTGCCACCCAACGGATGTTTGCTGCCGGCCCATGGCCGGGACTGGACCACAGCGAGGACGCACAGGAGCACCTGACGAACAATTGTACTTGGTTAGCGCATGGACAAATACAGCAAGAGGCAGCACTGTGCTAGTGGCAGTTATGTTTTATATGTGCATGTAAAATAATTTATCATGGCGTTTTGATTTCGTTTTTATTTTAATACACAGCTAACACATGTTGTCATAGTTCTCAGCAAAGATTTGGCACTTGGACGTTGTCTGGCTCAATCAGTGGGGAGACGAATCTTCGCCGGCGAACAGTGATGCGAGAATATCTGCCTGTGAATGGATCGTCCGTGAACAACATTGTTAAAAATAATAAGAGTGATCATAAACAAATAGACACCTCTTGGTTGTGGAATAATTCAGGGTGTTGTGAAGGATTCCTTGCACCATCAAGGTTGTAGGGACCCAGATGGGCACCCGACCGGCAGCTGCGTTTTGGCACCAGTTGACGGTCGTTGACTTATAGGGACCGCACGTTGGCGCGCACATCGTCATGCGTTATTTGCGCGCCCGCCCAGTCTGCGCGATCCGGACGCCTGGCCACGAAGCATACACACCACATGGTGTGCACCGCTGGGATCATTTCGGCTTTAGTCTCCCAATTTGTGTCCGTAGCGTACGGAACACAACGCCTCCCGTGCCTAGAAACATAGCATTGCCTCTGATTGCCATCGTTTAACGTCAGGCAGTAAAAACACCGCAACTGCTTTGGTGATATGACTACCATATTACAGGGTCCCGCTTTGTGTGGCCGCCTTGCAACGTTATTATTTTTCCTTTCTTCCCCATGCCAATTCCATGGCGGTAATATGGGCCAAAAAGTTTAAAAACGTTGTTTTCACTACTTTGACTCATATTGGAACACTTGCTCGGGCCAAATATCTGCAACTTGTCCAAGTATACAGCCCGATAGGACACGATAACTATTACTGCTTCGCCTTGATATCACATCGGTAGCATTGGTTTGCACGAATTGTTGGGGAGTAGATGGAGGGCGAGGGCTTAAAGCCTGTCGCTCCCAAATGGTGTTTCTGAGCAAATTTAGGCCGTTTTTGATGAACTTTAGTTTGTTTTTTTTCTTTGTATCAATGTGTCGGCAGCAATTTATTTTGCAGCAAAGTAGACATGACCATCCAATAATGCACTATGAAGATAATTGTCCGCCGTAGCCGACGTGCCCAAAAATCTCTGCTGTCAAAGAGGGTGTGTTTTGCGCGTTACTATGATTAAACTATTTCCTCGATTCTTATAACGGTCAAGCACAAATATATGAGCCCACACGAACATTGGAAAGCATGACAACATGGGGGGGGGGGGGGTGCAAAGCACTCATGAAGTAAAATAAATTGGCACACGTACTACGCATACCCAAGAGATCAAGAAGCCGAAGGCTTTGTTCTTCACGTACTCTTTGGATCGTGTTCACGGAACGGTGAGATTTCTGCCTAAATTTTGAGCTCCTTCAGATTGCTAGATATATAGCAAACATTTAGTCATGTTTCAAATAAACTTTGCGTCATCCTCGAGCCAAAGCTAGCGCAGGGATACCTTTGGTTTCAATGGCATCATGGGTAGCAAGCATGGGTTATGGTTCTTTCTAAATCACATGAAACTGTCCTCAATACAACTGCCGGACCTTTTAAATGACCGTTCCTAACATAATTAGTCATCCCTATGTAATTGTCCCAAACGCCTATGAATGTGCATCAGTACCAATCACACAGGCGGCAAAGTATGCACTAAGAGATGTTATAAAATTGCAGTTGACAATCCCCTTTATTCCAAGCATCGTTTTGCCTATTTCAAACCTAATGCAAAACCTATACAAACATGCAAGGGGGTGCTAACACCGCAAAAACATACGTTATGCCGTGAATTTTTTTTTGCATCATGCACATCGTAAAGACCGAAAAAATGCATTTAAATTGACGTGTGCAATACGAATACGGACTTCCATTGTGCTTACCAAGACCCTCATGGTGTGATGTTCCCGGCTTCACTGCGAAGGGCCTCCACGAGCGTTGTATTTATACCTTCATGTTAATAGCGTGCCGAGCCAATAGTGACCAGCCGTCCGCAATCAGCCCTAGTACCCATACAAGGATGGACCCCTACCAAAGTCCGGGTAATGGCCAGTAATGTCACGTCAGGCAGCGGCATTGTCTTCACATTTTTAACTTCTGTTCTTTTTCCTGGTGGCACACATGCAATTCGCTAGTATAGAGCTATAGGACTGGTAACTCACCACGTCCAGCATGACTCCCACAAAAGCCCAGCTAAGGCACAATAAAGCGTTAACCCGAGCCCGGCCGGGGGCTGAGACAACTGTGCCCGGCCAGGGGGCTGAGACAACTGTGCCCGGTCAGGGGGCTGAGACAACTGTGCCCGGCCAGGGGGCTCAGACAACTGTGTCCGGCCGGGGGGCTGAGACAACTGTGCCCGGCCAGGGGGCTGAGACAACTGTGCCCGGCCAGGGGCCTGAGACAACTGTGCCCGGCCAGGGGGCTGAGACAACTGTGCCCGGCCAGGGGGCTCAGGCAACTGTGCCCGGCCAGGGGGCTCAGACAACTGTGTCCGGCCGGGGGGCTGAGACAACTGTGCCCGGCCAGGGGGCTGAGACAACTATGCCCGGCCAGGGGGCTGAGACAACTGTGCCCGGCCAGGGGGCTCAGACAACTGTGCCCGGCCGGGGGGACGAGACAAATGTGCCCGGGCAGGGGGCTGAGGCAACTGTGTCTGGCCAGGGGGCTGAGACAACTGTGTCCGGCCGGAGGGCTGAGATAACTGTGCCCAGCGGGGGGCTCAGACAACTGTGCCAGGCCGGGGGGGGGGGGGGGCCGAGACAACTGTGTCCGGCCGGGGGTCTGAGACAACTGTGTCCGGCCGGGGGGCCGAGACGACTGTGCCCAGCCGGGGGCTCAGACAACTGTGCCAGACCGGGGGGCTGAAACAACCGTGCCCAGCCGGGGGGCAGAGACAAATGTGCCCGTTCGGGAGAAGTTGACTTTCCGCCTGGGACCTCTAACTTCCAGACGCCGTATGAGAAGAACAAAGGTACCGTTTCACAGGTTTCGTCAAAAAATAAAGAATGCAAACAAAATTTTCGACCCTAGGTCAAATGTTAGGTCACGAGATGTCACGAAAGGTAAGAAACGGGCGCTCCAATACATGTAATTAAAACGAATTTTAACACGGCAAGACTGATGTTGAGTGCGTGTAAATGAGCTTTAAAACGGTGTGGAGCCTATTCCAACAATTTCTTTTCTCCCAAATGGGTCGGGTCAAATCAGGTCATCGTTCAAAAATTGGTCTACCAACAGCTTACAAGAACGCCACTTTTCTTCAAAACGTGCTTCTGAGTTTATGTTACTTGGTGCAGCTGTGGAAAAGGTATTCCCGACCCCAAAATACCAGGTTAGACTGACCTGGGGGTCATCTGAGGTCAACTTAGGCAAAATTTATTAACCAGCTAATAGACAAAATTCAAGTGTGAACCAGGTCTATGTGGCCAGTGCAATGCTTTTCTGTGCTCAGAAATAGTGCATTGCAGAGCAAGTGGTACCCAAGAGTGCATAGCTGTTGTCTACATTACACATAATCCCTTTGCGCTTGGCCATGTACTTGTAACAAACTGAGAACAGGTACATTGGTTTATGAAATTATACGCCATCAGCTTCACAAATGCGATAAGGAGGTGGTTACAGTCGTCTAACCCGTTCGTCTAGCCTCTCCGTTACTGGCAACATAGGTCATTTACCTTGAATGACCTCATATAACCCTGCCTGTCCTCAGGTTACGTACTGTGACCTTATTATGCATTATAATAATAAAACAGGTGGTCATTGGAGTATTCGAATTCTGCGTCTAAAATTGCCTGATAAAACTGCCAATTTTGACCGAGGCATGTGCTTTGCAGAAGGTACCCACAGAAATAAGTCATGAATAATCTGGGCCAGGGTCATGTAAACTATGGTTATATGATGGTTTTACATGTAAGTTAGCACTCTTTTCCCCATATGCAAACATCAAAACTACACAGCTCACCTCCAATTTTGCACAATGTACAAAAGTAGCAATAAATGACTTGACTTCAGGTCGATAACCTCGATTTTCTAAACAAAAAGATATGCAATATGCAAGCTGTAGGTATTATCCGTTTCCATTGCTACAGCAAATTTGAACAATGGCAACTGAACCACAAACGAGCTCGGTGTGGTCAAAATGTTTTAAAGGTTGACCTCTTTGGCGTGATGTAGGTCACTGATCTTGGTAGATCAGGTCTTCAAACTTCCGTAAAGAATGCAAAATTGGTAAATGAACAAGCACTGAAAATTTCGTGTTGCTTCGAGCAGTCGTTTTTCACCTGTGCTCGAAAAATCGTCGGGAGGAAGTTAATTGCTCCCCACAGCCGGGCGCGGGTCAACACGTGCCTGGGTGGCGGGTTAAATGTGACCCACTCAGATGGAGGTCAATTTGACGCCCTAAAATATAAAAACTAAGAGAGCTAGGGACACGAAATTCATCGGGCAGGTATGGGCATATGCAGACTTAGTTATTTCAAATGTTTAGGTTCTCCGTCGTGGACTTCGGGAAACGTGAATTCGATCAAGGTAAAGCTTGATGTTGGTTTCCGAAGACCCCTCAGACCCCCTCATACAGCCAGTGTTAACCAAGATCCTTTTTCTACGAAAATGCCAATTGTATTCATATCGGTTCAGTGACATTAAGGGGAATGTTCCACATCGAAGGCATTGAAGAAGACACCAGGCGTGATGAAATAAGCCTACTTACAGTTTATTATATTATATCTATCGGTATACTGTTGAATAGAAAAGGCTGCTCTAGACAACAGAGCTTCTCCTTTTCAGTAAATATGCTCAATACGCCATTGTTCGATTGGGTCATTTTATCTTGTACAACATTGATTTAGAGCCAATTGACGATCGTAAAATCTGAAAATCGTACTCACGAATGTCAGATATGAATGACCCGACAAGTACACATTTTGGTGCTGAGCAATGCATAGCCAATGAAATGGCAGGATTTGAAAGACGTTATTGTGCCTGGCGTCATGGATGATTGAGTGACCTGGCAAAATTTTGCATGAAATGGTTTGCTCATCTTTGCGGACGTGTAGATGGCTAGATTAAGATGGCTATTTCTGTTCAAGACCCCATACAAATGTGGAACACTCTCTTTGATATAATTCTGGAAGGGCAAAAAGGACTACCTTGCGTCACACTTTTATTTGAATTTACATTCATTGCCAGGAATTACTCTGTGTGGCATGTTCCCCGAGGTAAAAGGTTTAACTAGGTTGCATTAGGCCATTTAATCCCTCTACCTAATAAAGTTGCAGCAAAAAGTGTGCGGACGCCCCTGTTATTAAGGAATTAGAAATCGGCATCAAAAATGTCCTCTTAATATAATTTTTTTCAGAAAAATGCTGCATGTTCTATGCATTCATGACTGACCCAAGGTCAATGGTATTAGTTGTGATGCTGCTTTGAATTGTCTTTTTCCTAACAAACCATCGCAAAGTTGCATGACTTCGTCTAACGCTCCGGCGCCGCATCAGCTTGAAAGATCCAGCCATGGTTTAACTTTGACTTGCGGTAATTCAGTGACTTTATGACGTGCGTTTGATTTTATAAATCCTAAGACGGCCATTTAGTTGCCTACCGCTGTGTGAAGTTTAGCGGGGCTGCACCGCGTCGTTCAAGAGCAGCTCAAAAGTCGGAAGCTGAAGAGAAAAATCGACAGGAGTTCGAAGTCGTCGTTCTGCAAAAATATCAAGGGGCTCAGATAGGCGCCCAAATAAGAATGCACGTTTTAACATCTGAATTAGTTGAAGGAGCGAGGAATTCCGCCTTTGTTGAGAGATTGATGCTCGTGCTGATTGATAGTATGTGTATCTTTACCCAGACATGATGAAATATGCGGGAAAGTGCAGATCAGCTGATCCTTCCCAATATCGCATGCTTTTTCCGATTCATTTCCAGGTTTTCAAGCTCAATATGCCAATGTAATGACAGCAAAAATGAGGGTAAGCATAATGACAGTCATTTTTTTAGTCCATTCGTGTTTTTAAGGAAAGTACATCATGCCGCTGTGAGAAGTCGCACGGCATTGGGCATTGTGAACATTTTTGAAAGATGTCACTGTTTTTTTAGGTTGAAGGAGGAATGAAAGCAGTGAATTTACCTCTTCTCGAGTTCTTCCTACTGTTGAATATATCCCCCGTTTCTGCAAGGCATTCTGCATGGTGGTATTGCGTAAAGCAGTGGTCTAGGCACTGATGGATTAAAATCTACTGTCGGGTGCATTGCGACACCTGAGGCCGTCCTGCAGGCAGGGCTATTTCATTCGCAGAATCTGCAGACGGATGCAGGCGTACACTTGCATTACCCTGAGCACACACCAATTGCCATTGCACAATGCACCTGCCAGCTACCACCAGGAAAAGATCCAGCATGGCCATGCGTGCGACACCCAGTCACACGCTTGCTGTCCCTTCAATGACGCATTTAAATATGTCCGAGGCACCCGAAAACGTCACATGTGAGTTTCGTGACCGGCTCCATTCCCGGCAGCTCACGCACCTGTCACAGACCACGGCTCTTCGTGCCGGCGGCTTCGACTTCCCCACAGGTTTCATTTCCTGCCGATTCCATTCGCCGCCAGTCCCAACTGGTAAAGGTTCCATCCGCCACCGCTGTCCACATGGTGCCGTTCGGCGTTCGCAGGCAGCCCACGTCGACTTCACCCGCTCCAACAAAACGTATGCTTCAACAAAACGGCGCTGGGTATTCCTTGGCTAGTCCATGAAAGTGGCGGTCATGAGGTTGCAGGGACACAAAAGTTCCAGACATGCAGAGAGAGAGAGAGAGAGAGAAAGGGAGAGAGAGAGTGAGAGAGAGAGAGAGAGAGAGAGAGAGAGAGAGAGAGAGAGAGAGAGAGAGAGAGAGAGAGAGAGAGAGAGAGAGAGAGAGAGAGAGAGAGAGAGAGAGAGAGAGAGAGAGAGAGAGAGAGAGAGAGAGAGAGAGAGAGAGACCTGCCGTGCATCTCTCAGCATCGGATGCTTATGATGGACGGGAGGATCGCTGCACCAGCTCCCAAGGACTGATCGGACATGCCGAGTGACCAAGGGTCTGCGTGGTACCAACTGATGGACGACCCTAGCTGGCGACATAGCGGCACGGAAGGTCGTGCTTTTCCTGTTGGTATCGCTGCCTCGGTGGAAGGCCGAATACTCGAAGCGGCTTTTTCCTCTTTCCGGTTGCACTCGCTTACTTCACAGCTTCTGAACACAGAACTTCCTTTAAGGTCTGAGGATTTGCCCTCGACTGGCGCGGGGCGGGGGGAAGGGGGACTGGCCAATTTTGTCAAATTGAAACACACGTACAAATGCTATTTTTGTCATTGCAGCATGTCACGAAACACTTATTTATCCGATTTTAAAACATTTGCATACCAAAGACCCAAGAAAATCCATTTACACGGGTGGAACATGGCTTTATGTGACTGAACCCTATCAGGCTGTCATTTAATTATTAGTGCTTTACCAGCCTGTGAAGTAACTTTTCCAGACAACACAATTTTTCTGTTTAGTACATATACTCCTCGATTCGTTATTCCTTGATTGCGTCATCGTACCTCCCACAAAAGTGATTACGAGCTACTTGGCGGCCGCTATACCCGGAAACAGTCCTCACAAACGCCTGATATGAACGACCGGACAATTATATCTTTGATGGTCTTGATCGCAAAATGGTTAATGAAATGACAGGATTTAAATGATGTGATTATGGCGCCATGAACGCTTGGATGATCTTGAAAAAGTCTCCTCAAAAAAGACTGCACAGCTTCGCGGCACATAGCTCAGAAACTAGAGATGTTTAGGTCTTAACGAGGGCAGGCCCGTGAACTGCACCGAATGGTTTTAAAGATTTTTGGTTTACTTTAAAACCCCACACAAATATGGAACACTCCTTTTTTAGATGGCAATAGCTTCTCGTCAGGATAACATATGAGGGATAAGCGGAACTTCAAGGTGCATGAACCAAGCTCGGAGCATTGCATTGCATCATGCATTCAACGAGCATCGAGCCAACGAGGCAAGACACGACTTGTATCACACCGCACTCACTGTGCCTACTGAAAATTCACTGCGCATCACGCTTTCCAGCTGTATGCAACACAGCGCCCCTTTTTTTTGTTGTGGTCCCTGGTTGCTCTGGCAACATTGATTTTGTGTATGTATACTGCCAGGCTTATCTTTATTATTCACAAATGGCCTTTAGCACGTACATTCGCAGCATAACTCACGACACATTCACGGAATTTCACTCATGGATGTGTGTAATGCTCAGCGGCAATGGCAAATGCCACCGTATCGGCAAGGTACTAATTGTCACCGCGGGTCTAATAGAACGACGATGAAACTGCATGCAGGTCTAACCTTAAAGCACATGTGAGTGGTGTCAGAAACAAAGGCCACGTACTTTTTATTACTATTTTTTATTTGACCTATGATGACTCAGAATGGTGTTTTGCAGAACTAAGTATGGCTAGTGAGCACTTCCAATAGTTCATTTGTATCGGTAACAGGGTTTTGTAACTGGCAGAGCACAAACCTACTTTATGCAGTCACCATTTTCTAAAACCATCAATCTTACCTGCGATACGAATCTACTGCACCATGCATGACCTCAGTATGATACCACACCCAATACAAGTGACAGCGAGCCGTTAATTAAGAGAGAACCATCTTCTGGCGCATTTCAACAAAACATTCTAACCCAATCTTTGGGCATATTTACCTCTTTAAATCTAAGGTGCTGCGTGTTGCAGGCATTTTAGCAATTTATGACCAATTTCATGCCACTGCTTCAGAGTTTGCACTTGCTAAAGGAGGAAATACTAAAAGGTAAGTCTCCGGAGTTGGTATGCTGACAGTTATCGATCTGTATTATACCAGGAGGGTTCGATCGAATGACGCTATCGGGGAAACATGTGGTACATAGTCGAACATAGGGTGGGGCCTCTCCTGAGGATCTAGCATGGAGGGCGTCCCTGATAGAAGCGTTAGAAAGCCCTACCGATCTGGCATGGTCGTGGTTTGTGGATTCTGAAAAGGATTCATCCGAGAGTTTCTGCCGCCAAGAAAAGCAGCGGCTTTGGGGTAAGAAGCCGGGTATCGCTGGCGTCGGCCTCTCGCGCTGCCTGTTACACCGCTGACTTAGCCAGGTGTCGCTGGCGTCGGCCTCTCGCGCTGCGTTTCACACCGCTGATTCAGCCGGGTATCGCTGGCGTCGGCCTCTCGCGCTGCCTGTCACACCGCTGATTTAGCGAACTGGGCATTTTATAGGTGCGAGATAAAAGCGCATTTACTGCCTGTCCAGCCTGTGTTTACTGCTGGCATTCTACGACAGGTCGGCAAGTGCCAAACATCCTCATCCCTGGGATTTTTATTAAAATATCATGCCATTCCATTGATCACGAGGCGGTCAAGGTCAATAAAGATAAGATTGTTAAACCATTTGTACCTGATAGTTGCTACAATATCTTCACATATGGAGCATTCCCTTGAAGGGCAGTGTTCCAAATTAAAAACGGGTTTTGGACTGAAATAGCCATTCTAAAGATCATTCAGTGCAGTTCACAACCCAGCCCTTCTTTACACCTAAACCCTTATTTTCTGACCTGCGCGCTCGTGAAGATGTCCAGGCTACTTGGTACAGGTTATTCCAAAGCCATCCAGGCATGCATGACGCCGTAGAAACGCCATCCTCATCACGCAACCGCATAGGCTGTCAGGCGTTCAAGGCCAAGAATGATATGATCGTCGAGCCGTTCAGATCTGGCGTCCATCAGCATTTTGTTTTTCAAATAATATGGACGTTAATGGTTCTCTATCTATTTTGAGCAGCTTGTGTATGTTTCAGTCAGGAATTGTGTTTTGTGGTACATAAGATAGGAACATGCTTAGTAGCTATTACGAAAATAAGACTTGTACTCTAGCTAGAGAAATGCGTCATAACCGAGGATGTGAACATCAGTAAATTTCTTAAACTCATGGATGAAAACACGAATAGTATACATGAACACCTTGGGAAGGGCCAAAGCATAAGCACATAACGATATTTAGTTCTGCGAACACCACCAGCAGTGAGCTGCTTTTGCTTGGTGAGTTTGGAATACTACAAGTAAGTGCTAGGGTGGTAGTTTCGCACGGCTAGTTTGGCAGCACGTGTCATGACCCAATCAAACAATGGCGTATTGAGGCACAATTACTACAAAGAAAATTGCCGTCTAGAGCAGCTTTTTCCACTTGAAAATATAGCTTTAAGTGATCTTAGTTTGGTAATTAAAAGTGGGCTTTTTATGATATTTGCAAGTGACGAGTATGAAAATTACAAGTGACTTCACCATATTCGATGTATACTTTCATATATTCAAATGTGAAACATTCCCTTTAAGATTACGAGGGTGATTAATCAGAATTTCTTTCACCGATCGGTCCTGAAAAAGGAAGGTGTTGTTAAGCAAGTATCTCTTATCCATGTCTACACAAATTATTTGCATTGTTCTGATCCCTCCTATTGAACACCAAGGGAACCCTTATCTTTCTCGGGCAGATGCTTGGTGGCTAGAACCCTAAGAGACACCTAGGCCTGGGCCTGCAGAGCCTGCAGGCCCAGGCCTGCAGAGCCTTCCCATCCCAGCCCGAGGTAGCTACCGGCTGTATTCTGGCGATAGGGATGCCGGATGTCACCAGGGAATCCTGAGGCCTTTGGAGAGATGCATGGCGCATGCGCAGCCGTCCTACTCACGCGCAAAGCACTGGCCGGGGCAGTTGGCCTTGGATCGACGCAAAAGGGCCTTGGCTGGCATAAAGGGACCCCTCAACAGGGAAATAGGCTCTACAGTTGCCATAGAGACTCCACTTTGGTTTATCAGGACCGTGACGGAAATGGGGCGGAGACATGCTGATTGGTACTGGGGCCGCTGAATGACAAAGGCTCTTCCGTTGTCTAGATGTGGACCTTCTCAGTGTTATTTTGCCTGTGGTTTATAGCATTGCGTAGAATAAAGACCACAAGCACATGCATACGCATACGCACACGCGCACGCGCACGCGCAGGCACGCACAGTCAAATGTAATACGCTCTGCTATTACAGTCTGCCAATTTCACCCGGTGAAGTCACAGTGGTGCCCTTAAACGAACGGTGAAGTCACAGTGGTGTCCTTAAACGAACGCTTGCTATGGAGGACATCAACTGTGAGAACGTAGGGAACTTTTTCAGAAATGCATTCCCAGCTGTTTGCATGGGTGTCTTTGGGTCCACAGTAGCTGCTAAGCATAGCTTATTGCGTGTACCCTGAACCTGCCACCCAAGTCGTACCATCCAGTTCAATGGACAATTTAGCCTCCGCCCTTTCACTGGATAGCAAAGGTGAGGGTCTTGCGTGCAGCACAATGCTGCCGCACGGCCGCCCCCGTGCCTGTGTTATTCAACTTTTAAAAAAAAAATATAATGGTAACAACTGGAGTTAATAAACGTTTCATTCAGCAAAACGCTGGACAGCCAAGTGATACAATTATGGACGATGTAAAAGCGATATCAAGTCAGGCGCAGGCCGTGGGGAATAAATGTGTGGGTAGTCGTGAGATTGGAAACCACTGATAACAGAGCAGTGAACCCAGAAACTGGCAGCCATCAGATTTGAACAAGCACGCAGCGGAATAGAACACGAGTGCCGGCACTGGCTGGACAGCAGTTGCGACACAGACATGGGTTGCTTAACTGGCCAATGCCAGGACAGTGAAACCAGGCACCGACTAGGGCGCAGATCAAGTGGGTGGATCCTAAGCAAGTTGGTGCATCCGACCCGAACATTGTAGCGGACGTACAGCCCCGGGAACCAGCAGTGCAGTGAACCCTGTTATGGCGAATGGCGCGTCAGCACTTCTTGCTCCGTTAACATCAGTGGCCCGTGGGCTCTGCTGATTCGGCCGTCGGCAGCGGTGCGCCGACTGTGCCAACCAGGCGACTGGCCGTGGTGCATCACCGGCATCAACTCGGTTACCAGCAGTGGTGCGCCCGCTCTGCTCCTAACACTGTCGCTCAGTTGTCAGAGTGGTTCAGGGGTTTTCAACAGGGACACAACAGCTCCGCCTAACCGATTACAGGCAGTGATTCTTCGGCTCACGAAGGTCACGCACGACCATTTTTGCGAATGGCACATACGATTATCACAGTGCCCGTCACTTTGCCACATTTTGAGGCTCCAGCGGAGAGCACCTCAGTGAGATGTGCACGTCCTAGACGTCAGATGTGCGGGTCTTTAATGGCAGATGCACACCTTCTCGACATCAGATGTATACCTCCTAGACGTCAGATGTGCCCTCCTAGACGTCGGATTTGCACCTCGGTGTCGTCAGATGTGCTCCTCCTAAACGTCGGATGTGCACCATTCACGTTTCCATCAACATTCGTCCAGGCATTAAGCAACAAAAGTGGTACATAAAACTGCAGTACTAGGAATCGGTAAGACAGCGCTTTTCATACGACTTATCATATCATGTAAGAGAATTCCAGGTTATGTTGACGACAATAGGTTTGCAGAATAGTCCACTGTTGTTGGTATTCGTCAGATTGGGGAAGAATATGTTCTGAAGAGGATAACTACATGGATAACAACGAGGACGAGGCTGTTGCAAATATAAACGACCGTGAGTGGGCTTTGCGTGGCCAAGTCGAAGACGGATCAACACCTTCTCCAAACGGGCCGTGCGGTTTGCTGATGTCCAAGGTGTAATGTCCGGTTTTATGTCATGAAGCTGGGTTCTGCTGTTTTCCGTCCACTGCCGTTGCCTAAGTCGTTTTGTCAAGTTGCGGATGGACGCTTTTATAGTGATATTGTCGATAGGAATGAGTGCAATATGAGGATCCGTCAAGGCCTTCTTGGCCAGTTGGTCGGCCCGCTCATTCCCCACAATGCCTCTATGGCCTGGAACCCATAAAATTTGATGTATATGCCCTGTGTGTGTAAATCATGATGCAGGTTTATGATGTTGACAAGGAGATGGGTGAGTTAAGTCGGGGTCAGTAAATGACTGTAAAGCTCCCTTTGAATCGGAGCAAATTATAATGTTCCTAGTTCCATGATTTTGACGTTCTACGTGTTGTAAGGAAATAAACATGGCAAATGATTCCGCGAGATACACAGATGTGCCGTCCGGTAATCTACTGCAGCCGAACTGAGCATGCAACAGCCTGAAGATGTGTGTTAAGAGCGAGTGGTGTGTGTTAATTCTTGACTGATGTACAGAGCCACCCCACTCTGGCGACCCTCACCATTCGTGGTATCACAGCGATATAACGAGTAATTTGGCATTCTAAAGTTATATTTGTCGGGGGGGACGAAACCATATTTCCTGTACGGCAACGATGATTGAAGCTAATACGGCAAAAACTGCTTTCATTTCAGACCATTTTGAAATCAGATCGCGAAAATTCCACTGTAAGATGAAAGACATTTAATGATGAAGGAACGCATTCCCACCGGTTGATGGAAATCGCGCGAACAAAACAGACCGAGGCCGTCCCATCGCCACCGTCACTGACGGACGGGGGTCTTGGTTCGAGCGTGTTACAAGTATTGTGGTGGGGGAGGGGAAGTAACGTTTGTGTTGTGTCCAGAGGACCGGCTGCCGACTGGTTATAGCCGGAGGGCTAGGACGCCGGACGGCTTGAGCCGCATGTGGATCAAGCATAGCCAGCGGGCTGTAGCGCCGGCCAACCTGGGGACGGGGGTGCACGCGCATCCGAACGCCGAGCCAGGGACGACTCAACGGCATTTTTCGTCGGGGTCTGTGTAGTCGACTCAGCTGAGACCGAGGGGAGGGGGTGAGAAGCTTCGCGGGAGGCAGATGGGCAATGGAGTCTGTCTGTGTTCCGCATGTGGCCATCGTGGCTTTTCCTACCTGTGCGTAGGTTTTGCTGGACTGCAACGACATTTTGGATTCAATAGTGCGCCGTGCCTCGGGGTAAGACACACCTGTCTTGGCCTTTTCAGAGCAAAAATATAATTAGTTTTTCCATGTGGGACACTGAGAAGAGTTGGCGGCGTGATCACCACTTGCACAGCTCAGGCATTTCTGGGGTGATGTGTAGGCAGACCCCTCGTGAGGAGTCTCGCTGCACTTCAAGCATCTGGCACTCTGCTTGCAGTACTTGCTGCCGTGTCCGAACCGTTGGCAGTTGAAACACCTGAGTGGATTTGGGATGAATACTCCTACTTCATAACGAAGGCAACCAGCGGTGAACATCTATGGAAGTCGGGTAGTAGCAAAGGTGATACCGAGCAGGCTGGTGTCGCGACGCTGACCATCACTGAAAGTCGTCAGCCGTCGGACATGGCCAACTTGCTCGTCTCTGAGCTCCGCCAGAATCTCGTCCTCCGTCATGAAACGGAGCTCAGGCGCGAAGCTGGTGCCTTTACTGGTGTTTCTGGCATGGTGCAGGGAGACTTTTAATTGCTCGCCACAAAGTTCATTTGCTTTGAGCAAGGCCTTGGTTTGATGGCGAGTGGTTGTTTTAAAGACGAGTGATCCATTTGTCGGTGTTTCAATTTGGAGTTCGCATGGACCGCAGATAGCCTTGATTTGTTCTGATGGCCAGAAAACGTTGATCTTCCGAAAGGACACGTTCACATCACAGCGCTAAAAAACAACGTAAGAGCCGAGAGGATCCGGAATTGGTTCAGAGGGCAGGCGAACATTGATCGCTGTCGAGCAAGGGTCAGCATCAGAGCGAGCAGGCACCGGGGTGGTCGAAGACGAGCGAGGGTCGGAACCGGGGACGTTTGACGGAGACGGCTGCTGTTCAGGCACCGCGGCGGAAGTGCATGAACCGTTGGAATGGGCCTGGGGCGCGCGAAGGTCATCAGGCGAAGTGGTAGCCAAAGCGGCGCTAGCGGCACCTCCGTCGTCTATATCCAGGGAATTATCGATATCAGAGTCCGAATTCGAGTCCGTGTCAGTGTCGTGCTTCTTATGCTTGCTTCGCTTTCCCATACTGAGGAAACGAGAAGAAAACAACAAAAAATTAAGTGGAAAGGTGTGTTTGGAACTAGTGCCAACGGAAAAGCGACGAGAACGACGATGCGAAAGGAAAGAACTCTTTGGCTGAGGGCCACAAAAGGAGCAAACCACTTGCTAAAGTCTTGCCAGACTGGTGTATGGCCAACGAATCGGTCGACGCGAGTCCTTTTGTGTCTCCCTCGTGTCTTGTAATGCCGTTTCGTTTCATTTGTTGGAGGCATTTCGGCCCATTCAGGCCATTTTACGCCTGGAAGATGTTTTTCAAATTGGTGTTATTATGTATGTGCAAAGAGAAAAAAGTTTATTGACGTCTACATCGCTTGCAGCAAACCGGTAAGTCTAGGAGAGTTAAAGACAATGTTAAGCAATCGAGGACGGTCATCGCCAAGGGCGTTTTTAAAGAAAATTTGATGTTATGCTTACGACAAAAGGCCTGCATATATTTGCGTTGTTGTCGAAATTTAGTGCACCCAATAATTATATGTTTACCTGAAAGTGGATGATCGTACGGCTGACAATGAGGACGAGGGTGACTATATGTAAGTATATGTAACTATGTGTGGGTGTAGTGTATCCAATTCGTACACGGGCCACCACCTTCTCTAAATGGTTTTTACGATGTGCTGATCGCCAACGGGTAATATTCGGTTTGATATCATGAAGTTGTGTTCTGGTAGTATCGGTTCATTGTCGTAGTCAAAAATGCTTTGTCAGTGTGCGAGTCGAATGTTTTGTAGGTGCAGATCATCGCGGATATCCATGATGTGTGAGCCTGTCAAAGCTTCCTTGGATAGTTGGTCAGCCGGTTCATTGCCCATGATGTCTCCATGTCCTGGAATCCATAGAAATTTGATGTTCCTGTCCGTTGTGTGTAAGATATAAGAGAGACTATGTTAACAGGGAGGTTTTGAGTGATCTCTGGGTCAATAAGAGATTGTATCGCTGTCTCCCAATCTGAACAAATCACTATTGTCTTCGCTGTATGGGTGTGTTGTTGAATGCGCCGCAACGTAAGAAGAAGAGCAAATAATTCAGCCAAATATACTGAGGTGCCATCCGGTAGCCGACAATGTTTATGGTAATGTTCATTGCAAATAACTGCACATCCCTTGTGGTTATTGGCATTGGAGCCATCAGTGTAAACAAAACTGCGATTTCGATTGTTGGAAACTAGACGATTAAATGTTCGTTGAACATAGCTTGTGAAAATGTGTGGGATCATCAAAAAGAAGGAAAAGTTTCCGAAGGGTTAACTGTCATGGTGGTACTATTAAAGCAGTTGACACGGAGGAAGGCGGTAAAGTAAACTGGAGAGTGTTACAGTAGAGAGTCGTCCGAGATGCTACTGTAAGTCCTGACCGATGTTCTGCCGGTCCTACGTAGTTATAGTGAATGTGGAGTAAGACATGCATGGATTCAAATGCTAGGTGACTGGGATTTTGTCGCACTTTTGTTACACATCCCAATGAGTGTTCCATTTGTCGTAGGGCGAGAGGCATGACGTGAGCGTCCACTTCAAGCGCTGAAATCCGGGAAGTACGCAGAACTCCTTGGGCAACTCGCGAAAACATATTTTGTATGGTGGATAGTGGTTCAAGAGAGTGTTTGCTGCCTCCTGCATATAGCACGGAGCCATATTTAATGATGGGAAGAACGAAGGATTTGTATAGACCTAATAACGTTTGGCGGTCGGCACCGCATCTTGACCCGAAATGCATCCTAAGAAATTTAGCCGCTTTAGGTATTTGGAGAGAACATGCTCCACGTGCTGTCGCATCGATAGTCTTGGGTCAAGCACGATGACAAAAATTTGAGAGACGAAACGAAAGGAATGCACTGTCCATCTAATCGGAATCGAAAATTGAGAGTACTACGCTTGCTTTTGCTGAAAATCATAATTGCAGATTGGAGAGGAAAACGGAACCCGTACCGCTCTGACCACTGCTGCACCTTGTTTAGGGCGGCTTGCAGCCGTTGCAGCGAATGGTCATATTCGGCGTCCGAGCACTAGATCGCGCTATCGTCTGCAAAAAGTGAAGAAGAAATGCCCAATGTCAATGAGTCCAATCAATCGTTTATCATAAAATCAAAGAGAATCGGAGAGATACAGCTCCCTTGCGGGAGGCCGTTTTCTAGATGGTGAGTGTCGGAAACGAGGTATCTGCATCTCACACGAAATGTTCCGATCCCGGAAAGAAACCCAATAAGATAATGTGCTGCATGACCTTTAAACCTCAACTGATGGAGCCTGAAAACCTGTGCAGGTTTAAAGACCATGTCGTAGGCTCAGCTAACATACAGGAATACAGCAGTCGTGCGGTATCAATGTTTAAAGGAACGTCTGATGTCAGCTTCAAGTCTGATGATATGGTTCATTGTGCTGCGATTGTGTCGGAAACCACATTGATTTCTGTAAGCAGGCAGTCTCGTTCTGCAATCCATGAGATTCGCTTCACCACCATTCGTTGGAAAAATTTTCCTAGACAGCTGGTTAGTGCAACGGGACGATAATTTGATGGGTTTTTGGTGTCTTTCCCCGGCTTTGGAAGCGGAATAATAATGGTGTCCTTCCAGGCTTCAGGAAAAACATGGGTTGACCACAAATAATTAAAAACTACCAAAAAAAACGAAGCGTATCTTCTGAAAGATTACGAAAAAAAGAATAGCATAATTGAGCATGACCTACGGAGGTGTTGCCGGCGAATTTTATAGCCTTTTGTAGTTCCAGAAACAAAAATGATGAATTGTAGTCTTCGGTATCATCGGAGGCAAAATAATTAGGATGTAAACGAAAACGCTACACTGAAAAAGACTTTCAGCAAGAGCATTGGTGATAAGGTGTTGCCGAAATGATTTGGTTATTAATGCGTAAAATGGGAAATGAAATTGTTCCGGAAAGTGCTCGAACCAGTCCCCATAGTTGGCTTAGAGGAGCAGCAGCAGCGGACTGTTGGATGTATGCTTACCGAGAATGACGTTTGACACTCCTTATAATTCTTCTGGTTCGAGCATGCTTATAATTTCGGGCAAGAAGATGAGATACATGATGGTGGCGACGAAAGCAACAGGAAAGCACGTTTCCGATGCATTCTTAACTTCAGTCGTCCGCCAGTGTACTGGGATGCGTTGTGATCGGGACGTAGCCATTGGAATTGTCGCGGTCGCTGCAGCGTGAATGATATGTGTAATGAGGACAACACCCTGCTCTAACTGATTCATAACAGCTTCGGTTCACATAACAAGGTTCTTGAAATTTGATCCAGTCTGCTTTTCGTAAATTCCAGCGGAGTATGAATCGCGAAACTTTGTCAGCAGTTGAATGAACAGTGATGTAAGTTTAATCGGAAAATGGTCGCTGTCTTGTATATCTCCCTCAACAGTCCAATCAAAGTATGTCGCTATTGAGGGAGAGCGTAGCGACAGGTCCATGGCGGTTTCTGTTCCAGTGGGTAAGTGGTGATAAGTGTTATTTCCTTTGTTTAGCAATACTAAGTTATGAGCATCACTAAGGTCTGGAACTAAATGTCCTCGGCGGTTGACAGCCTGAGTGTCATTACTCCAAGCTGGGCTATGACCGTTAAAATCGCCGAGGATGAGAAAATGGTTTTGAAAGTGAGTGACTAGTGATTAAGCTGCGGCGAGAGCCCCGTATGATGGTAAGTTGGAGGAATGTACACAGACCAGATATCAATGCTGCGGCCATGAGGTCCCACAGAACATGTAACAGCCTGTAGAGGTGTGGTGAGTGGAAGGTGCATGTGTGTTAATTCATTTTTGGTATAAAGCGCCTTGATGACGTTCGCAGGTTGTGTCGTCATCACGATGCAAGGAAAAAGTTGACAATTTAAAGTTATATGGGTCGGTAGGACAAAACCAAGTTTCCCGCACAGCTACAATGATGGGATCCAACACTACAAAAAAGTTTTCATTTAAGAGCATTTTGGAATGAGATGGCGGTTATTCCACTGTAAGACGACAAACATTTAATAGTGGTTTGACCCATCCCCACCGGTTGGTGGGAATCGGCCGAACAGGAACTGACCGAGGCCGGCCCATAGCCGCCCTGACAGGAGGCCGGGACCGACGGTCTTCGCTAGGGGGTGTTGTAGCAGTTGTTGTTCCGGCGGAGGGGGAGGGGCCGTTTGTGCGGCAGCCAGAGGGACCTGGCTGCCGACCGTTCGCAGCCGGAGGGCTGGAACGCCGGCCGACCTGGAGACAGGAAGGCGCGGAGGGCTGCGCGTCCGAACGCGTGGCCAGGGCCGGTTCGAGGGGACAATTCTGCTGGATTTGTGTGTTTGATACTGAGACAGTCTTGACTGGAGCAAGAATTTTCAGCAGCGATAGCTGGGGAATCGGTTCTGTTTGTGTACTACATGTCACTACTTTTACGTTTGTTGCTCGCGCGACGGATTTTGAGGGCGACGAAGATGCTTTTGCCTCGACAGTGTGGCGTGCTTGTTGGTAAGATACGCCTGTCTTGGTCTTTTCGGAGCAGATTTCGTTTTCTGTTCTCCATGTCGGGCATTGGAAAGAGCTGACACTGTGGTCAGCACTTCCACAGCTCAAGGATTTTGGGGCGATGTGCACACGGACCCTTCGTGAGGGGTCTCTCCGCACTTGAGGCATCTTGCACTCTGTTTGCAGAACTTGCTGCCGTGTCCGAACCGTTGACATTTGAAACACTTGAGTGGATTTTGGATAAGTACACTGATTTGATATCGGAGGTAGCCGGCTGTGAGAGTCTCTGGGAGGCGGGTGGTTGTAATAGTCGAAACAAGTAAACTGGTGTTCTGACGCTGTCCGTCACGGAACGTGGTTAGTCGTCGAACATGACAAACGTTGTCAGCTCTGAGCTCCGCCAGAATCTCCTCTTCCGTCATGAAACGGAGCTCAGGTGCGAAGATAGTTCATTTGGTGGTGTTTCTTGCGAAGTGAAGAGAATGGTTTACTTTCTTGCCGCAGAATTCAGTGGTCTGGAAGAGAGCCTTGGTCTGAGCGCGAGAGGATGTTTTGATCACGAGAGGCTGTTTTGATCACGAGGGGCTGTATTGATCACGAGTGTCCCATTGGCTGGCGCCTCAGTTTGAAGATGACGTGGGCAACAGATAGCTTGAATTTTTTGGCCGGCCAGAAGACATTGAGTTTTCTGAAGGAGACACTCTCGTCAATGGATTGCACTACGACGAAAGAGCCGAGTGGATCGAGAATGGGCTCAGGGTTCTGGCGGCTGCTGGTCACGGTCGTGCGAGAGTCAGCATCAGAGTGGGCAGACACCGGGGTGGTCAAAGGCGAGCGAGGGTCGAAGCCATCAGTGTTAGACGGAGATGAGCGCTGTCCAGACACCGCGGTGGAAGGGCGCGGGCCAGTGGACTGGGTCTGAGGCGCGCGGGGATCATCAGGCGAAGTGATGGCCAGAACGGGGCTAGCGACCTTTCCGTCGGTCACATCCATGGGAGAATCGATGTGAGAGGCCCAGTTCGAGCCAGTGTCCGTGTCATCCTTCTTGCGCTTACCCCGCAGGCCCATAATGGGGGAGCGGGCAGAAAGCAGCAAAAACCAAGTGAAAGGTGTGTGTTTGGAATGAAAGAGAAGGGAAAATCGATTAAAACGACGATAAGAAAAAAGGACTTCTTGGCAGAAAGCCGCAACAGGAGCAACTGCTCTGAACCAGGACAGTCTTGCCAATTGGGCGTGGCCAGCGAATGGGTCGACGATGTCTGTGTTCCTGTCTTGTAACGCCGTGGCTCGGGGCAGCTATATGATTTCATACCAGTCTCATTCTGCCTAATTGCGGTTGAAAATGTGATTGAGCCGCCAAACAATAGCCACATTAGCCATTATCTATTTATACACAAAACACTCATATTATTGCCCGACATAAAAGCAATGCACTAACCTGACGAGACGCTCTCGGTTCTCAACAGACACCTAATGCCTCACACACCGCAACACCCGTTGGCGCCACCTATCGGTGACCGCACTCGTTTGGGTGTTGACCGCGCACCGCTGCACCGGGACATGCAAGTGGGATGTTCCATATTGCCAGTAGCAGAAATATTATGCCTACCTACGGGATGTTTGGCCGGGGTCATTAGGCACTCATCCGTGCTTGGTTTGGTACGATAGCCACTTTGTTTTGTTGTTTTTTTTTTTAGTTTACAGCCAATAGTGCCGATAATAGCTCATCCCCTTGCCCTCTGCCATTTTAGTCCTAGCACCCGTGTCTTGGGGTGCATGATTTTGGTTCTCGCTGGCCTGCCAAGCAGCTCATTAGAGTAGGATAGAAAGTCTCGTAACCAAGGTGAAATAGTGTTTGTAGGGTGCAGGTGTACTGTCATTTATATTACCATGATATTGACATGAGTGCCTGATCCGCAAGTCAGCACGCCTGGCACGCTGACTTGCGACCGCTGCCGCCCGGGTTGCACGCCGTGCGACCCGGGCGGCAAGCGGCGGCACCCCTGATCTGCCTGCTCGCTAGATGTCGGTGGCACGCAGGGCTTTTTCGTATCGCGCAGTCTTATCGCAGAGCCGCCTGCCGCCAACCATCACCGCTTCTCGCACCCGCAGTGAGTTCCACACCGGGCTAGAGGATTTTGAGGGCTCCGTTGAATCATCATTGCTTCCTTGCCGATGTGTAAGATGTGTTGATGATTTAGATATTGATGAATTATTTTGTGGTTGCCGAAGCTGTGTGAAGGACTGGATGTTTGATAACATGTAAATATGGTCGCGTTGCGGTCAGGTTTTGATATTGCATTCATTCTACCATTGTAACTGCACCGAATCAAACAACAGACCACTTGTTGGAATGCTTCGTGGATACAGTGAGCTGAACTGAACTGAGTACGGCATGGCATTGTCATCAGATCTCACATCAGTGTAATCAATACCAGCACTCTCCAGCAATGCAGGAGAAGTTAAGTCGAGCAGAGCGTCTTGAACTGAATGATCTATGATGCCATTTATCTGTTTCCTAACCGTCTGGGAACGTGTATACAAATCTAATAGTTTAAAAACGATGTTATCGAATATAACCTTACTGTACATAACACTCCCCTGGCCACGATAGTCTCAAGCTTTAATTGTTTCAGCCAAGACCGTGAGTTCTCGTAGGACAAGTACGCAAACTCCTTTTGAGACGTTGTCACAATGTGAGAAAAGAATGTCACTGCCCCATTCGCTCCTCAAGCACTGCTTATAACCTGGGATCGAGTGCGTTTCCTGGATTATTACGATATGCCTGGAGCACTTGGTGTGAACGTGCCTGAACAGTGATCTTCGTTTCTTCCAATATTTCAAGCCCGGAACATTCCAGCCCATAACGCTGTGTTCAGCCATTTACGTAATAGCAACGGTTGCGACACGCAACACTATATGAAGCACAAACACTAGTTGCACATAATCGGTTCAAAATTGGCTGGCGCAGCTCCCTTCGAAACAGGGCGCCGAAATGTACAACACTTGGCTGCCTTAAAAACCACACGCAGGCGACATGGGCAAACACAAAACACACACGCGTAACCCTGACCTGGTCGAAGCTGGGGGCGCACGGCGAAGTGAGCCTGAAGCCCGGGAACGGTAGCAGCGGCATCCCACGGGTAGCGAACGGTAGCGGACATGGCATCCCACGGGTGCATCGCTGGAGCGGTAGATGAATGTCACGTGGGAGTAGTTTAGGGCGAATGCCAGGAAGGGGAGGGAATATATTCAGCCTAACGAACAAGCAGTGGAAGAGTGCAAAATTTAACTGCGAAATGGTGTCAGCAACGGAACGGTCTGGCGCCCGAGGCCAGTTAATCTAATTCCATGGCCACTTGCGAAGAACGGGCTGTAAGCGTGCAGTGCCAGTGAAATGCTGAGCTTTACCGTTGGACTTGAGAGGAACAGGGTAGGTCATTGAAGGGGGGAGGGGCGGGGGTTCCAGCGCTGCGTCCATTAACGAATGCTTCTCTCGCTAAGGGAAACCAACCAGTGAGGAGCAAAACATGAGATAAGGATAATGACAGAGCACAACCAACCATGAAGGCACTTGACAATAATACATCGCCCACCATCACCCTCCAAAAAAAAAACTAGAGCGTAACGACGTCATTTGCAGCCGGCGACAGCGGCGGCGACGAGCTCTGTATAGCTGATTTATGACATCGAAAGTTATGTGAGTAACCATACTGGAAAGACCCGACAACGCTAGGTGAGCAGCCCGCGGGCGCCGCCGGGTGCAGACGAAGGGTGGCGGGCCACGGCGGACGCCGGCACAGCGCCAACGGCGCGGGCTGGGAGTGGCCGAAACCCCACCAGCCGCCGCCGGAACATGCCCAGCCGCCGACGGAGCACCGCCAGTCGCCGCCGGAACACCGCCAGCTGCCGCCGGGACACCGCCAGCCGCCACCGGAACATGCCCAGCCGCCGACGGAGCACCACCAGTCGCCGCCGGAACACCGTCAGCTGCCGCCGGAACACCGCCAGCCGCCGCCGGAACATCCCCAGCCCCGCCGGGACACCGCCAGCTGCCGCCGGGACACCGCCAGCCGCCACCGGAAAATCGCCAGCCGGCGCCGGAACGCAGGCCCAAACCTCTCTAGACGACCGGAGCCAGCGCGCCACCCACAGCCGGTAACTGCCGGCGCAGATCTCCGATATCTTGCTGCGTCGTGACGCGGACAGGACTCGACCGCCGGGCGCTCTTGTAGCTCGGGGGACCATCTTTTGTGAAGGTCGCCCACAGCAACTTGTCCTTTTTCACAGTTGGTAGCTGGTTGAAGACCTCGCGCTTCGATCGCTTTCCCTGCATGTCCTTTTTAAGACCTTAAAAAATCTGGTTCTTGAATTACACGCCCGCAAAATGCGAAAAGGTTTATTTGGAGCCTATTTCAAAGTTGCATCGGCATTAATGACGCCATAGAAAGGTCATGCCATCGCGGTCATACTACATGTCATTTTCTGCTTATGGCCAAAATAGCATGGCCGCTGGTACATTCGCAAAAGCGATAATGCGGCAGGTATGATAAAATGCATGGAAGATAATTGGCTGTTAGCAGGATTCCGCTGCTGAATGCGTATCGCGAGCGTAAGCGTGCGACACTCGTCGTGAACGGGTCATTTTTCCTTGTTTCTAGGCCACAGGTCAATATTATAAAAAAGAAGGCCACTGTCTGCAGAAAAAGTACGACACCCAAGAAACGAGCGCTCTCCCGAAAGTTTTAAAAAAGTACACGCGACGGCAAATCTGTCTTTTTCCCCTGCTGGCTTTTTTTCTTCCACTGACGTATCTCTTACAGACAGCTCGGATGGCGCCTTGTCTACCGGAGCACAGAACCTTGCACGGGCTTATGGTTTAGCAAGGCATTATGAAATTAGGGAAACATCACAATAATTTAGAGAGAGAGAGAGAGAGAGAGAGAGAGAGAGAGAGAGAGAGAGAGAGAGAGAGAGAGAGAGAGAGAGAGAGAGAGAGAGAGAGAGAGAGAGAGAGAGAGAGAGAGAGAGAGAGAGAGAGAGAGAGAGAGAGAGAGAGAGAGAGAGAGAGATATAGGAGAGAGATATATATATATATGTATATATATATATGTATATATATATATATATATATATATATATATATATATATTTAACGACATATTTCACACATATTGTACCACGAGTTTACATTTTGAACAAAAATTGTGTTCTACATGTACAACCTCTTGAGCCACATCACCATGAATCCCCGTTGGGACTTTGTTTTGGAGGGAGGTCACTGTGAAATGCGGTGTGATGGCTGAACATTTGTGCGGAAATTGCGCGAAAACCTGCAACTTGATGGTCCCGCGAGCTGTGCTGGTGTGAGATCACACTTACTTGACAAAAGAGTGTGAATCGGGGGTTTGAAATGTGTGTGATCACTGGTGGTGTGTGCCAGTGGCTAGTATTGAACTTGACGTGATGGGGAGTGTGCGTGCGAGGTTTGGTCTTCTGAGAGAGAACATTGTTTTGGTATTCTTTAAGTCTACTGACTCCCAATAAGACGTGATATATTGATGCATGTCACTACCTTTATGTTCGTGTTTGAACATAAAGGAATGCTGGCAAACTAAGAGAAACACTAGCACTTATGTTGAAGGGTTGTACAAAGGCAAGCTGGTACTTCATTATGATCTTGCCAACATTTTGAACCTATTTAGGTATTACAGCATGTAAATAATCCATTGCACGTCATTATGTCAGCAAAAACCAAACAACGGATGCGCGCTGAAAACCAAACAACGGATGCAGAGCTACGTGCTATTCTCAACACATATGGGGAAATTTCGTTTTGACTGAGGAAATGCGACTTCATGCGGCTGGACCATGCACGATTACAACTAAAACTAGATTTCATGATTTGTCCAGTAGGAGCAAAAAAGGATGTATAGTAACATCTGACATTCAAGCAATCCAATTGCAAAATGACACAATTCCTTCAAGCCCTAGATGAAAGAGCAGGTACCGCAGGCAGCGGACAGTCGCGCGCATGAGTAATAATGTAAACACAGCCGGTAATTAAGCAGGGAATAATGGTTGCACTTGAGGTTGTTTCATCAGTTGGTGTTTCCGAGAATAGATACACACATGGAACATGATATACAAGATGAGATGGTCCTTCCAGTCATTGAAAAGATGCACTAGATGAGCGTCGTCCTGCGTTTGTGAACTGGGTGCCGCTGAAACGATCGAGTGGAATGTGTTGGTACGTGTTGGTAATCTGGTGTCTGAAAATGTTAGATTATGTGTTTGTGCCTTTAGGCCATTAAATCCAGAAGCGATTTAGCTCCCTGCGATTTGGTGGTGCTTGTGAGTTGTTGGCCAAATAATTGTGAGCGCAGCGCACAAGCGTAATTATGTTTGCAATTCCTGCGCTCAAGTGTCAGGATGTCGGCTGTTCTTAATAACTTTAGCTAAACTTCTCCGTCTTTCACTTGCAAAGTTGAACAAAAAAACAAACACCATTGAAACTACCTATGTCTAGACCTTCACGGTGCACAGACGATGGTAGTTTTCCGAGTAGAATATCTGAATCTGGAAATGAAGTGGCTGAAATCCGGATAATATTTTTGAAAGGGGGGGAGCACCAAGTTCCAGGGCGCACCAGAATGAAGCAATGCCCCTTGACGAAATCCCGAATGGGCATCTAGTGGTACGCCGAACAAATTGCTTCTTTTTGCCACTTGCATACTGATCACGGGGTATCCATAATTGAACAAGTGGCCTACACAGCAAGAGGTTGATTGCAAATACGTGCTGAAAGTTTACATCCATTCAAAGTTGTTCAAAATGCAGCGTTTTTGTCTCTTTTCGGAAGTGCAGTAAATGAACGTTTTGAAACAAATAGCTCAAAAATAGTATTTGCCATGTCTAAGGGACGTATACATACAAGCACTGGCTTTGAAATGTGTTTGCTGCTTGCCAAATTTTAGGTGCGAAAATTTCAAAGAACTCAGAGCAATGGACCAGATCACACATCATGGAGGCCGAGGTCAATACTGCGAGGGCGAAGCCCAATGATGCAGGGGGCCAGCCCAACATTGGAGGGGGAGGGTGCAGCTCAACATTGAGGCATGGCCGCCCAAGTATATACAAAGTTCCATCCCCAGTAAGAGACAACAATGTGTTAATGGTTTCTTTCTGCGGGAAGTTTTAATTGAGCATTTGATAGACTATTCAGGGATAATTTTCATTAAATGGCTTTTCATTTCGCTCAATCCGTATGAGCTGACAATTTGGAAAATTCAGTCCTTTCCTAATCTATGTTTTAGTGGAAAATTCTGATCTGTACCGATCGGGCCCGCAGATTGGTCCACAATCCGTGGATAAATCCAATCCGTGAGGTGCTCTAACGGCTCGTACGAAAACTTGTGTTGGGTGATTATCAGTTCACTTGAGCCATTGGTGTCGGGACTGGAAATTGTGCGGGATGTTCACCGAGATGTTCACAATGTTTTTTCTCAAGATGCTGTGGCTGGATGTGTTGAAATGTTGCATAATAATTACAGAGCAACAACGTATGCACTCTACGATGACACACGATGCATAAATTAATGGCTGCTGAAAGGCGCTAAAAACAAAATGTTACACATATTTGCCGATTGGGTGTCGTAACTGGTTGAATGTTGACATCGAATAGAAGTGCATAATTTTTTTTAGACAGCTGATTCAACGTACGGTGTGAACGTTGCTGGTCTGTAATTATGCCGCAATCTTGCGGGAAACCAGTCATGGCATCCTAAGGAAAATCGCATCATTTAGCCATGCTATCCTGTGCTCGTGAATTAGATGAAATATCAACATCACTGAACAAAGCTAAATCCAGCAAACCACGTGTTGGTTTCTTGTAATGACAAGAGTACTACACAATGTTTGTTTTTTTTAATTCCTTTACTCCTGATCTTTGCTGTTCATTGCATCATTTGCACCTCTCAAGTTTTTCAGCTACGAAACTTATAAAACACAAGGTAGAAGGAGGCATTGTCTTTTTTATCGGTACCAATGAGACATAACCGATACAAAACAGACACGTCATGTATTCACTGCTTGCCTGCCACCATCGACGCATTTTGATAAGCAATCACAGGTTGTGAATGCTATCTTTGCGCGGATGATGCGAAGTGAGCTACGATGTCGTTCTGCCATAATTATTAAGCAATATTTTAGTAAAGCAAGCTGTCGCTTGTTAAACAGGACTGTTGCATCATCTTAAAAGCCTTCATTTCCGATTTACTTATGGTGTGCAAAATCCAAAATTATCCAAATGGACCATAAACTTTACGATGATGAATCCCGTCTTGCGTGTGTGGTAATCACCCAAGATCGCCCATACAAGGCACGAAATATGATGATACTTAAAGAAGAAAAAAGCCCAGTGCTGGTCTGAAATGTTGGCTGCGCTATTTCGACCTGAAAACACGGTGATTCAGCTCCGCTTCACAGTGCTGCTTACACAACGGGTAGGTGCTGAGAGTTCGCCAAATCATTCTTTTTCAAATATGTTACCATGGTGGAACACTACCCTTAAAGGTGGTGTTCCACATTTCCATGAGGTCTTGAACTGAGGTAACCAATTTGAAGATCATTCGGTGCAGTTCGCAGCCCTGCTCTTTTAAACGCTTATTACTCTCTTGTCTCTAAACCTAACGCTCGTGAAGTTGTCTAGCCATTTGATGCAGAATATTTCAAGGCCACCCCGACATTCATTACACCATGCAAACGGGACGCAAATTCCCCCACCTCATTGGCGGCATAAGCGGTGATTTGTTGACTTTCTACCATTTTGGTGCGTTGAATGCGAAATTTCGAACAAAAATCACGTTTTGCGATATAGTACGGGAATTTGGACAGTAGTGCGAGTTGTGATGGAAGTAACAATAGAAACCGAATAATTTAAGGATAGCGCCAAAACCGAGTATTGCGATTGTAAGAAAACAAAATGCTGTCATGGGCAAATATCCCGGACCACAATGGATCGGGAACTAAGATGGAGTAAAAACACGCTCACATAGCGATATCATGATTTCGCAAACACGAGCCAATACGCACGTCACCTCTGTGCAGGTTAATGTACTACGAGTGAGTCAGCCCGTCCGTTGCAGTGGCAATTTTGACCGGCCATCTGGCAGCGACTCAGAAGTCATACAAACGTTCCATGACGTAGTCAAACGATGACGTACTGAGGAGCTGATTTGCTTTGTGGTAAACTTGTATTGTCAAGTACATTCTTTTGCACTTCAAGCAAACCAATAGCTGCCAGGGAGTTCTTTCATGATGTCTGGTGAGGGCTTCAATATCATCAAATATGAAGCAATAGCAATTAATCGTGATTGTGTTATGTGTGTTGCAACTGCAACATTTTTGACTTAATTAGAGCTGTGAAAACGGTGGTAGTCATAAGCCACTTCACGCAAGTTCGTATACACCAAATCAAGGTTTTATTACTAGTAAAAAGTAGAAAGGGAAGATGAGCGTCCAATAGTGCTGAGGCGTCACGCAGTTTCCCTGTCTTAAACTCATATTCACTTCGGTTTTTTTAACAAGAATCAAAAGGTACCAGATATTTGTGGTGAGACTAGACATCTGAAAATGAAAAGGGCTCCGACATCTTTTCTCTTCTTTTCTATTCTTTTCCCGACTTCTTTTCTCATCGACAAGATGTGATCATCGATCTAGAGAGCTAAAGTACTGATAGCCAACTTAAGCTGGCATGCTTAAGTAATCACAGCCAGTATTCACACATGAATGAGAACAGTGAAGAGCATGACCTATTAATAATCCCATAGGATTGCAGAAAAACAACACAATCGAAAGAGACCCCATGAAATCCGTGGTTTCCAGTTCCATGCCAGAACGGCTTGATGGTTACTGTCTTGTTGCCGAAGAGGTCTTTGTAGACTCGTTCCTCATCAATGTCGTTGATGCTAAGGTGCTGAAATCCATAAGGCAGTGTTTGAGTTGTCAAAAAAATGATTTGCTCGTCCGTTTCGGGGAAGGCCGGGATCGAGTGCGGGTCATCTTCGATGCAGAGGTCGATCAGCACGGGGCCACCGATTGTTTTCCTTGCATGAAAGCCGTAGGCCACACCGGCGCCAGGCATGAGGACGTAGCCGGGCGGGTAGGGCAGCTGGTGCACAGTATCGCTCACATTGGTCAGCGGATTGGTCGGTGAGTGCAGTGGCCACAGTCGGCACTCGGTCGTATCCAAATCATAGCTCCACTTGAGACAGTCGGGCACGCGGAGGCACGCCATGGCGCAGGAGATTTTCGTCGTGTTCTGCAGCTGCTGAAGCGGCGTCAAGGCATGGGTCACGTTCCGAGTGACATACAGCACCTGCTCCTGGGCAAACACGCCGTGGCAGGTCAGCAGGACTAGGACCGGCCACATCCTGCCTGTCCAGGGCTACTGCCGAGAATGAAAAGGCCAAGAAACGTCAGGCAAAAAGCACGCAATATGACGCAACACTACCGGTGCGCAATTCGGACCATGCGTTATTTATGTTCCTTCACGGCAAGCTACGCTTTTCCCATTACCAAATTGCATTCCGCGATGTTGCTAGGCATGCCTATGGACGCTGTGGCTGGAAGTAAATGGGTAGTCGCGAAGGTACGAAATACACCGTGCAAAGTTTAGGTGAAAAGAATTTCTATTCACTTAGTCCGAGCGTTTAAAATAAAAGGATCTCTGGGATCAGAGCCCACGTTACGCAATGGCTGTTGCATGAGCGCTGACCCTGGCCTTCAAATCATAAAATGTCAGGTCGGCAGCACAATGTTGTCGCCAAATTGTGACGTTGCGTAATGCTCGGGGCGGTCCGTTATGCCGCCTGAGTGTTATGCCCCAGCGCGGGCGATGCCAACGGCCGCCATGCATGAGCGCCTAAAGCGCTTCGCAGCCACGCCCCTAGGGGTAGGTGGAACAGAAGGCAGCCGTTTTAACGAAATGAGCCATCGGGACTGAAAAACAATACAGGTTAGTGGATAGAAGTTATTTTAAGCAGCACACATTCAGCAGCTCTCTCTAAAAGAAGATGTATTGTTTCTTTAGTAATAAAGGCTAGCTCAAGCTGGTTCAAGCTGGTATCGGTATCTCCATCATATCCGTTGGACGAGAGTGCTACCTTCCTGCAACGATGAAGCTATGGCTCGTTTGGAGATGAGGGTTGAACGCTTGAAGCAGTGTCACAGCTTCAGACGTCGACTTCTCTCAAGTGAGCCAATGCTTCTTGAAAACATCGGTTAACCAGTATCTCTTGGTACATTGAACGTCAGCTACTGCCAGAATAAGAACACGCCCTAGGGCATTTCACGGACTGGATCAACCCACGGCTTGTGGGCCAATCCACGAGCGAGCTTGGAACGGATCAGAAATTTCCAACAAAACCTCAATTGCGACTGGACTGGATCTTCAAATTTACTAGCCCACAAAGATTGGAAGCAAATCAAATGGAGGTCATTAAATAGCCCTTTAGAAGCTCAATGAAGACATCAACTCAGAAAAGAACCTTCAAACTAATTACATAGACTACTCTGAATTCTGAGCGATCCACAAGCAGGGTGCATAGAACACAACTCAGCTACGTATCACACAAACGAATTTTCTGATGAACAGATCACATTGGCAACTTGCAATGAATAACTGACACTCAGACAGCTAGAGCTCTCATTACTTCCAAGATGATCAAAAATATCTTAAAGTTTAATACCTTATCTTACCATCAAATAGCTATAACTCCCCTTGAAATTGTCAGCACACCCATTTAACCCCAGTGGGTGACGCTGGTTGTGAGAGTTGAAAAACAAAGCGGGAGCATGATTGTTGGTAGGAAGCACACCACGGAGGTTTGAGATATGAGCCCCCGTCCGAGAAGATGAAAAATGATGAACTCAGTGGCAATGCTACATTTTCTGTTTACCTAGTCAGTCAGGCAAATTCACAAATTTTAAATCCGCTTCAAAGTAAGCATGCAACTTTAGGTGATCCATTTTCAGGTTTACACCAGAACAAAAATAGGTTGCATCCTCACAGTTACTTGCTTAACCACACCCCTCCGCAATAACTGTATCTCAAAGAATGAAAATGTTGTCCTCTACAACCACGCACCGAAAGTAACATTCTCACCCAGCCGGTCGCTGCTCAATCTGACTTAAGTATATTTTGCATCCAGCACAAAACTCAAGCATTGGGTAGGTACTTATCGATTTATGTTCTCTCTGTTCTACTCCCCTTTGCATGAACTATGTGCAAATTAGACGCCAACAATGCATTTGTGATTTCTCTCTTCTACTCCCATTTGCATGAACTATGTGCAAATTAGACGCCAACAATGCATTTGCATATCTATGATTCCCTGTAGTAATTCGGAGGGTCCAGCACACTTCACACATAATCAGGAAATTAACTTGGGTGGACATGCAATCGAAGAGCGTCCATTCCTACCTCAAGTGCAGATCTGGTTGAAACTCAAGTGGCGCTCCTGAAAAGTTCCTGGCATGTATGTGAAATGTCAAAACGCCAGCGGTGACGACAGAAGGATGATGGGCGCCAAGCATCTAGCTATCGCACAGCGTTTTGTTTAGATGGGATGATTCAATGTTTGTGTCTAACGCACGCACAGCGCAAGAGAGACGTTAAGCACTTTGACTAAAACGGTATGCCAACTGATAGAGTATTCATGATACTTCCCTTAGTGCGTTGAAAACAGAACAGCGGACACCGGGTCACGCAAAGTATTCGTGATACCTCCTTTAGTGCGCTGAAAACAAAACAGCGGACACCGGGTCACGCACTTTTGTCAGTATGCAGCCGCGGAGGGGTTGGATGTGTGCTAAACCAAATGTTAGGTGCTCGTGTTCTGGCCCCTTTTCGCGGTGTTCTTGCATATTTATTCGTGAGTTGAAGGTGTTTACTGGTATTTCCATGCTTCGTTATAGTGTCATTATTAATTTCGATGTAATACATTATTCGATTCGACTGCAAGCCTCATTTTCGTGATAACTATAGAAAATGTTTGGCTTCTTGTTTTAGGTAGCAAAAAACGCAGATAGTGTCAAAAAAATGCAAAGCTTGTGCAACATTGTTTGAGAGCCAATTTATGGCCATCAGTTTTTTAATCGAGCTCGCGAAGGCCAGTTATGAACAACTTTGCTGCTGCATTGTTACTGGACTGCACCGCGCATGGCCAATCAGATGGCAGGATTACATTGGCGTAATCATCGCGTCACTGATTCCTGAATGACATTGAAATGATGTGCACAAAATAGTCTGTACCTTTTCTCGGGCGTATGGTTCAGGAGCTGGAGGGTTTTAGATATGAAGAACGGTAATGCTGTGAAGTACGCAGAATGATCTTCAAAATAGCTGTCTCAGTTCAAATCCCTATGTCAATGTCGAACACTTCCTATAAAGTCAATGTTTCATATTTCAAGATATTGAAGCAAGCATCAGACATGATGAAACAAGCTCACTTCTAGCGAGTGGTATACTTTTAGTAGAAAAGCCTATTCTAGACGCCACAATTCTCCGTTTAGTAAATATTCTCCTCGATGCATTATGGTTTGATAACGTCATCGTAGCCAACACAACATTGATTACGAGGTAATTGACGACCTTTATATCTGTAAATCCTGCTCTGCAAGTCCTGCTACTCTCCCTGAAGATCTCTTCCCATTTTCGCAGGCGTATAGCTCAGAAACTAGAGGGGCTTAGGTTTAAAGAAGGGTAGGGCTGTGAACTGCACCGAAAGGTCCTGAGGATAGCTGTTTTAGTTTAAAAAAAAGCATACGAGCGTGGAGCACTGCCTTTAAATGGCGTCAACATGTAAGAATAGGCTACATTGATAAACGGTGACCTTTCAAAGCTGTGACACTGTCTCAAGCGTCCACTATTCCTTTAAAAACCAACCATAGCTCCGGCGGGTGACGACGTTAGTTTTCTGGTGAACTTATTGGTGGCGAAAATAATTTTGCATTGTCAGGCTAACTATTTCATCGTTTTCACCTCTAGGTATGCGGCGCTCAGAGACCTTCAAATATTCTAGCTGGCATTTTTGACAATGCCACACAACACACAGCTGACAATATCTCACAACCGCCTGATGATGGTTGGGTCATGCTAGCCTTTTTGCACAAAGGTAGTGGTTCTGAAGGCCGAGCATGTTCCAGTGTTCTTTTGTACCATTTCGCTGTTGTTTATTCATATCAATCGCATCAATGCGAATGCACGTTTATGTCGACATTTTCGATGACATTTGTCGTCACAACAACCATAACAAATATTCTGAATAAGCCTTGAATGGTATCATGTTCTCTACTTGCGTGCTTTCTCAGCAGTGAAGTAAAGTTGCCAAGACGTTTTCATTCAACTGTTAATCCCCCTCAACGGTTGTGAATCATTCTGCATTAAGGAGTGTTCCACATTTGCATTGGTTTTTAATTGAAGTAGTCATCTTGAAGATCATTTGGTGCATTCCACAGCCCTGTCCTACTTAACTCGCGCCCAGCCACGGGGAAGGAAGTTGACTTCCCCCTTCAGGTTTCCTTACGGAACGCAGGTAAAAAACGAACACCCGCAGCAGCACGACATTTACAATACCACTTCATCTGTAAGTTGGCTGTAATACCGCTTCATCTGTAAATAAGTTGGTAAGTTTGATGTTCTGCTCAACCAAGTTCAGTGAACTAGGTCACGTCAAAGAGGTTCATCTCTAGAAATATTTGACCAAACACAACTATTTTGTGGATTATTTGCCACTGCACAACATGGTATAGTGATAAAACATAATAGAACCAAAAGTTTTATGTCAGAGTTTGGAAAATGCCATGTAGATGACCGGACGTCAGGTCAATTTTTGATACTTTTCGTAAATGATGCAAATTATTATGCATTTCGGCACGGTTTGGGTATCTTATATGAGTTCAAGAGTTTTAACTCACATTCGCAATCACCATATGATCATATAGCGCATGGCCTCGGCCCAGGTCATGACTTATCTCTATGACAACCTTCTGCAAAGCTCATGCTGAGATCAGAATAGGCAGTATTTCTATGTAATTTTGGACGCAGAATTCGAATACTCCACTAAAAGCGTGTTATGCCGTTATTATGGTGCATGACGAGGACACAATAGGTCACATAATGGCATGCAAGGTCATATTAGTTCATCCAATGTTGCCTTACCTGTTAGTTCATCCTATGCTGCCAGAAGCGGAGAGGCTAGATGAACGAGTGCATCGTGTGTAACCACCTCCTCATCGTTTTCGTCCAGCTGATGACGTATTATTTCGTGTAACAACGTCTCTCTTCCCAGTTCGCTGCATTTGCATTGCCAAGCGTCGAGAGGACTATGTATAACGTAGACAATAGCTATGTGATCTTGGGTACCTGTAGATGCACGATGCACTTTTTATGACCACAGAAAAACATGCTTCCGACCACACAGACCCGGTCAAGACTTCAAATTTTGTCATTTGAATGAGCCATGAATTTGACCTAAGTTGACCTAAGATGACTTCTAGGTCAGTCTTAAATGGTTACTATGGTGTCATGGATGCCCGGATGACTTTTAAATAGTCTGCACATCTTCGTGGGCGTGTAGCTCAGAAACTAGAGAAGTTAGGTTTTCGGAAGGGAAGAGCCATGAGCCATGAACCGAATGATCTGCAAAATGGCTATATCACTCCAAACCCCGTACAAATGTGGAACATTCCGCTTAAGCGATGTTTGCAAGTAAGGATTAGCCAACTTAAAAACTCGACATTTCAAGCTGTGACACTGCCTCAAGTGTTCGGCCTTCGTTCAAAAACGAGCCACAGGCCGTCGTTGAAGAATGATAGCGCCCTCGTCCAGCGGAAATGATGCGAGGTGTCGACGCTGGCCCTGGTGGCAGTCTCTGAATGTGTACCTGGCGTGCACCAACGCCCCCCTCCGAAGGTGGATTATTAACTGGAGGCTACCTTCTATACCTGGATGCGCATTGTGAAACGAAAACGAAAGCGTGTGGGCGGAGCAGTTAGGTGCCCATTGTTTTTCCCTTGACTGTGATAGCCTGCGAGCGGTGGCGGCCGCCGCGCTAGCAGCGGTCGTAGAGCAGCTGGATGGTGCCGAGCAATGTGGCGTGTTTAGATTTCGCGACCAGATTCTGCCGTTGACATGCACCACCTGAAAGCAGCTTTACGTTGCAAGCATATTGCAAGATGAATAGGTGCGATTCGTTTGGCTCAGCCTGACAAGTCAAGGAAAAGAGGGGAAAATGCAGGACCACACAGTGCATAATTGTCTTACTCTGCATGCCTTCACAGAGACGTGTGAAACGACGATAGCCAGAACCCTAACTAAATTAGGAGATAATCACTGTAATGGAGCATACCCGAGACCGCTATTCTTTTCGGCAATACGATGCTATTGATAACAATTAATAATAAAATCTATGCCTTCATTCATTGGAATTGCAGACACCAGCGTGATAATTTCCCCGGAGCCGATCCAATGATCTTGGGCACCAGGAACTACCCTACACAATAAGCGCTAAAGTAATAAAACAGCTCGGTTTTGACCTTAGTCTGATATTTATACCTGACCCTAGGTCAATGTGATTTGTTGATTTGATTGGTGCGTTGCCCAAGAAAGTATCACAAAGTTGTATGGGTTCTTCTATCTCAGTTGTTAGACCAGGTTGAAGGATTCCCTGGAAATTGCCTTCGCTGAAACCATGGCCTGGCCGACCTGCCGTAGGTCAGCGACCTTACAAGAAACATCTAATTTTTGACGGCAGACGATCCACTTTTCAATTATCTATACCCATCAAAATTTGGCGCGACTACGCCGCACCGTTCGGAGACCATTCTGGAAAAATTTCGGGGGATCAATTTGAATCCCCCCCACACACACACCCGAGCGCGTGTAAAGCAACTATTTGACTTCACCTGAACCTCAACGGTTTTTCACTGGCAGAGGTGCGCAGATATAAAAGACGGCTGCATGTATTTACTGACTGGATGTCATCACTGATGTTGATGTTGGATAGGAACCTAAGATCACTGTTTTTGACTAGTTGCTTCATATGGGTTGTAGATGCTGCCGTTTTGTGATTATTCTGCATTCTTGTGGGACAACCATGACATCGTGAGTAGAACACTGAACATATTGGTAAACATTTTACTCTATTTCCAGTCCCTACACATGTGGCCGCGGTGCACCGCTGACCACCCTGCACAATTTTGGTACGAGACATACAACATACTAGTTTGGCAGAAAAACCATTCCACGGTGTGCGATAGTCGCAAGAGCATATCCCAATGATGTTTAAGTTGCTACGCCCTCCTGCAGAGTGTTTGCTGTTCCATATGCTTTCAACTAAAATGTTCCAGCTTCATATGGATGACTTTTGGAAACATTATTTCACGATGGCTGTTCTCGCACGCCTGGTGCCCGTCGCTAGCTGTTAGCAGCATCGCCCGACGCCACTCGGCTTAATGAAAACTGCGACCTAGGTCATCGGTGATCTTGCCTCTAGGACTGCGAGCACGCAGGCTCAAAATTTGCTTACGTTATTTGCTTCACATGTGTACCCGTGTGTGTCACATGTCCACGCCCACATGTGTCCCATTATGGGGCAGCGGTCTGGGAACGCCTATCCCACAACTAACAATTTTAGTACTATTGAGCTTTTTGTGACCGAAGACCTGAGAACAGGGCATGCGTCTTACACTGCAACGTTATCCTCGTTGCCTGTGCGCTTAATATAGGTATTCTGCTCCGCAAATTCGTTTAAAGGTATTGCCGGTCATCGGCAATGAACACAGCAGGGGTAAAAATACCGATTTATAGCATATCATTGGTGACCTTTGACTGCCCCAGGACTGAAAGCTTTTTGCTGGTCTGTGCTCGCTAATGCTTTGTGAGCTTGTATAGAGCGCAGAGACATTGATATTTCGCAGTATGAGCAAGCTGAGCCACGAGATTCTTCAAAACATAATGGCTTTTATCAGGAGTCTTCAGCAGTTGACGGAAGTTAACTCCCAACCATACTGTAACAGCGCCAATGTAACTGATCAGTGGTGGGACAGTGCTTTTACAATGCCCCGTAGATCAGTGATCCTTTGAGGTTTTTTCGCATATTTCTCAGCTAAGGTTTTTTTTTTGCAAAACTAAGCAGCACAAGTGTCGAATAACTAGGCTCATTACTACACGCAAGCAACGTGGCTGGCCTCAACATTTTGCGACGAACGTGATCAGTCCGCCACGTGGCGTGTTTTAAATTGTCGTGCCATTTGAGACAGAGACCGAGACCGATACACGGTCTCGAATGCTCGCCACGCGGCTTTGAATCGGGTTCATTGCAAGGCTGTAAGTTATTGCTGGTTGTATTTGTGTCGTGAGAAACTCACTCGCTTGAAATACGTTGTTAATCGGCAGCAGGGTTGGTAAAAGTGTATTCTTTTATCGCCGACCGAATCTCTGCCGGCAAAATTGGTCACCAGCAGCGTAATGCGATATGATGTGACAAGAAGTGGTAATGTCGTCCATGCCCTGCAGCGTTATCAGAAATCGACGCATCACTGCGAGTATCTTTTATCATGCAATTTGCAACATCATACACGCAAGGGAAACGTTCATTTATGCAGTGTCACTTAACTAATGCCAGGATAACCGTTGCTGCGAAAAATGCGGGCACACCTGCCCTACACAACGGGATAGTTTAATCACATAGGCAGTCTTCTTCCACCCTCGAGACTTGCCGTGGTCTCACATTTAAGCTTGCTCTACGACTGGCTTTGCTATTATCGACCGCAGAAAAAGCGGCGAAAGACCCCGACAGCGAGAGCAGGTGAGTATATGACAACATTTCGGCCGTTGGCAGATAGCACAGGGGTATGAAGTCAAACATGCAGGCCTCCTCGAGGCTGTGTCCCCGTATGGAAACCATGCGTGCGCTTCGAGCCCCGCTTCAACCATCATTATACTTTCGACCGCACCTTAGGCATGGCCCAAGTCTTGCACGATATGTGTTGCCTGGTGGGCGCCTTTCGATGCGCCGTAACAATTGGCATGTACAGGTTTGAGCTGGGTTCCTAGGCTGCCTGGAAAGGAAGGAGCAATATATTGGGTTCCAGGTTGGGCTCAGATTGATGCGAAGGCGACTGCGCAAATGCTGGACTAAAGGTAGTGGAGGCGTGCTGGAAGAAGGATGCATCGGGATCACGGAAAGATGGGATCGCAGCAATATCTGAGGAAAACAAATACCGGCTGTTTAAAACTGCTGTTACTCTGAGCAAAACCCAAAACAAAAAGAGAAAAAAATAATTCAGGGCTGTAGCCCAACCTTAAAAAGATGCTACATGCTCTGACGAACCGAAGGTACCGGAAATTCCGGGTTTAGGCTTAAAGACTTCCCTTCGTTTGAATGATGAAATGACATGTGTTTCCATTAACACGACATAAACCAGCTATCGGCGATCCTAGCCGCCTCTGTTACCCTTCGCGCACAGAACCTCAACAGTTAAGGTGTTGATTTGGACGCACCGAAGGCGCGAAATTGTTAGTTTTGTTTAACTGATGGATCTGTCTCTATCTGAACAGTAGCCTGAGGATATTTGTTTCATTTTCAGACAAATAAAGCTCCGCATAGATTCGTAACTGAGAATTGGCTTGCATTGGCCTTTTGAGCCGCACTTCAATATGCTTTCCGCGCAAAATAAGCCGAGATTTTGCTTCATACGTGGTAACCAGCAGCTCCGTTTTAAACAGTCAAAGTAAATCAGACTATTCAGAGGTATAACGTGATATAAAAACAGTCGTCAGTGTAAATCTTTAAGCTTTCTAGGCCCCCCCCCCATACCAAGAGCTCTGATTGCACACGGATTTTACTGACCGATGCACGACACCAGCCTTTCACCGCACTTTCACGCAGGCGCGTACTCCTGAACAGGGCCATGTATACGATTGAACCGCTCCTGAAAGCAGCTGAGGTGCTCCGTGGCAACCAGGTGGGCTTTGGGAGGGTAGCATTGCCCTCTGTAGCTAAAAGGACCGCGAGTAGAAGAGTTATGCGGATACAAAGGCTTTTTAGCTCCTAAAGAGATCATGAGCCGGACATGAAAACTCAGAGATCATCTCAATAGTCAGAGGCCTCTTGAGCGGGCCGAGGTCGGTCCCTCAGTACCCTGACAAGCCCCTAAGCACTTTACTGTCCCCTCCTCTAAAATAGATGTCCAATAGATATATGCTCTGGCGACCAAGTGGGTCGCTGAGCTGCCAGTGAGCCATCCGCAACCAAACGAATACTTTAATGGCCAGAAGGATCCACGAACGATCAAAAGTTCCCTTTCGTGACCAGGGGGTCTGGGCGACCAGTTATGTCCCTAAGCTGCCATAGAGGGACCCCACCCACAAGAGGCCTGTCAGCAGCTAGAGGGGCCCCTCAGCGGCTATTTTATGCTAAATGACGCCACCGGCTTCTCACTCTTGCAGGAAGGGTGGGCACAGAGGGGAATCGGCCATGTACTTTTGATTTCCCCGGCGCGCATCTCGATCACCACACTGAAACGGTTCAAGCGGGCCTGAGTAGTTCCGAGATTATTATGTGTGCTGAAGGGACTTTGAAATGACAGAGGGCCCTTTGTAGCTTCTAATTGCCTAAAGCGGGTCGAGTGCCCACGGTGGGCAGCTGAGTCCCACTTGTCCGTAACAGGGGCCTCCAGGCAGCCAAATGGGTCATATTAAGTAGGCGGAAGATGAGCTGTGCTCATTCAGCATAGACATTTTTCTTCACGCTGCCCGCAGCAAAATAGAACCTTACGTACACCTCCACAAACCCCAGGTTTTGCGTCTTACGAGGTAAAAAAAAATGGACGCCCCACCCCCACCTCCACCTCCATACCCCAAGATCACCAGTCATGACTTCAGTTGTAGCCGAGTGGTTTTAACGGCTACTCCAGTGGGAACCCTGAGCGGCCAAACAGAGATCCAGTGACTAGAAAATTGCTTGGGGGCCAACATGGTTCCTGCATAGCTAGACAGGCCTTTGAAGAACGAGGCCCTCGCGCGACAAGAGGGGCACTAAGCAGGCAGGCAGCGCTGGGCATTAACACGCGCCCGGGTGGCCGGCTAAATACCCTTCGCAACGGTGGGGGTCAATTTGACCCCCCTGAGATCTCGGGAACTAAGAAAACTAGAGACACCACATTTCCAGGGTGTGTTGATCTGTACCTGAAATCACTTAGGTCAAATTTTCAAGTTCCTAGGTCGTGACCTTTGGGTCAAAAAAGGTCAAACAAGGTCAAGTTCCAGGTTGGTCTCCAAAGTGCCCCCAGAACCCAGATAACTGCTCTAAGCAAAAGGTCGCATGCTCATTCAAGGTCAGTGACCTTGTTTGACCTTTTGAAGACCAAGATGACCAAAATCATGCAAGATTGCTTTGAGTTTTGCATTTGACTTAGCGACAAAGATTACGCTAGGCAGTATGTTCCTAAAAGAAATGTTGACCTGTGTCATTTTAGGTCAATGACCAATTCTGTCCTCTAAGAGGTCCATGGGAGATATATAATGCGGTTCCTGCCATCAGTAAATTCGAAATGAGCACCAGGAACTATCCCATACAGCAAGACCTAGAGTAACAAAATAGGTTGGTTTTGACCTTGGTATGACCTTTATACGTGACCTTAGGTCAATTCAGTTCGCTCATTCAACTGTCGTGTTGCCTAAGAAAGCATCTCAGAGGTGTATGGTTTCGTGTAACACTCCGTTGCTAGATCAGATTGAAGGATTCCCTAGACATTGTCTTTGCTGAAACCATGGCCTAACTTTGACCTGCCATAGGTTAGTGACCTTACAAGGTAAACCTAAATGTTTGATGCCAAACGATCCGCTATTCAATTGTCTATAGCTATGCAAAATTTGGCGCGGCTACGCCGCGCCGTTCAGAAACCATTCTGGAAAACCTTCGGAGGGGTCAGTTTGACCCCCACCCGAGCGCGTGTTAACTGAAAGCCTGAGCGTCCAGAGTACCTCTGACCGGTCCGGGAGTCTATCAAGCAGCCAGTAGGGCTCCTGGGCGATGGAAGGGGCCACCCAGTAGCGAAAAGAGCCGTAGGCAGTAAAGAAGACCTTAAGTGTCCAGAGGGCTTTAAAGATGGCTAACTCACCCCGACGACGGAGCCCTCAATGGCCAGCGGGGGTTTGGTGACCAAAACGACTCGGCGCAATTAGCTCAGGTCAGGCCAGATTATCTCAGTTAGCCCTTGTTAAAACAGGTCTTATGTTGCTGATCCAAAAAGCTGCCACGCAACAGCTACCACAAACAGAGAATTGCATTCAAATTTGTTGATAGCTTCACATCAGCGCGCTGGTTCTTTCTGAACAACACATTAACCCTCGGCCTTAAATGGGAAGCCAACGCGACCCCCCTCTTCCCCTGCCCATAGGGCTTCTGAGGATACAAGTCCAGCGTATTGCGCAGTCGCAAACAATTTTTGGTGTTGTGTTGGACATTACGCGTGTTTTGATACCAAAAAGGTGTTCCTAGCATTTCTGGTCCATGATAAGCGACGGTGTTTGGCATTGCACGTCAATCGGCGACCGGCACGGGCAACCGCCAATGCTGCGGGCCGCGCGTCAAGGCCCGGCACTGTTACATTAAAGGGGCCCAACATTTTAAATATAGGCTCAGAACAGATAAAGCTGCATATTATTGCACACAAAATGAACAAGGAATACACGTCTTTGTGTTCCATGCCGCTACACGGTACAATTTTACACATATGAATGTGCAAAGCTGATATAGTCTGATTTCCAGAAACATTTTGCAATTGACTTGGTCTGGCAGGATCAAGCAGCAACATAAGACTTCTTACAGCCAGCGAGATCTCGCTGAGAACAATCCGCTTTTTAAACGTGAGACTGTTTGTTTTGGAACTAGGAGAGGGGAATCATACCCGTCTTAGTCCACGTTATGAAAAACAGCGAATCAGTGTAAGGTTAACACTTAAAGTTATCATCCTTTTTACTTATCTTGCGCATGTTGTTGTAACTCTTCGCATTCGAGATCATGGAAACATGTAAGCTGGTACCTCAGAATGGCACTTTCATTATCAACATGTATACAGAATCATCAAGCCGAAATGGCCCTTTGCACATCAGGTAGCAAACAAACATAAACACACGCGGTATTTGGCATGCATGATGCAAGGATGTCAATACAAATTATGTTCGGGGCCCCACCCCACCCCAATCTTGATTTGGGCCGTCTTAATGTTGATCTGGACCTCCTCAATGCTGGTCCGTTCCCGAATATTTCTAGCTGGGAGATTACAGAATATTAAGAGGAAGCTAACTATTACACGCAGCCTATTTTCTCTGGACTGTGCTCACTGGCCATTACCACAATGCCGCTGAAATAAAGTTTGTGTAATAAACGACAAAATGCTGAAAAATAGAAATGAGCTGCAATTAAAACAAAACACACCAAATCTGCTGACAAACAATTTTATGGGAGAAGGGATTGTGAGGCCCATGGTTTGCTACCCCCCCCCCCGTCCCCCCCCCAATCTCTTAGCAAGTAAAGAAATTGGTACTCTTGACATGACGCCACAATCAGACAACCCATATCGTTTTCTACTATCAGTCTGCACTGCACCTAAGTTTAGCTGTCTTCCCGCACAACCTGCACTTGTGAGGAAACACAGCTAGTTTTCCTTGACATGACGCCACAACTAGACGACCTATGTTGTTTTCTACTGCCAGCCCGGGCTGCATTTATATTTAGCTGGCTTCATTTTCAGCAAATACAGCAATGAAACATATTGCATTTGCATTCACGTAAATGACATGTACATAAAAGCACAGAACTTATGCATATAAACGAGCGCTGCAGAATGGCTCACTGCCAGCTTTTCCTGTCACAAAAAGGGTGTTAACAGCAACAGCTAGTCAAAATTGTTTGCGGAGAAATCTAAATGTCAATTTTTTACTGACCTCTTATAGCGATAGAACCAAAATACCACAAAACCACCCCCTGTTTGAAATAAATCTAGTGAATAAGCGACAATGGTAATGAAGCCTTTTGACCACCCTTCTCCTCATGATCTACAATTGCTGCAAGCCCTCGCTTCTCATCCCACATTGCCTTCTCATTGTCTATATGTCAGGTTGTCATATCAGTTTCCAGCGGGCAACATTGGGAACAAGTTGACATGGGAATGATTTTCATTTCAATGCTAACAAAACATGAATGAAATGGTTGCATTCCAAGCAGAGGCATAGTTTTCCAAGATAAGTGGACGACCTGAGCAGGGAAAAATTATGTGATATTCCCCACAAAAGATGTGGGGAGGAGGCCTGGACTGAACAGGACCTAGGCACAAATCATGATTTGAATATGTATTTGGCTGGTAGCCATCCTCAATCAGGAACAAGGCCACAGTGACATAAATTGGCACTTCAGAATCATTACCCCCTGATCTCATTCCTTCCCTGAGGAGTGACATCAGCCCTCAGCACCGAACCTACCGTTTTCTTCAAACTGAAGAAGGTTCAGTGCTTGAGACTGCCACGGTGATTCAACAGCCTTTTCTGTCTTGAAAAGTTAGTCTGAATAACTGCAGGTCAATTTCAACCTTGATTTGACCATCTCGCCGACATTCCCTGAACTGTCAATGAATGAAGTCAATACGGCCCAAAAATTTAACCTAAATAGGTGTTCATAAAAATGCAATGCTAATGTCACCTACAAAGCCCAGTGCATTGAAAGTCACTACCAACCTCACATCTCTCAGTCGCACCGCAACGATTGAAACATGCCCTTGCGGTCAAATGAAGCATCGTATCTAGATCTTTTTTCAGATTTTCTTCTGTCTTCTTTGGGACAGTGAGAGTCGGCTGGTAAAACAGCGAACCGGCCGACCGGCCGGGCCATAGGAGATACACTGATTTGTCGCCGACATGTCACCGGGGCGGGTGACCAACTAAAAGTCGCAGGATATTTTTGCCGCCGACTTGGGATGAAGCCTAAGAGAGGTACCATGGTACTGAGCATGGTAGAGGTACCGAGTGGTACGGTGAAGGATATTTACGGAAAGGCTGGCTAGTGTCGTGGTATGCATTGTATTATCTTTGAAGCCCATGCGGGGTTGTGGAATACGCGCTGTAAGGTTTTGCCATGGCTGTCACTAAAACCGTCAGTCAAAAGCATTTTTAGCACCAAGTGTCGCGTGAAAAGATTTTTTTTGTCACCGATCTTATCCACCAAGTCGGCGAGTTTTAGCGCCCCTGATCGTCTGTTTTCTTTAAGGCGCTGTTTGTCTCTTCTAAGGATCTACTACGTACGGTGTCCTTACACTGAGAGCAAACATACCCCACGCTGGCGGGTAAGCCCGTCACCCGGACAGCCGCCCCGCTTCAGACACGCGGCCCCTCTTGTGCTGGAAAGACAGCCGCCCTAGTGCCGGACGGCTGCTCCCGTGTCAGACATGCGACCTTTCACGTGCCGGCACGCGGCCGGCCCATTGCCGGACACCCGGCCTTTCCTGTCTCCGACGGGCCCTCCTGCTTCGAACACGTGGCCCTTCCTGTGCCTGACATTCGACAGTCCCAGTGATCTAAACATGGATGCTTCAGTGATCGGCTCAGCGCTGCTGCAATGGGGTACTGGCGCCGCATGCACTGTTAACCCTGCGTCCGGCAGGGGCTCTGAGACAACCACGCCCGGCCAGGGGGAAGTTAACATCCCTTCCCTGGGACTTCCAGACATCGTACGAAAAGTGAAGAATGAACACCAGATATTTGACCTTAGGTTAGATGTGTGGTCGCCAGAGGTCACAAAAGGAGAAAAGGTTGTTGTTAATTAGGGTTTTTGGGCTCGCCGACTGCATAGGGCATATTGCGCTCATAACGTTGTCATTTAGTTACGAGGTGAATATATGGAGCGAAATCCGATTTTTGCAAGGAATGAAAACAGTCGGCAATCTTCAAGAAGTTGCGAATGATTACCAAGAATGTCACTTAGCGTAAGGGAGGTAGCATTTCGCCCAAAGTAAAGCAAACGCTCCCGGGCAAAATGTGGACCCGGCTTAAATACGTGGTGCACCGTCAGAAAAGCAGGGCAACGAGGGCATCGGGGTCTCTCACCACCACACAACAAATACCGGTGCGTTTCGTACGTATGGCCAATACGCGGCCCGCAGAGCACAACTTCTTTTTGCCTCGAATCGCGGAAGCTGGAAGACCACAGACCCAGCTCGGGTTGTATATGTTTCAATTTGCTTTTTGTGCCATTATCCCAAGAGAGCTGCCACTTGTGTTGCAAGAAAGGTAAAATGGCTGGATAAAAATTTCGGGCTGGAACAGGCAATCTGCGCGTACATGGTGCACGTCCTACGGCTGCGTCAGCGAGCGCATATCCGACGATACCGACATGACTGGGAATCCAACACGGCGTCATCTTCTTTCCAACTCGGTCCAATGCAGTGAGGCGTATCAGAATGTCCTGTAAAAGGAGACATGATGGGTTGAAAGCTCTCAAGGCCAAGAGGCCGCTCAAAGAATCTGTTAACACGAGGTGCAAGGACTCGTTCCCAACTTTAATAAAACAAAGCGGCTTGATTATAGCCACGAGTTCGGAGGTGAATACCGACGCGTGCCTGGACAGTGTGAAAGATCGAGCGACAGTTCCACTGACAAATGCACAGCCGACACCGTCTGAAGTACTGGATCAGTCCGTATAAGTTATTGTGTGCCCCTCGTACGACGCCACGTGCCCTAGCCCCATGGAACGGACCAAGTCAGGTGCCAGGGTGATCTTCCTTGTTTCAGTCAGCGAAGTGTCTACCCTGGGCGAAATTAGAAGCCATGGAGGGCCCGGCATATGCTGCACCGGCATCACGCTGCAAAGAGGAATGCCACTGGCATCAAACAGAGGCATTATCCTAGCGCGAAAAGAGGCGGAATGTTGCTCCGGACCACCATGAAACACAGCCTTTGCTCGACGCGAGAAAACTGCATCATATGTCGGGTGAGAAGGGAATTGCCGCAGATTCAGAGCATATCTCATGCCAAGCATTTCTCGTCTAGCCGACAGCGGCGGCTCATTGGCCTCAACGACAAGGCTTGCGACAGGTTACCTTCGAAACGCTCCTGTGACGATATGGAGTGCTGTGTGGTGGATGGTGTACAAAGGACGCTTGCTTGACTTACTTGCGCTGTCATATACAAAACATGCGTAATCAAGCTTACAACGGATAAGCGAACGGTATAAAAGCATGAGCGTTTTCCCATCCGCACCATATGATGTACGTGTCACACATTTTAAAATGTTTAAAGCTTTAAAGCATCTGTCTCGTAGGGTTTTAAAATGCTCCTTATATGTGAGACAGCTGTCGAGATAAACCCCAAGGTATCTGGTTACCGACTCAGTGGGAATGGGTTGGCCGTAAAGACGGAGAGTCAAGCCACCACACTGAAGACGGAGACAGAAGTGCATGGCGACCGTTTTCGCGGAGGAAAACCGAAACCCATTCATGGTGCTCCACCTTTCCAGATGGTCTACAGCCAACTGGAGCTGGTGCTCCATTACATACGTTTTTGATGCGCTGGTCCATATAGTAAAGCCATCTACGAAGAGAGCGCGGCCAATTGACTGCGGTATGACGTCAACAATGTTGTTTGTCATGATGGCAAAAAGCGCCACACTTAAAACGCTCCCCTGAGGCACACCATTCATTTGTTCAAAAGGTGCTGACACCTCATTACCCACACGCACACGGAAGAAGCGTTCAGCCAAAAATGCTCCAAAAAGGTGCCCGTATGACCACATATGCCATGCTTGACGAGTTTTAAGAGGATACGTCGTCGCCACGTGGTACCAAAAGCGGCTTCAAGATAAAAAAGACAGCACCTACATGACGTTTCCCTCTAAAACCTTGCCGAATCGTAATATCGGGCGTCAAAAGGTGGTCCACCGTACTACGATTCTTCCTAAAACCGCACTGTGCATTAGTGAAAAAGTCATGCTTTTCTAAGAACCATGTCAGTCGGACATTGATCACTTTCTCCATCAACTTACAGAGTGACGATGTAAGTGCGATGGGTCGACAATGTAGGGGATCTAAACCACTCTTTCCCGACTTTAGAAGTGGAACCACAATAGCCTGTCGCCATGAGACCGGAAAGTCGCCGCTAACCTAAAGTGAATTTAAGATTTCAGCAAAACTTCCAACATGCTACCAGGAAGATGCTGAAGCATGTTGTTATGCACACCATCACGACCCTCTGACACACACCGCAGCATGCTTATAGCATGCTTTAATTCGACCATGGTAAAGGGATCATTATACGACATGTGCTCGGTGGAAGACAAGTCTATGTGTGCTTGTTCGTGCCGTATTCTATGGCGAGCAAACTGCCGTTCCGTACTGACGCCACGACTGCGCTCCGATGAGGCTCGGCCAATCTCGTTTGCAACATCCACTGGATGTATGACGTCGTGGCAATTTACATGTAGTACGGGGAGTGGGGTAGAGCAGAACTGACCGGAAATTCGCTTGATCCGGGACCAGACCTGGGCAGTAGGTGTGATACGGGTAAGTGTGCAGACGTAATCACGCCACGAATTGCGCTTCGCGTCCCTGATCGTTCGACGCGCGAACGCCCTTGCTGTCTTAAACGCAATCAGACTGGCCGTGCTGCTCCTTCGGTCGAAAGCTCGAAAAGCGCGTTTGCGCGCACGGATGGCGTCACGACACTCAGTCGTCCACCACGGAAGGGGCGTGCGACGTGGATTACTTGAAGTGCGGGGGATGCATTCGTCAGCACATTTCAAAAGCAGGGCATTAAAATCCTCTGCAGAGGGAGGCACACTGTCGGGATGTGCGGAAACCGACGCTTCCAGTCGAGCTTCAAAGTTCTTCCAATCGGCCTTTTTAAAATTCCAACGCTGAGTCCTGGTACCTGGAGCCCCAGCACTACAGAATCTCAACCACACCGGATAATGGTCACTTCCTAGTGGATCGTCGGCCACTGTTCACTCCAGGTGAGTCATAAGCTGCGGGCTAGAAAGGCTGAGATCAAGGGTTGATGTCCGTCCGGAAGGAAGAGTAAAATGTGTCGGGTGTCCGGTGTTTAAAATGCACAGGGAAGCATTGTGAATAAAGCTTTCGCACAACCTCCCACGTGTGTTTGATTCGTTTTGATGGCTGCACTTAAAACACATGTAAATCATAGGCATACGAACGTTTCAAAAAATGAAAGGGTAGTCAAGGCTCAGGGTATACTCCAGGAATGTTTATTTGGAAGCAGACCCGGTGACCGGGGGGCGGGGTAGATATAAATGTTACTGTCTGCTCTTAATTTTCATAACACGTTTTGGAAAACAAATGAAAGAAGTAAATGTCATGATTACTTTGCTAGATATACATCTACAGCTGTTTCCCACTGATCCACAGCCATGCCTGTTCGACTCATGTGTGCCGTTTGGCAAATAACGCTTTACAGCTTTCTAAGATCATTCGTCCATTTTAAAATCGTTTTCCAGGGAACAAATCCCCCGCATCACCCGCATGAACCTCCCCCCCCCCCCCCCTCCCACTCCCACCCCGCATGACTGAGGCAAAATCTCACGAGCGGGCGGGCATTTTGGGCCATTGGAAGGCATCTGTCTATTCAGGGTAGATGCCAAAATGGCACCTGGACACAAGCTGGTCAAAATTTTGAATGCGAATCGATGGCCCATAGTGCACCAGAGTTTCCATGCGCCCAGATTTCGTCGGCTGCTTTTCAAGAGATAAGATTTGTCGCAACATTTAAGGCGGAAGCAAATTCGGAAGCTTTAAATACTAGTAAACAAAAATAAGGTGACAAAGCCCAGAGAACTGGGGTTTCTGCTGTAAAAACCAGGCCACGGAATGTAACCACTTCTGTCATATTTTCCTTATCTGAGCGCTGCTCCCGTCCGCTCTCGGTGACCGCTGCCCTGACCAGGCTGTCGCCCTCATGACTGACTTCAAGCTGATTGCCCGATTGTTTTGCTGCATGTTTATGGATCACCATTGGTACTTATTAGTGTGTAAAGCATATTTCTGACACCTGCAACAGCATGTTTTTTTCCGGATCATCTTCCCTTACACCACACCACAGCAGAACAAATGTCTTTGGGAAGCTGCCTGCCTTAGGCAAGAATTGGTCCAAGGGACATTCAGCTGCCCCTCAATCAATGGTAGCCGACTTGATTTGCTTTTGTATGTAAGCAAGGCGTAGCCAGAGTCTTACCAAGGGGGGAGCACAGGGTTGAAAAAGTCCCACTGATGGTCATCTCGCTTTAAAAAATCTCCACATATAGCTCGCTTGTTAAAAAGGACCACGGTTTTTAGTTTTGGTACTATTTGTCTCGCTACCAAAACCAAAACAGAAACCAAAAGCTGTCGCGAGATCAATTCTTCTTCGTATTTCGAAGCTAAATAACTGCAGAAATCAGACGTTGACGACTGCATGGAATAAATAACCAGCGTTAATTATCCTACACTGGTTCAGTGACTCCTGAACCGATAAGCTCAGAAGTTTTGCCAGACTGTTTTATCTGGTTCCTATAGACATGCCAAGGTATATATATATATATATATATATATATATATATATATATATATATATAAATCGAGATGGGTTAATAATGCGCGTTAACATGACCATCCATGTTTGTCTGGGAACCTTCAGCAATAAGTCAAGATGAAGTAGTGATCTAAATTACGTAACGTAGTTTTAAGCATGCGCGCTGGCAATTCTTAGCAACGAATGCATCGACGGACTAACACAGCGCCCAGCACCTGGTGCACTTGCAATGGCCAACGTTGTTCGGTTTTGCGAAAGCTATAATTTTAGGCCATTGCTGTTCTTGCTCCCGAGATTGCCAGCGCGCATGTTCAAACCTTTCAATTTAATTTGTTTCACTAATCCACTCCCCAAAAAGTGAGCGTTCTCAGAAAAGCATGGGGCGGCCTTGCTCGCTTTTCAGCTAATTTCGGCCCACTCTATTCGGTAATAAGGAGACCCACCTACCCCCCCCCCCCCCCCGGTCGATTTCTTTCCGGGCAAGGGCCCTCTTGAATGGAACACTAGGGCCAGATTGCAGTTCTCAGTCAAGGGCTGAATGGCCAATACGTCCAATCGCAGGGTATCTTCCCGCTGCCATTCTGGCAACACGCGAAGTTATCCCCTGGCCGATCCGGGTGCCATTAAAGGGATACATCAGATCACATTGTTCCCCTTGGCTCGGAAGGCCTTCTGACCCGCGCAGTTGGCCCCGTACCAACACAGGAACCCTCATTGATTCAACGGCGTCCCGAATCGCCGCAGGTGGTCTAGTAAGTGTCGCGTAGGCCCCAGTTCCGGATTTTTTTCAGTGTTGTTCGGATATATCAAGGATACCTTGAACGTAGATTGAACGTCAGCATTGATTACTGAGATGAATTTTGTAGCACGGTTTTGGACATGCGTGCTCGCAAAACTCATCAACAACTGCCCCGAAGCCGGATGTGGTAGCCTGCCAAGGTCGCGCGGTGTCGGCCATGCGACTGACACTGAGCGATGGCCAATGGACAAAAGAAAAAGATGACGCATCTTGAGGAAGATGACTGGTGAACTAAGGAAATCGACGTGCGTGCTTAAGGTAAGTAAAAGTAAGCTGAACGCCATTAAAATCTGAAAAAGTGGGGGCCAGTTGACATTGCTGCCCCCAGCCTTGAAAAGTGGGGTCGCGGCCCATCTGCCTTACCACTTTCCCCCTCCCTGTTCCCACCTCCATAATGTAAATGCGTCAAGACGAGCATTGAGGGCAATAAAGTAAACGCTGATAATGCGTGGAGTCCATGCCGGCCACTTTTGCTCCCCCACAAGAGTCAGGTCAGGTCAGGTCAGGTCAGGTCACCCTTCAAATTTGGTTTACGAGGTAGCCTACAAGAACGATACTTTTTTGTTTTTTGTCACAATACGCTTTTGACTAAGCTTATTTCATTAGATGCAACTTTGGAAAAAGACATCCCAGACACAAAAATGCAATTTTGGGCTGATCTAGAGATCAGACAGTAGAAAAAGCCTCATTCCTCGAAAAAAAACAAGAAAATGAGTATTCAAAAACCTTCTGCTTCGGCAACACTCCTTTATCAAAACGAATTGCAAAAGTGAATATTCGGGAGTAAAATCAACTCTGCTTCTCGTTTTTATAAAGGTATGTTGCTGAAATATCAAGTCATCTCTCTTGTCATATCTCCATTCTCCTGTTTGTTCTCTCTGAGGAATGAGACTATTTTTACTGTCTTATCTATGTGCATAATGTTCCTCGCAAATTCACTTCACAACTTGAGTGATTTGGAGGTCAGTTGAGGTCAACTGGGGCAAAATTTATAAACAATCAAATGCCGTTTTTGAATGGCTTAACGGGTATAAGTGTTTTATACATTTTTTTGTGGTCGGACAGAGTATGCTGTGCATCTATAGATCCTCAAGATCGCATTGCTGTTGTACACATTATACATAAACCTTTGGACGTGTGGCAATTTGCCTCATTTACGAAAAATAGCAAATGTCGCCTCACGTTAGGTCACTAAACTTACTTGTTTTAAAATATATTAAATATATTAGCTGCAGGTACTGCCATGCCAACATTTTTAAGAAGATGACCTATTTGACCGCATCTAGGTCACTGACCTTTGCAGATTACAGCTTCGAATTTGCTTAAACGACGCGAACTCGATAGATAAAATGGTTGTACAAATTTGGTGTCGCTGCAACCGTTCCCTTTTTTAGCTGTGCTTGAAAAACTGGGGGCAAAGTCAACTCCCCCCACTCCCCCAACCGGCCGGGTTCAAATTGTGATGCAGAGCATTATAATGACACCGTGTCGGTTCACGCAACAAGTATTTCACGCTTTTTTACGAGTTCATTCTGTGCAGTCATTAGATCTTAGGTCCTTAACTGGAACATATGGTGTGCCGTATGCGAATATGGCCATGACAGGAATGCTATGGGGGATATTGATATAAGTGCAGTTCAAATGCCTCTTTAAAGCGGCGCCATTTTGGTCCATGAGTTGCACCGAAATGCCATTGTTGACGCTTAACTGAACGCTAAACAGGGTCGTTATATGACGAAAGACATGCCGCGTCGGAAATCAGAAATAATGAGCCAATCTCGCTGAGCGCGGTTCGTTACTCGGACATTGATCCGCCGTCCGTATAACCCAGACCATGAAATAGGCTATCCAGTATATCCAGTGCTGATTCCTGGTTGGTGGCCGTGGATTGGGGAGTAAAAACTTTCCTGGCACGGATTGTAAATGCTAGAAATCTGTGTTTGGGTCATTTTGTAAAACTATGAAATTTAATTCAGGCACCGCAGTTATAGACATAGGACATAGCTGTGATATGGAGCAGCATAGCTCTTCTCAATTTCATGTAGCGCAGTTTGTAACTTGAGAGTGTTCAACTGATAGCAAGGCGGTGGAGTGATTTTATGTTTCGATTGAACCCTACAAACGCTCTTTCTTCAACACTGCCATTGCCCAAGGGCTTTGTGAGATAGTGTCAGCCTTGTGCGCATCAGCCTTAAGCCCGCTGCACCGCTCACTCTTGCGCTAAGACCTGCGCCACCGGGACGGACTTCTAGCATGGCCAGGAAATGATGCTTTAGTGCAAATTAAACTTCAGAAGCTAAAAAGCCACGAATTTAGGCGCAGTGCACTTCATTTAGCTAATTATATTATATGTTCTGTGTGGTTGATTACGCTGAGTTATATTGCGACGAATTCTGATAGATTTGGCTCCAGGTGACAATTTGGGCATTTCCAAATTTCGTTGGTGGCAGAAAAGACACTTTTCTCAGCCCTGGTACGCAGATCGGCGAAGTTGCTAGCGACAGAGCGGTATCGGTTCCCAATATATCACAGTGGATTGCAGGAACCATTTATTTAGTTACCTTCCGAGGAACCATTCATTTGAAGGGTAGATACACAGGTTAGCTAGAAAAGTTACTACTCCTACATCTAGCAGCTACTGCTCGCACTCATTTATGGTTAGTGGTCGTACGTCGACCCTTGCCCACACTGTCGCGTTGCCGCTAACATAATCGTGTTGTCACATTCTTCACGATTCGCAGCCAGAAGCCCGGCATTGCCGACAGCAGCCGGTACCGAAATCGGACGCTGTAAGTGTGCCACTCCACCCCAGAGTGATACAATGCTACAGAGGCCCAATCTGGCGGCATTCCCATCGCCGGCCCGCCCACGCGACAAGTGCTCGGCTGACATCCGCCAGGGGTGCCTCGCGTGTCGGTGGCGGACATGGCCGCCTTTTTTGCGCGGCGATCAAGGCCACGCCCCAGTTTGGGTGCACGTCCAGCACGAGCCTGGACGGCCAGCCCGGAGGTGATGCCGGGCTGGGACATATGGACCGGAATGGGTGCGGCCAGTCCCACGCCGCTAAGTGGGTGACCTGCAGAGCTGGCGCCAGCCGTCAGAGGGCATCAAGTGCATGATCCGCCCTGGACGCCACGTCCGTGGTCCGTCGCGTCATACTTCGCCAGCGCGTGCCGCTCGTGGCGTTCGAAGCGTTTGAACAAACAAAAAACAAACAAACGCGGCAAACAAACGTGACCGGCCGGCAGCAGCGATGTACCGCTCGCCAGCCGGCCTTCTCCGACACGTCGTGGAAGGGCGACCCCGGATGTGCCTCAAGCGTTCGTCCCGCGCTTCATGTGCCGGCAACGTCTGCCCCTAATGGTCAGGCTGACGTCTGCGGAGGCCCGCCACATGTTAGGTGCAGCTGTCGTTCGTGTGCGGGCCGCACTTTGTGGGCTCGCACACGCAGGGTATCCGGATGTACGGCGTGTTCCGACCAGTGACGTCAATCAACCCAAAAAGTGGTTCAACCGGAAACCGATGCAAGCCGGTTCGGATTCCGTTGGGGGCGTAAAAACCTCCCAAAGATCCCGGGCAGATAATTACTTAACGCATACCGTGTATTTACACGCATCAAATATATCAACCAATTTCAGTTTAACGACATAAAGCAGCGGCCTTGTTTGCCAATCCAGCATTTTATAATTGATTTCGTACATTTTTCAACGCGAAATGATTTGGATCCTGCCATAAGGTTCAACGGATTATGTATCAAGGCGTAGCGCATGCCCACCAATTGCCGTCAAAACAGAGCACATTTCCGTTGTCGTAACATTTCGACATTGTGTGCAATGTCGTATGTGAAAATTGTGCCGAATAACTATCTAGCGTAAACTTTTTCGCTCAGGGAGGGTCACACCTATTACGCCCTTCCCCCCCCCCCCCGCCCCCTGCGATAACAATGATTGGAAGGATGACCTAGTTACAGATGGAAGAAAATAGCACGGAATGTTTCATCATTTTGAAATCGGCGAATCCTGAGCACTGGACCGAACACCTAAAGCTTTCGGTCAAGGTATTGACATGCCAATCGGTGTTGGTTCGCACAGGGTTTTGAAATTGCTCAAATCTGACAACTGGTGCGATGGTGGGGCGAAACACGGAGTCGGCTTGCAGTCGGTGTAAATCTGATTTCTGAACAAACGAATTTGCTTTGAAGACCACTGGTCATAAACGCACAGGTTGCTGAATGTCCTGTGAATAGACTATGCAAGGTTGGTTATGGCTAATGGGTTTCGGGTCCGTGAATGGCTGACCTGTCACCAGTGGCTTATCAGCCAGCAGATTTTGTGACCAAGGCTTAGTTTCAAAACGGAATTTTTGACATCACACATTCTGATTTGCCCTCCAGCAACCCATAGAGATATGCTTTCTATGGACCCATGCACCAAAAACAGCTTACCCTAACCAGCACCTCTCATTTATGAACGTATTGTCAATAGGAATATCGGAAATATCCTGGAAAAAAAACTCACGGAAAATTTGCTCGTCTCCAACTTGTGCTTACACTCGCGCACTTCCGCTTCATGAAATAGTCCTGGATAGGCCTCATGGCTAATGACTAGTGCTGGGTCTTGGAATTGGTTTGGCTATTGGGTATGCGGTGAAACATGCATCCACGGTTTGTTTGAAGTTCTTGAAATTAATTACACGTATCAAAATGTCCCAAGAACAAACCAGAATTCCCGAGTTTCTGCCACATCTCCTTCCTTAAGGCCTTGCCAGCAAGTGTTGTAAGACGAGACCTTTCATTCATAATTTATTTGTAGCGCTGCAGTCAGACGTGGAACCGTTCCCAGAATCCAACGATGATTACTATTCGGATTTTCACTGTTTTTCTCGATGCTGGCTGCATAATTCTGGGAATGCTCCACTGTTAATGTTTGTAAAATGCATTTTAGAATGCACTTTAAACCGTCAAGAAATCAAAACTTTGGTTTATGTATTCAGTACTCATGCCTTGATCTCAGATCCTTAACGCGGCTTTGATATGTGATGTGATGCAAAAATTAAAGAAAGCTTTAATAATGCACTTAATGCGCGCGCAAATCTGTTATTGTGGTAGAGTTATCAACGGAGTGGATTTATGCATCCCAAATCAACGGCTCGGATCCAATCTACAGCTCACGTAGCCTGCAGACTGCAGTTTTTTTAAATTTGTCCAATGCTCCATGGACATCATATAATGATGATTTCCCACACGGAAATGCAGACAGATTCAAATATGAGAAGAAATGGACAAATGCAGGCGGAATCAGAACCCTGCTGAAAAATATGCTGAAAAATAGTAAGAATCGCGGTAAGAGAGAATCGTATTGTGTAGATGCCCTGTGGCCTTCGTTGCAAATTTCATCTTCCTCAGACAGATATAAATAAATGCTATACTACAATTTTTCAGGTTTGAAACGCAGCATTTCACACGCCACTAATTCACTGTTCTGGCAAGTGAGTAAGGCAAAGACAATGAAAGGCTTACAATTTCCTATACATTTCATTGGTCATGAATTTTGATTGTGATTCGTGAGATGTGGTTTTGTGTAAATTAAGGAAGTTTGAGGGCACCACACTATTGCAACAGCCAAGTGCGGTGTTTAGCTGTAGTTATATTTAGGACCCATCCAAATGCTGCTCATTGAAATCAGGCTCTAGCTTGACGAATTCGGGCTGTTTTCCCTATTTTTTTAGTTCGGTTTTTACCTAGAGATATTTTATTTGTGCACCCTTATTTGATGGTGTGTCATGTCCGCCATGGGTTTTCTGTCACTGGTGCCCGTGTTGTGAGAATTAAAAATATGTTTGTTTCATGATTTTCTTATGGAAACACACTCTGGCATTTGGATGGTTTTAAAACTAAAGGAATGTAAAAATTCATCATTTTCTTTGTTAAAATATTTACCCCGCAAAAGTCCGCCAAGTCTAGCCCATAATCCAGGCAAATGTACACGGTTTTTTCGGGTAAGATACTGGCTGGTTGGCGAGTTGAAAAGATCTGTCTCTGGTTAAGATCTCCTGCCATGCATCCTCCAGCCATGCCCGTTCGCTGCGGCTGGCTAACCAGTTCGGTTAGCCTCCCACTGTGTCAGGCCAACCACGCGGCGGTTGGCCGGCTGAAGGTCTAGCTGGAAACCAACCTGGAACAACGCTCAGGCACAGGATGTGTCTTTTACGCTTTGGGTCAGATCAATGTTAGTGTTGTCTCATTAACTGAGTGGAGTTTCACTCTCACCACAGACTTTTGCACATACGCACATTCGAACAGAGAGAGTTGAGTTTTTGTTGTCAATATAAACAGGTTGGTCAATATAAAGTACCCAACACTCACAATACGAGTCAAATTAGGTATTGCCACGGGAAAGGCACAGCGGGGAAACTTTCCCTTGTGTCGAAGGGACACCCACTAAGTCCGGGGGCTAACCCGAAGTCAGAAAAAGTGGGGGCATGGGAGTTGGGGATGTCCCCTTGTTCTCCCTGCGTTTGTCCCGTCAGCCTTAAAAGTTTGGCAACGTCGCTGGGAATCAGATCGACTTCATTGGTAAGAATGCTTTTTAGGGCCCGTTATGTCGTGCATGGCCATTCACGACGCTTGACGGGCAGGCCTGCTTTTACAGATGTTGTTCGAACTTTTCAAATACATGGGTTTCTGGGATCAGATCTCACTCCAAGCAGTGCTTGTCGTGTATGTCTTGTCCTCTACCATTTCATTGTGAAGTTCCAAACTCAATGGCAGAATTGCCGCTGCCACAGGTCATGCCTGTCAAGGCCTCATAGCGAGCACTTAAGGTGAATTGAAGCCACCCCGCCACGGACGGGCTGATTGATGGGCAGGACACTAACTAATAGAGCTATTGAGACGCACGACCCACTTATTCCCCGGGTCATTGACTATTGCCACAATTGTCGTACACAATGTACAAATATGCTTCAAGAACTCCTTAAAGAATCTGCAGTGTACCCGTCTTCACTCCTTGCGCTGTTCTAAGACCCTGTTGCATATATTATACTAGGATCAGCACTCAGTGCCAAGCACCACGCGTGTCGGTTTTTCAAAATGATTGTGTGGCCAGTCTTGGAAGTCTGCCTCGGTGGGACAGGTGCAAACAAACTTCTCGGGCGTAGTCCATTTATGTTCTATTTCGGACTATCCATGATATATATATATATATATATATATATATATATGTATATATATATTTATATATATATATATGTATATATATTTATATATATATATATTTGCATTATATAAGGAAATAAAGTGCAAGTGCTACATACTTCAAGCTTATGTGCGTGGCCGCAGCAATCACAATGGAAGCCTGGCAATTCGCATCAGCTTCATACAAACGCGCTTGTTTTGTGATGCCGAAGTAGTGCATTTGCATCTCTTTCTTGCGTACTGATGAGCGAAATATGCGCGCAAGTTACCATTAAGTACCCCTGTGATTGTGTAGTGCATATATTTATGCATTCACAAGAAATGTGTCCGCAATGTATCTGACATTGCATCCTGCTTACCTGACGCCCCTCGGCATACCAAAACTTTCATGACAAACGCATGCTTTTTAGTTAATGCAAAGCAGACCATGACCACCACTCCACGCATCATCTCGGAAAATGGTTCTTAATTTTGCTCTAAAATGCTTAGGCACATGCCGTCCTCTTGATATAAACTTTCCTCGTTCATTTCATAAAACACGCATTGCGAGCTGTTTCCACTGTTCCAAGCAGTTATTCCACTGATACGAAAGTGATCCTGACCCACTTCAGTTCAAATGTATGGCAAATGAAACGACCATAATGCCAATATCATGCGCAGCGTTGATAAGGTTGACAGGTTGACAGGTTGCTTGTAAAAAAGTAGCTAGTTGAGCTGGTTCCTCACCGACCGTGCTTGCCTCGGAAGACTTAACGTTTTTTTCAGAGCCGAGAAGTGGAAAAATTACATAACAGTTTTAGTCACTCGAGCTCTCAAGCCTAAGAACAAACCCTGCTGCTTAACGTTGCAGTCTCCGTGGTTCGCGCGGCGTCGGCCCTCTTGCTGATATTTAGGCGGTGGCCGGTGAGCGGACGAACACGGCAACGTTCCTGAAAAAGTGCCTTTGAACGTCTTAGAGTGCCAATTTGTAAGTTTCGAGTGTAGCCTGGGAGCATATTTCACGTGCGCAATATGTTTATGTTTAATAGGAACGGATTAACATTCATGGCACTGCGAACCAAATTTCATGGTGGAACTACACAGGCAAACACAAAACCTCTCTGTCTTGTTGCTTGCACTTGTTACGTGTTCAGTGGACATCATCAAGGTTTTACAAGTAAAATTTACGCCCCGGTCTAATTTTGGACGGCACGAATTAATCTCAAAAGACTTTCGAAGGCATCATTTAACGACAGCTATTCTCGTGCGTCAGGCGTCCGCCGCCAAGTGTTGACCCGCCAACATCGCTCGGTTTCATGAGGACTGCAGTTCCGGTCATCCGTGTTTTGCTTCTAAGATTGCAAGCACGTAGACTAAAAAAAAGTACGTAATTTGTCTCATACCGATCTGGAACAAGGATGGATACAGGGTTGTGTTTTTCTAAAATGGGTTGGGATGGGTGCGTGGCCAATAAAGCCGACCTCAAAATAAAGCCGATAAAGCATTCTCAAACCCTGATTCCTCCACGAATTTTGGCCACTTTAATTTGCATTCCTGACGTCAAAAGTAAAACAAAAACAAAAAACATTTGGTCGGTTCCAAAGTTGTTTTCATGTTTAACGCGTGCCCGGGTTGCCGGCCGGATACCCTTTGCTCGGGTGGGGGGGGGGGGGGGGGGGGAATTTGACCCCTTCCCTGAGATCTTGGGAACTGAGAAAGCTAGAGACATCAAATTAACAGGGTGTTTTGACCTGTACGTAAAATCCCTTGAGTTGAAGTTTAAGTTCCTAGGTCATGATCTTCGGGTCAAATGAGGTCAAACAAGATCGAATTCCAGGCTGGTCTCCAAAGTGCCCCTAAAACCTAGATGGTTGTTTCTTAGCAAAAGGTCACATTCTCATTTAGGGTCAGTGACCCTGTTTGACCTTTTGAAGGTCACGATGACCAAAATCATGCAAGACTGCTGAGTTTGTATTTGAATAGGCGACAAAGATTACGTCAGGCAGCATGTTCCTAAAGACAAAATGCTGGCCTTGGTCATTGTCAGAGGTCCCCGACCAACGCGAGAGACCCTCTGACATACTGGGTCCAGGCTCTGTCCCCGTTTAGCAAATGCTAGCTTGGCCGGCTCGGGGCACTTTGCCCACGCAGGACCTTCTGTTAGGCACTTGGGTCCCTGACCGACACAGGTGCCTTATTGTTTCAGGGGTCTCGACCAATGCAAATCGCAGGTCCTGGCCTTGTCCTTGCTTGGGAAATGGACTCCGAGGGCTCAGACTGACACGGCGCCGACTGTTTGTTGGCTGACAGAAATAGCAGCCCTCATTGTCTTAGGGTGTCCCCAATCAGCACGAGAGACTAGCTGACATTTGAGCACCCGGCTCCGCAGGCCAGGGTCCTTGATGTGACCTACAGATGTGTACAGATGTAGCCTTGATGTGCCCTTCGTACCTTCCAATCAGGCACCTGATCGTCGGTCCTGAGGGACTTTCGGACCCATCTACGCCCCCCCCCCCCCCCTCCGAACACTGTCCGAGGCCGATTCTGGGCTCCTTGCCATACAGGGCCCTTGTTATACACTATCGTCCCCAGACCACAGCGGCCCCTTCATCGTCTCAGGGGTCCGACCGATGTAAATAGCGTGCCCCGGCATTGTCCATGCTTGGGAGATGGGACCTGAATCCCAGACCCCACACAGGATTAATCTGGTGGCGAATCCATCACGTGATACGGTCGTTTGGCCTCTACCACAGGGGTGTTTTTTTCGCAAAATAGGCTAGGGGCTGAGCGGGAACACCAAAGCGTTAAATGCACTGAAAAAATGGGTTTCTTTTCGGATCTAACCAATCCTCCTCTCAACCTAATAGGGCTGAATTCTTACACAAATGAATAGGAAACTACAGCACTGCTCTAATATGTTTCTCTCTCTCTCTCTCTCTCGAGGAGAGGAGAGAGAGAGATAGAGAGAGAGCGAGAAAAGAGAGAGAGAGAGAGAGAGAGCGAGAGAGATAGGCGAAGAGAGAGAGAGAGAGAGTCTGAGAGCGTATCTCTAGGTATATCTCGCTATCTCTATTCTCTCTCTCTCTATCAGCTATCTCTATCGATCAGATAGAGATAGCTAGACTCTCTCAGTATATATCTCTCTCTAATCTCTCTCTCTCTCTCCTCTCGCTGCTCTATCTCCCTCCTTCCTCTCATCTCTCTTTGCTCTCTCCTCTCTCTCTCTCTCTCTTCTCTCTCCTCTACTCTCTCTCTCTCTCTCTCTCTCTCTCTCTCTCTCTCTCGACACACACTTGCACTTCCGTTAGCCATGTTCGACATGGCTGTTTTGGTGGTCATTGTCGGACGGCTGCCGCTATGGGTTTTGTCGACTGGTGTTGATCGTCAAGTTTCGTAACTGCTCTGTCGAATATGCAAGGCGATTTGGAATTAAGCACATTTCAGGGGTTCTTTGGAATGTTGCCGGCTGAAAATATGCTCACATTTTTGGATGGCGACATTTGACCGGTTTCTATTCAATTTCCGATAAGGCCTCGCATTGTATTGTGGCGAAATAGCGCATCTCGCTGCAGTCTGTGGGTCTTTAAATATCGCTTGATTATGCCAAAATACCCACACATTGACACAAAACATGTCAGTCAACAGTATGCATTAGTCCAGTAATTAAGAGCATGCACCATGCAAAAAAAACTGTAGTTAAGTAAGCACGGTACGAGCGCGGAGATTTGACAGTGTGACTATCTCAGTCAGCTGCGCTCAACTGAACATGACATCGCTCATTCGCTGAACATCATGGTATCGCAGTGCTCATTTTCTTCGTTCCTTTTACATGTGAAACAATTAGCAGAAACCTTCTTTGAAATTGATATAAATTTGATCTCCCATTTGTAATGCCCTGCTTGTATTTTTGCTCCAGAAGGTTGGGGGGCAAACTCACCAATGGGGGGGGGGGAGCAAATCGGACATGGGGGGGGGGACAGTAGCCCACCCAAATTAATGCAATCCGACACCCGTGCCAAGCACACTGGCCAGCACATTGAGCCTGACATTTTGAGCGTGGCATGGCACAAGTTTTTGAGACTGCCCAATGATAGATCATACGTATTTTTAACCCAGCAAAGTCAGTCCACGTAGCAAACGTCATATTTGATGCGGGCGAGAAAAGCTTTCAGCTTCCGGTCCGCTCAGGTGTGGCTTCACATTATGCTAAAATATATCAAAAACTCCTCTAAGGTCTTATAGTCAGATGCTGTAGGCTTGCTCTGATGCGTAGCAGCGTTGTTATAGAGTAGCGTTATTGGTTGCGCATTTCTAGTTTAAATAGCGACCAGACGGACGGGACTTTTTGGGACAGCACGCTTGGCGCAGCATAACCAGAGGCGGTGGAAGAGGTGAGATGGAGGCTTATTGTCCAGACTAACCTGTGTGTAGCCAGGCAAAGGAGCTTTAGATGGTCCAGAAGACTTAACAGAACTCGTGGACGATGATGATGGGTTCGACAACGCTATCAAGCGAGCATCGGTGGATCTGATGTGAAAAATCGATGTTTCATGACAGTGTTCATGGTCGAGAGCCGTACTGTTACAAGACTTAGCTACACATAATTATATGACCAGCCTGTTTTCAGCCCTAGCCTCAGCTGATGACCGGGGCCGGTGTGGGATTTTGTTGCTGCGGTTGCTACACCAGCCCCGGTCACCTCGTACCCGTGCCTGTCACTTCAGTCCTGAGCACTGCCTTGAATTGTCGATTATCCTCGTAATGCATACCAATGATGGCTTGATAGCGTCGCTTGAACAGTGCCTCTTGGTATATCGAAGGTCGAAAGTTTTCAGCATAAGGGCTCAAATGCACAACAAATGTCACTCAGCATTCAGCAAAGCTAATAAGTGGGCTTATCAGACGACAAGGAAACCAGTCATGACTGAACTGCGTGCTAAAGCGGGTTATTACACATTCCCGCATGATGGTACACGTTTTTTAATGGAGGTGGGCCATGCGGAATGAATGTGGAGTAAACCAGAATCCCGATGATGGCTGAAATATGTGACTTTTCCGCTGTGTACGCCATTTTTCAATGACACTTGGCCGAGGAAGTAAGCCATTACAATGCATGGTTTTGGCATGGTTTACTTCGTGCCAGCCGGGTCAGGGCATGTAGTAAAGCGTACCGGAAATACTTGCTATTAGCCTGGCACCGATGCGTATTTTATCTTTAACTGTAGATAAAGCTACCAAAAATTGTTGCCGAATAAGAGAGAGCGTGTAACATTGGCGCGGGTTTATTCTCAAACGCTAAGTTAGTTGCTTATGTTCACTAATTCTGGTAGCATGGAAGGCACCGAGAAACAGTGCGTGCGGTTTTCTTCCAGCCTATACTTCTTAGTTTTCACATTATCCATGGCTTGGTGGAGATCGTTCATTTGTGAGCGCACAGCGCCGTTTCACGTTTAGCAGCCTCTACGATATTCGCGTTTTCTTCCACCGTCGGATGATTCGACTTAGAGTCTCGCAAGCTTCCTGGGGGAGGGTGCAATGTTAGATGGTGGTGATAAGCTTAACTGACTGCATGCTCAGCTGCGAACAATAGCGGCAGAGTGCGGGGGCCAAAGCGCACTGTTTCACATTTAGGGACAATCTGCACAATGTTCTGGGATATGTCATGACGCACTTGGCATTAAAACTAAGTACCGACGCCGAAAATCCCAAAACTCGGACTTTTTGTGCAGAAAGTCGCACTGGAGTAGACGATGGAAAAAAGGTCATCGAAAGCCCTGCCTGTTTGCAAGAAGCTGCCCTCTATGACTCGATCTGAAAATGTTGTGCATGAGTGCTGCTCCTGGCCGGCTGTGTTCCGTTGTTCCGAGCAGCATGCCGTGTGTGGTGTGTTGTACAACAGCTGCTCTTCTTGGCGGTGTCTCGGGTGCGAACCATTGTGTTACCCCAAACAGGGAGCATTGTGTAGTATGCTGAATAGTGGGCTCTGTGTCGTTTCGTATGAAGTTGTTTTCATCGTGTTCTTTTGAAATGCATGACGATGTTTTGTTTTTCATATTCATCAAGAGTGGCGCCGGAAGCATTTGTACGCCGCATTACACGCCACGTGCCCTAGCGCGGTCCGTGGCCGAGTCTGCTCGGAGCGGCACAGACGCGGCGGGCTGGCTGGGCTGCGCGATTCTCGTCGTGCGTCGCGGGCGCTACTGTCCTACCGTCCCACCTCCAGGCGCGGCAGCCGTTTCGCCATGTGGGATTGCCGCGCTACTTTTCTAACAACTATGTCGGGGATGAATCATCCGCAGAGATCATTCCTAAATCAGGCACTTTTAATCATTCTGAGTGCAGTTTTAAATGGCTTACTCAACATCCGGAATGGGTGCATGACTTGGGTGCTGCTGGAATGAAAGGGCTCCAGCAACACCTTCTTTGCTCTGCACCCATGTAATGACAATCTATATCCTTTTATGACACCCATTACAGCGTTCCATAAGAACCATTTGACATGTTCTGTGAACCTGCAGTGAGTATAATCTAAGCTGCATCAGGGTAATCTGAATCTATTACGATTTTCTCCGCAAAGAAATGTCAGAATTATCCAATACTTGATCCAATGTAAGTACTATCGCACGTGGGTAAGCAGCCGTGTCGGTGCATAGGTATACGGTGTAGATATCACTGCACTTGCACGTAGATTATTTTCGGACATGTCTACGCGCATTTTACCTGCGTTTTATTCAGGGACTCCATCAAATATTTTGGAATTCGACTCCCAGGCCCAGACATGTCAAAAAGGTCGGTAGATATATAAGCACATAACTTAAGATGCATACATTTTCGTGAATGTAGGTGTCATATCAGTTGCATTTAGTTATATGTACCTAGCACATCTCATCTATATGCTTTTTTACATGTATGCATGTCTATAGTCTTACAAAGCCGACCTCCCTTTACGCATTTCCTGTCCAGCACAATTCAGGCAATCAAATACATCATAAAAGGAAACATCAAACTCTGGAGTGAGGAAGACAAGATTCAAACCTTCACTTATTGCAAGAATCAAGATACACCCAACCTGATCACGTAGAATGACGAGAACAGAAGGGGTATGGTGAACGCTCCCAAAACATTCTACATGGGGTGAAGGTTTATTATTAGCCATGGGAAATAGCCATGTCAATATTTCACGACATATGTTGAACCCCTTCGTTTATTCATCGACTGTTTCAGCGAGGATGCTATTGAACGTCGTATCGGAGTATTTCCTGTCATCCCGTAATTAAATCAAAGTCAAAGGTCACCAAAAATCCGATAAACCGGAAAATAGGATACAGACAACCCATTGTTCAAGCATTTGCGACCGATCAGCATGAAAGCTTCACCAATCGTATTATTGTTTTTGGTGACCTTTGACCTGACACAACGTTGCCATATTCTGAAAATAATAGGATATCGACCACGTGCATCAATGGTGAACGTTTCATCTTAATTGGTGCAATAGGCTATGAGCATGTGGTTTTCTGCAGCCAATTTAGGTGGTTTGAGGCATTTTTGGTGATCTTTGGCCTTACCCATCGTCATCACGCTTTGAAAGGAACAGGATATCGACTTTGGTGCATCCAGTGGTGAAGGTTTCATGCTGATTGGGCTCATAGGCTTGGAGCATGGGTTTGTCTGCAGCCAATCCTGATGATTTTTAGCCATTTTTGGTGTCCATTGACCAGACCCGAGGTCACCATGTTCTGTAAAGGGCAGGTTATCGACTGTGCACCATCGGTCATCGGTCGGTTGGTAAGGGTGTGATGCCGATCAGTCCCATAAGCTTGTAGCATTGGGTTGTCTGCAAATTAACTTTAGGTGGTTTCGTGCGTTTTCGGTGACCTCTGACAAGAAATAAAGTCGCCACGCCCTGAAAGGGATAGAATATCGTCTAAGGCGCATCGATAAGTAAAGGTTTCAAGCTGGCCGATGCCATTGGCTAGGAGCATGGGGTTGTCTGCAGCCAATTTGAGTGGTTTGGGGCGTTTTGGTGAGCTTCGACCTGATGCAGGGACACTATCTTCTGAAATGGCAAGGATATCAATAATGGCACATCCACTGGTGACAGTTTTAAGCTAGTCGGTCTCCTAGGCGGGAGCGGATCCAGGATTTCGTCAAGGGGGGTGACACGCAATATTGCGGGGCGCCCTGGAGTTTCGGGCCCCCGCTAAAAAAATCCTTGCATTCCGGTCATTTCATTTTAAGACAGATGGTACGTAGCATATGATATTTAATACATTCGTAGCGTATATATGCCTACACACACACACACACACACACACACACACACACACACACACACACACACACACACACACACACATATATATATATATATATATATATATATATATATATATATATATATATATATATATATAGACATAAATAGGGAAACCCATCTTACTGCGCGCAGCTCTATAAAGCTAGCTGTGCTACGTGTGCATAGGCATAGAGGTCATTCATTTTATGGAGACCATGTTAAATCCTGTAATTTGGGACTAAGTGTTTCGGAACAACAGGAGAAGCATTTTTTATAAGTGTTTCGGAACAACATGAAAAATTAACTTGAGTGGGCCGCTGACAGCCATCAAAACCGAGCACGGACTTGATTCCTGCCTAATTTACGGGTGGCCGGCTGGGCGATGTTAATCAGCTGATGACTGATGACTAATGCAGAATGCACAGGCAGGTTAACAGAAAGAGTCTGGGTAGGAGTGAAGAGTCCTCCACAAATTAGATCAAAGAGAAAGACCAATTGATCAAATTAGAAAGACCCTTAGCATCGGATGTCACGGTGCTTTACCTTATAAGAGCTCCAGCAATAGCACAGGGTCTTCCAAGAAAGTGGAAAGAATCCGAGACTAATATAAATGGCCCTGAGTAACTGAGCGTACCCTGGCATCTGGGGCCCCGGGAAAAACGTGAAAGCCTCACGGCCACGTGGGAAGAATCCATGGCGGAAAATGTGCATCGATCAAGAGTGCCCAGACGTCGAAGCAGATTGTGTCCCAACAGCGGCGTTGGGCCCTACAAAAAAGACGCAAAGAGATCAAAGGCAGTGTGGAAAGCTTCCAAGCGATCAGACTGACCCCGCAAGTGAACATATAGGGTCAGGGCAACCAACAGCGTAATGCCTCTGGACAGCGTAATGAGGCCCAGAATGTTAAGCAATACCTTCTTAATCAGTGTAGAAATAACTTCGTCTGCTTATGAGCCCTTTACTTTTGCTAGCAATGGGACCAGGTCGTCTGCAGGCCCAAAAACGTCCAATTTTGCTGTGTTCTTTTGTTAGAATACTGCATCCGTTCGGCGAGTTATGGGCCCCTTTGGAGCCTTTAGATCCCTCGGCATGGTCCAGGGGGAATGGTCCCGTGCCACTTTCCCTTCTGCATTCGCCGCCAGCCCGAGCAGCTTGATAGATGGAGCCCGCCAAGAGCATAAGGACATACATTCAAATACGAAATGCTCACGACACAAGATGTAGGGCTCCGAACAATCGAGTGTGCCCGAGCAGGTTGACATATAGGAGTCCCGTCAAGAGCGTAGGGCCCTTCATTCAACTAGGAAGTACCCAAGACCCAATGTAGAGGGCCCCAAATGATCGAATGTGCCCGAGCAGGTAAACAGAGCTCCCAACAAGAACGTAGGACCTCCATTCAAATGGGAAGCACTCAAGAATCTTTGTAAATGGCCCACGAATGATGGAATGTGCTCGAGCGGCTCATTAGAAGGGGCCGGCAAGAAGGCACGGTCCTCCATTCAAATAAGAAGTACCCGGAACCCAGTGCGAAGGCCCCGAAACATTGAGTATACCCAAGGATATTATCAGATGGCCCGGACAGGAGTGTAGGGCCCCTAAATTCAAACACCAAGACCCAATATACAGGGTCCCCGAACAATCCAGCGTGGCCGAGGAGGCGAACAGATGGATTCGCGGCAAGTGCGTGGGGCCATCCATTCAGATAGGAAGTACCCAGGACATAATGTGGAGGGCCCCTGAGTGATCGAGTGTGCCCGGGTAGGTTAACAGATGGGGGCCCCCGACAAGAAATACCTACGACATGACGTAGAGGGCACGAAATGATGGGGTGCGCCAGAGCGAGTTAACAGACAGGACCCCACAAAAGGGCGGAGGGCCTTCCATTCAAATAGGAAGTACCCAAAACGAGATGAAGAGGTCTTCCAACAATCAAATGGGTCGGAGCATCTTATCAGTAAAGGCCCCGACAAGACCGTACGCCCTCCATTCAAATAAGAGGTATCCAGAACCCAGTGTGGAGGGCCTCCGAAACATGGAGTGTTCCCGACCGGTGTCTCAGATGACCCCGAAAGGAGCACAGGGCCCTAAATTTAAACACCAAGGCCCAGTGGGCAGGGGCCCCCGAACGGTCCATTGTGGCCGAGGAGGCGAACAGAGCCCCCCCCCCCCCCCCCGACAAGTGCCTAGGGCCCCCACTCAAATAAGACGCACCCAGTACCCAATGAAGACGGCGCAAAACGTTCGAATGTGCCCGAACAGGTTGTCAGATACGCCCCTCCACAAGAGTGAAGCCCCCTTCCCCCTTCCATTCAGATAAATACCCAAGACCCAGTTCTGAGGATCCCAGAACGACCGAGTGTGCCTAAGCAGGCTATCAGGTGGGCCCCCAACAAGAGCGTAGGACCCTAAGCAAGTGGTAGAGGATTGGAGGTGCTCTAGACCAATGTAGAAGGCCCCTGGGCATATCGGGAGTGTGTCAGTAAGTTAAAGGAAACCTATGTAAAGGGCCACTGAGCAACCGGAAGTGCCCCGGCAGGTTAAGATATGGGGCCCTGGCTATAGCCCGCAGAGCCCTTCTGGCGAATGGAAGGAATCCGTGGAAGGGCCATTGATTGGCAAGAGTATCCCGGCACGCTAGTAGGAAGGGCCCAGCAACAGTGCAGAGTCCACCGAGCAAATGCAAAGAAATCAAGGGTAACGTGGAATGCTTCTCAACGATGGAAATGGCCATGCAAGGGGGCATGTAGGTCCCCCAGAAACAGCATAGGGACCTTGTACAGTGAAGTGAGGCTTAAAAATCGCAATTCACAGCTTTTCAGGCACTGAATATTTCTTTTACTTCTCGTGGTCGCTTCACTTTCGCTTGCAACGGCTCCTGGTCGCCTAGAAATCCAGAAATGTCCAAGTATATTACGTTTTGTGTTACAAAACTGCACCTGTTCGGCCAGCCATGGCACCCTTGGAGCCAATGCGCTCGTTCGGTGCCCAAGGGCGCCATGGTCCCGTGCCCCCCCCCCCCCCCCCTTGTCTGGATCCGCCCCTGCCTATAGGCTCGAGGCATGGGGTTGTCTGCACCCTCATTTTGGTTCTTTATGTTTGGTGACCTTTGACCTGGCCCAGAGTCACCATGTTCCGGACAGGATACGTTGTCGATCAATTGGCACCGAATGGTGACGGCTTCACGTCGACCAGTGTCATAGGCTCAGAGCAAATGGCTGTCAACAGGTTTGGTCGGCCGGTTAGTCCCTCCCTTACAACTAGATTTCGGGTTGTGACAGATATGGCGCTATTGAAACAAGTAATATCCTGGTCTGCGAGCGGAAGATCTGACGGGATCTGATTCGCCACTTAACCCCGCTAAGTGCGAGTAGTGCCGGGAAGGCAGTCGTGTTGCCCTGTGCCGGGGGAGGGTAACGGCCCGGCATCCGACGTAACCAAGCTTTTACTCACGGTTTTTTTCCACGTATATGCAATACAGTTTTGATCTTGAATGAAGTTCCTTGTTGACCATATATTCCATATTGCCTAGCCTATCAAAGCAAAATTGCGTATGTGTGGTTTTCCTGTGCTTCTCTCTAAAGTGGCCACCAGGCTTACTTAAGATGTGCCGGGGTTTGTGCCGGATTAGTTAAAGAGCTCCACTTGCCTCTCTTAGTGAATAACATAATGTGAAGCCACTAACAAAGACCAGGCACGTCAATTTGGCTCCTTTGCTGGAGGCTCTTGGTGGTACATATAGTCTTGCTTTTGGTGATATGAGGTGTCATGGCTGTCCTTTTCTGATAGCCTGTGGGGATGGAATATTGGGTAGGATTAATATCTGACCTTGAAATGTGAACCAGGGTCACTTGTGGGGACTGGATTAGATTAGATGTGTGTAGAATTACTCCATTTTAGGACAACTCTTAGTAAATTATGCTACCCTCTCATTGCTTGCTTGTAAATTGTGGAAACTAAGGCTCATGCTGTAGATGTAGGTCATATCAATACTGTAATTTTTCAGTTTTCTTTTATTTTGGCACCTATAGAAGATGATTTATGTTTTTGTTATAACATAAGGAACATATGTCAACCTTTACTGATAACATACCAGGTGGTATCATAAATATTAGCAGCTGGGGACCAGAGTACCTAAGCCTCCTGGGGATCCTGTGCGCCCCCTCTGGCTGGAGCTTACATCCTTTTGTTTGAAGTATTTTGCTTCTAAATAATGAGTGTAGCCCTCACAGAGCATCAGCCTAAGCCAAACAGATCAACAGAGATGACACTGGGTCACTCTCCTGGTCTGGCACTCAAACTTCATGGAAAATGCATTTGCAGAAAACATACAGGTGGGAAAGATGATTGTCATTATGGTATAACATTGATAATTCTGTTTCATTTATCTGGCCTTCTAGGACTTTTGCCAATTTCTAATGGGTCATATTTGATGTACCTGTGATGGGGTGGTAGTAGCTCATAGTACAAGCTTTTATAGAATGGGTTCTTGTAGTCTGGGGCAAAACCGGACATGCACCAAAACTGCCTAAATTTTACTCAACCTTGAAAGATTGCATTGTATTAATGCTGCTTGCAAATGCAGCATAAACATTTTGGCTTTAAGTGTTGTGATGTTATGGCACGTTTCAGGACAGATGCTATGACTCGAGCTTGGGCAGTTGTTCCTGCTGCAGGCTGTGGAGAGAGGTTTGGACATGACTGCCCAAAGCAATTCAGCATTGTACAGGTACTTACTAGCACGCTGATATTAATGTCATAAAGTATCACCAATTCATGAAGTCACCAAGGCTGGCTCATATTATTGTGAATATTCTGTGTCAAAAAACATGAAAAGACCTCACAAACTACTAATGTTTTCTTTTTCAGGGCCACACACTGCTCAGCTATACCATATCTGGCCTCCTTGTGTGTGATGACGTTGAGATGGTAATAGTGGTGACGTGCGAGCATGACAGAGTGGGCAGTCTTCCTTCCTGGTGGAGACGTGCTCCCAACTCTGATGGTACAGGTGAATGCCCATTAAGTGAAGAACACAACAGAGCACTGTGTCAAGCGGAGCACGCGGCAGGTCACCGAACAACGGAAAATAAGCATCTCCCAATTGAAGTGCCACCCAGTCAGGCATGTGATCCGAATGCGGTGCAAGGGGAAAGTGAACGGACAGTAGTGGAGGCGTCATCGGAGCTGTTGCATGCCGCGGTTGACCTCCCAGAAAAACGGCAGGGGACAGAGAGCATGGCCTGTCTGCAGCGGAGCGGACCAGTTCCACCGGAGGGTGATCGTAGCGTGGGTCAGCACGTCAGGGCCGATGTGATGCCGGACGCGCAGGACACACTGCGTACCGCTTCCTTGGAGCACAGGGTGCGCTACGTCGCGGGATCCACCAGCCGACATCGCTCCATCAAGTGTGGACTGGACGCCATTCCAGAACTCGGTGAGGAATAACGCATGATTGCAGCACAGATGCGATGACGGTAATAGGTTACGACAGGGATGGATTTGTATCATTATCAATTATTTTTAGTTGTACGTATTTGCGTGCTAATTTCAACAATGTTGCACACGTGATCTTCTCTTTATGTATGTATTAGAGTAAAACGCTGTGAAAGGTTGGTGTAGGTAAGGTAACAGACCGAGCATCTTTGAATGCCAAAATAACTCTGCTTTGACGAAGGCTGGTTGCTGTCACACCTTTCATCCCCCTTTCTCCGCCCATGTGCGTGCGCTCAGCGCAGCTCAGTGTCAGTTCTGCTGCGGTAATCTGTTTCCGATGCATCCGCGCATCACTCGCCCGGCGCCGTCCACACGGCCATCCCCAGCCGTCTGAGTGGGTGTTTGGTGCCGAAGGGCCGGCACCGGACGTGGTGCTGGTGCATGACGGCGTGCGGCCGCTGGTGCCGGCGCAGCTGGTGTCGGCGCTGGTGCGCGCTGCCAGCCACCAGGGCGCCGCCGGACTGGTGCGGCCGCTCGTCTCCACTGTGCTGGAGACGCGCCCGGACGGGCTGCTCGGCCGCGGTCTCGACCGCAGCCAACACCGCGCCAGCGAGACGCCGCAGGCCTTTGCCTACCCGGTCATCACGCGCGCCTACCAGCGTGTGAGTTTGGCTCGGCTCGGTGCGGCGCGCCAGGGTCAGCTATGCCTGTACCTGGCACCGGTGGGTGTAGTCGTGATCAGCCGCCATGTCGTGGGACGGAAGCCGCTGTTTTGTACGGGCCTTCCGTATTGCGTATGCGCTGCAGGACCGAAGGCGCCCGGTGCTCAGATGCATAGTGTCCAACGTGAAGTGCCTAATGTAGCCATCACCTAAGCTGGTGGGGCCGACTGTCAGGCTGCACTGACGCCGCTGCTGTTGCCCGACAGTGCACAGAGCATGAGCTGGACCACGGCACCGAGTGCCTGCAGCTGGTACTGACCCACTGCGGTGTGCACGCCCGACTGCTAGAGGGCACGTCCGACCTCTGGAAGGTCACGTACCGGCGTGACCTGCACGCCTTCCGGGGCGTGGTGGATGGTGAGCGCCTGCGCGCGGACAGTGAAGATTCGGGCGGGGCTTGTCTGCCCTGCGTCAGGAAAACCTGGCGTGGGGCGGGAGAGTGCCGTCCGCTAATGGGCCGATGAGGATTCAGCTCGGAATGGGGAGCCGGTCAGCCGGCTGAGCGCGGTGCTGTTGTGCTCCCTGTGCTGGCGTCTGGCCTGCGCAGATCTCGGCCAGCGTCGCCTCGGGTCCGCGCTTTCGCAGTGCTGGCCACAGAGCTGTTCCCGGCCGTGGTTTGCCTCGAGCGGGCGCAGAGTTCGGCCCCGCAGCGTGTACAGCTAGTGCTGCTTATTGCGCCCCGGGGTGATGTTAGTGGTGCAAACGTCTCCGCTGGTGCGGCGGCCGTGATGGCCACCGAACCACACGTCTGCGCGGCGCGTCCGTCTTCAGTGGCGCCACCCGGCACGCTGACGCCGACGTGCTCTGTTTTCCAGACGAACGCGTGCGTCTGGTCGTGGCGGCGGTAGCCGGCCTGGAGCACGTGCGCGATACGCTCGTGCGCCACCTGACGCCGCGGCTTGCGCACGTTCTGGTAGCGCCGCCAGTGCGACTGGCGCAGCCCTGCTGCGGCTACTCTAGCGCGCTGCTGCTGCAGCGGACCTGGCCGGCGCCAGCGTCGGCCGAGCAGGCGGCGCTGGCGCTGGACCGCCGGCCTGGCTACGTGGTGCAGCTGGCGCTGCGGCCGACGGTGGCGGCGGCCGAGGTCGACTGCACCGCCGCCGCCGACCGATGCCTGCGCCGTGCCGGCAAGTGGCTGTGTCGGGTACAGGCGGCCACGTGGCCGGACGACGGCCGGCGGCTGGCTGCTCTGCTGCTGGCCGTGCTGCTCTCCGAGGAGGGCGCCTTCCACGGCCAGGTGCTCGGCGTCTGAGCGCCCCTCAGCGCTGGCCGGTCGGTCTACTCGGCCACCGCTGCTCTCGGCAAACGCAGTGTGTGTCCTGCCTGTGGCGTATGCTACATCGCGTCTCCACTGATGCAGCCGAGCGCTGCCTTGCCGTGCAGATTTCCCCGTTTAGGTCCGTGACCAACGTGAATGACGACACGCCATAAGACGCGCGACACGGCACGACAAGTGTTTTCCTCGAACGTAGCAGTGCAGCTGAAATCGTGATACCGATAAGGGTGGCGTGCACTACAGGGATTTTAAGGCGCCCGATAGCGTTAAATTGCTCGAATATGCCGTATCTAGTTTTATAGCGAGGTCCTTGACTGCTATATCGCGCAGAGCAAAACAGTCCTAGATCACGGCTGCATGGCTTTGTATATTTATTGTTGTGTATCCTTATCATACAGCACTTTGGAGACCGTTTGAGAGATATCGCAGAGGTATGCGACCTGAGCAATACAAGAGGGCTCATTGCGTTCCGCATGCTTTGAACGCCCCACGTACCGGCATGGTCCTCCCAGATCCTCGCGAACTCCCGCAGACCTGGACACGTCCGCCAGCAGAGTAGGTATGACCCGCTCGCGACCACGCTGTTATTGGCCGTCGCTTGCGCGGCGCCGGATCTGCCAGTTCGCTGTTGTCGTTGGTGTGTCAGTTTGAAGTGCTTGAGCTGGCGTACTTTCGGTGGGTATGCAAGCAGTCGAAACCTGTGGTTTTGTGAGGTGAGTGCCCATTCATTTGTTTCATTGTATCGTCAGAGGTCAGGGACTCCTGCATGCGCAGATATGTTTGTCGATGATCATAGTGGTCCAGGCCAGTATTCGAATTCATTGTAAGGGGCTTGCATGTTTCCAATAAGTTATTGCAGGCCTTCGCATTCAGGTATTAAAAACGCGTTTGGTGACGTTGAAGTACTGCTGGTCGTTGTTTGGGGAAAGTGAAAGCTAGAAACATGGCTCACCTTATCAATGCCGCGAACAAGGTACTGGACAAAATGTTTGCGCTTCGCAATTCTGCGATCAAATGCAATGTAGTCCTGCAAGGGTTCACAAAACTTGGCATGTTCTGAGAAAAATGCTTATCTTTTGGGCAAAATTAAGACGGTATTGTAGGCCTCTTTAAATGACTGGCCTCCATGTAAAACGTTTTGGGGGGAGCAAATGTACCCACGTCACACTAGTGGTGTGAGCATCAAGTATGGTATTTTTGGCGAAAAGTTATAAGCAGAAGCCAGTGTTTTAACTGGAATTTCGCCCAGTAGGGGGCCAAAAACGGGGCATCGGCAGCCTTTTGGGCCTAAGGGGGTTCCTGTTGGCTGTTTGGCGACGCTGGGGTATGGGGACGTTTTTGGGCTTCGAATCCTATTTTGGCGTTTCAGGCAGGAGCATCACTTTGCACACTTTCACACCTTCGGTGGCTCAAGCCCTCCGATCTCCCCCCACCGCACCCCCTCTACCAATGCATACCGGATACCGGCAAAAAAGGAATATTGGACCAACAAAATACGGAAAATGTTCCTGCTCTGCTGGGATATTGGGCACTTCAAGACATTCCTATGCGCTTCGCATTCATTTCCATCGCATGGTACCAGCTCATCCATATGTTGGCCAGTCTGCAAGTATTGGCGGTTTTTTCACGCATCGACGAAAAATGCTCTGCGATAAGTGGCAGCTTGTAGGCATCAGGTGGCGGGTTGAAGAATTAGTCGCAAGAACGCCATTTCTGACATGTCTGCGAAGTTTGCGATTTATTCAGCGATTTATTCAGCGTCGAGTTCCGATTTCTCTTAAAAAAAATGTTAGAGGGTCAAATGTAGCATGAGAACACCAAAAATGACCCTTATTTTGCAATGTCATGTGACCTTCAACGTCAAAAGGTAGGTCAAAGGACGGGAACCTGATACCACCCCAAAATTGCCGGCAGATTTTCAGCTTACAAATGTCAGAATATTCACCACAGAAAGAACTGACGTCTGTCAGGAGGCCCTGCACTTTCAAGGTTACCCGCCAAGGTCAAACACGGGCTCAAAGGACTGGGAACTCGATATCAGCCAAAAATTACCGGCCGATTTGAAAACTGTAAGTATCAAAATATTCGCAAGAGCGAGAGCTAGCGCACGTCAAAAGGTCCTGACATCTCAAGGTCACCTTTCAAGGTCAAAAGCGAGCGTTTAGCCACTGCGCGTCTGGAAAACCAGAGGTACGGGGTTCGATTCCCCGCGGTGCCCGCCCCTCCTGCCACGGTGAGAGAATTTCCATCGTCCACATATAGGTCAAAACTTGGGAAGAGGTTGGCATTAGCAATTTTTCCAAAGACGTTAACGGGCAAGGTGTATTTTAGTCCAGTAGTCCGGCTTAACAAAATATATGATAATCATTTTCTCCTATAGCTTTTCACGTGGCGTAAAACAGCGAGTGGTGCAGACATATATTTCGCAAAACGTATTTCGCCGAACACTGCACGACAACACAAACTTACCGCAGAAGTATTTGAGCACTTTCAGTCTGGCTGCCCAGCAATCTGAAAGTCACTGGGTAGACCTCAGTCCTTCCCAACACGCGAAGGTGGTGCCCGTCTTGACAGTCCTACCTATTTGCAAATGACATGCACGATAACCCCGGCTGTGCCTCCCAAACCGGCTGGCAAAAAGTCGGCTGGGGGCAGAGGGCAGCCGAGGGCCTTCTCCGTGCCACGCGTAACCAGGGAGCTAGAATCGCTTTTGAACTAGGGTGGGAGTAAAACATGCCATCGCAAAAAGCCCGTGCGGGAGTGAAAAAATAAATTCACAAAAGATGGAACTTGTGAGCTCGCGACTAATGCTTCAGCAAACAAAGACATCTATTTCAAGTTGGCATGGACGTAATATCAGGAATCTGACAAAACTATTTCGTTTTTTAACATCTTAGGCCATTAAAGTGAAACAAAATACATTAACACGCGCTCGGGTGTGGGTGGAGAAATTGACCCCCCTAAGGGCTTTTCCCCGAATGGTTTCTGAACGGCGCGGCGTAGCCGCGCCACATTTTACGTAGCTGTAGAAAATTGCATAGCAGATCGTTTGGCATGCAAATTGTACATGTACCTTGCAAGGTCGCTGAGCTATGACAGGTCAAAGTCAGCCCATGGTTTCAGCAAAGACAATTTCTAGGGAATCGTTCAATCTGACACAGCAACGGGGTGTTTGACGAAGATATGCATCACTGAGATGCTTTCTTAGGCACCAGAAATATTGAATGAGCAAATTACGTTGACCTAATGTCAGGTATGATGGTCAGACCAAGGTCAAAACCAGCCTGATTTATTACTCTAGGGCTTGCTGTATGGGATAGCTTGTGGTGCTCATTTCGAATTTATTGACAGCAGAAACCGCATAATACATATTCAGTTGACTTCTTAGAGGTCAGAACAGACCATTGACCAAAGATGACCCGGGTTGAACGTTTTGTTTTAGGAACACGCTGCCTAGCGTAATCTTTGTCGGCTATCCAAATGCAAAACGCGGAGCAGTCTTGTATCATTTTGGTCACCATGACCTTCAAAAGGTCAAACAAGGTCAATGACCTCAAATGAGCTTGGGATATTTTGCTTAGAGACAATTGCCTAGGTTCTGGGGGCGCTTTGGAGACCAACCTGGGATTTGACCTTGTTTGACCTTATTCGACTATGTTTGACCTTATTCGATTATAAGGTCATGACCTAGAAAGCTGAAACCTTAGCCCAAGTGAGTTCACGCACAGGTCAAGGCACCCGGTAAACTTGGTGTCTCTAGCTTTCTTCGTTTCCGAGATCTCAGAGGGGTGTGGTCAAATTGACCCCTCCCCTCACCCGAGCGAAGGGTATCTAGCCGGCCGACCGGGCGCGTGTTAAAACATAGTGATTTTATGACAGTATTATGAACATAACAAATTATTAACACCAATAAATTGATGCTGCACTTTTCAATTCCCTTCCACAGCACTTTTAAAACAAGACAAAGCAAAGGAATTCAATAACAAAATAACAACAGAAAATTTAACAATCATAAAACACCCAAACAAAAAACCTCGGACTCCTACTCATCAGCCCATCACCAAGTCAAACACAATAGACATACTTTTGCCTTCGGTTAAGATGGGGTCAGGGAAAGCAAACATTTTGTCACTGTTTCTCACAAAATACCAGTGCTTATTTCCCTGAAAGTAGCCATTGCCTAACCTAAAGAGGCCTTACATCATCTCATCCTGTATAACCTGTTTATATCACAGCAGCAGTTGTGAGTTACTGATTCGTGCACAATTCCTATCGTCACTTGCCATGCACTTGACCGACTTAACCTAACTTGGAGCAGCCCATATGATGAACAGCATCTCAACTCACCTAGCTGTTGACAGCAGCACTTGTGATAAAAACATGATATTTAAAGCTGGTTTTTGGCGGGTTTCAACTGACATTTTTATTCAGTGCATTTGTGTATGTTTGTTGACATCAGACAAAGTTGACAACACACAAATCAAAATAATTTAAATCACTTCGAACAACTTATTTGATTGTCACGGCTAACCTATTTCAAAGGCAATAATGGGCATGCTCCACAAAACAATCTCTCTTCTCCAAGAATAACGCAACCTTTAGATGACCATGCCAGTATTGCTGCCTGCCTTTTCAGCTGCAGCAAATGCATCCATTGGGCTTGTTTACTCATATCTAATGACCATGTTTGAGATGTTGGCTTCACATTTTAAATGGGGTGGTCTGACTATTTGTCACATACCAATATTTAACTCGCATTATAATTGATATGCAGATTAGAGTATCACTGTGTTAAAAATATAGTGCATCTATACAGTACAGTTATTTGACAGTCAGCAAACCATGACAAATATAGAAAACATCCGGTTAAAGCAGCCATGTGGGACCACTTCAAAAAATTTGGGGCAAGTAACCACGAATATGGAACAAAATAAGCCCATGGCATGCCTTCTGGCGTTATAATTTGTTTTACGGCAAAACTCGATGCATTAAAACAGAAAATGGCTAACCCTGCTTACCAATCATGTGTTGGAAGCAGGTAAGGTAAGCAATTACTTGGTCCACAGGAGACTTACTGGCTTCTTCCTGCTCCCCCAAAAACAAAGATTCAGTACCTTTTGCACGGTCTGCTGGCAGACAGAGCCATCCGACTCACCGCCAAATATAAATTTCAATCATGGCCACCAACATTCGAGATTAAAACGCGAAACAAGTAAGAGGTGTGCGTGATAAACATCTCCAGAGGGCAGAATTTGGCCATCAAACACTTCTGTATTGGCTGCATCGGGTCTGTCCCAGGGCTATATATGGCAGCATTAGAATAGCCTTGCCAGGTAACCTGGCGAGTCAGACACTCGAAAGGCTTGGATTTATCATTATTGAGCACCGCCATGAACCAAGAAAATGGTGTACCGAGGGTCTAAGAGGGTAAAAATGGCGGTAAAAACAGTTCCGTGCTTTAAATTGTCTCCTTCATTTCCTGTGAATTATTCACGCTTGGGTGCATATCAAACATGTTTGGGTGGCTGGCGAAGTAATCCAATTTATGTATAAAATACGTACAAGTTTGGAGTTGGAACATCTTGCAGAGAAATTGGTCAACATTTTGAGCTGCAGATGGTACCTCTAAAGACAATTGAAAAGGAGGGAAAAAAGTAGTATTACACTGGTATGATAACAAGAAAAACAGAAGTAGCTAGATAAGTATAAAGACCGGCACTTTTCTCTCAAAATTTTGTAACCAGCTGATTTTACTTCAAATCTGTTAATTTGAATGCTCAAATGGTGATATTCATCTTGTAAGTTTAGTTTAGAAGACATTTCTTGAACTTTTCACTCATGCATTTCGGGAGTGATGCAATTTAGCGGTCAAGTTTCGTCGGGAAAAAAGAAATACGTGAGGTAAAATTTTCTACTGGGCCTTGCTAGTGTTTGCACCAGGCTCTGCTTTCGTGGTGTCGTGGTGAGACCAAAAAAATAGGGGATGCGTGAAAACCCTGCATTTGGCGCACAGCTGCAGATTGTGATGCATTTTGTAAACAAACCAAACTTAATGCGTGCAAGCGGCTGGGGTCGCTGGGGTTCTTGGGCTTGGAGGTACCTGGCGCCCTTGCTCTATGCATACATAGACATAATTCAGATGTAGGTGAGGCAGGACATAGCCATAGGTGTCCAGGTTCTGCGGAGCCTCGTTTATGCTTGGTGGTTTCAAGTGAGCTCGGTTTTGGATGACATCTGAAAACCTCAGAAAGGGAAATAGGGGTTTGGCATGCGCAATTAGACAATGTCAGCCAGGAGTGAAAAATTCACATAAAATATGGGGAGGAGTGCAAAATTCCTCATAGGGTGTTGCTTTACACCCAAAGTCGGCAATTCTAGGACACTGCCGCCCGCCATGCGAGGTACCCGGAATCGCCGATTGCTGGCCAACGCCCGTCCGGCCATAGCTCGCCGTGGAGTGGTGGCGCCGGCAGAGGGGGGGGGGGGGGGGGGGGGGAGTCGCAGGGGCACGTAACCCCGTTAGGTTCGGAGTGACCCGAAGGGCCCCTTGGAACCTACGATTAACATACGCTCGGGCGGAGGCATCAAATCCCCCCTGTCGGTTTTTTCCTGCATGATTTCTGAGCTGTGCGGTGTACCCACGTCAAGCTTTGCAGAACTATAGATAATTGAATAGCGGATGTTTTACTTTAAAAAAAATGATATAATTTTTTAAAATTTTTTAAAATGATAAAATTTTGAGAGAAAAGTGCCGGTCTTTATACTTATCTAGCTACTTCTGTTTTTCTTGTTATCATACCAGTGTAATACTACTTTTTTCCCTCCTTTTCAATTGTCTTTAGAGGTACCATCTGCAGCTCAAAATGTTGACCAATTTCTCTGCAAGATGTTCCAACTCCAAACTTGTACGTATTTTATACATAAATTGGATTACTTCGCCAGCCACCCAAACATGTTTGATATGCACCCAAGCGTGAATAATTCACAGGAAATGTGCCTGGTAACGTCACTGACTTATGGCATGTCAAAGTCACGCCATGGCTATTAAAAAGGACATTTCTAGAGAATCGCTTAACGAGATGCAACAACGGAGTGTTAGACGAGCCATACCTATCTGAGATAGCTTCTCAAGTAATAAACCAACTGAATTGTGGAATTGCAGCCAGTCACAATGACTTAGGGCTAGGTTTGAAGGTCAGACCGAGGCCGAAGCTTATTTGCTTTTTTACTTGAAAGCTGGAATGAAAGCAGAAAGAGGGTAGTTTCTGGTGCTCATTTCGAATTTTTAATGACAGAGACCACAACATACATGTTCCATAGATTTTTAAAGGTCAGAGTGGGTTACTGATCTAAAATAACTATGTCAGCATTTTGTTTTTAGGACATCTCGTAGGTATTTGGTCATCTTGGCCTTATAAAGACCAAATAAGGTTACTGACTTATGTGGCCTCTTGCTCAAAACTGGTATCTAGCTTCATGGCAGTTGCATGACGTCTGGGGGCGCTTGAGACATCAACCTTAAGTTTGATATTTTCTAACTTGTTTGACCCCCAAGGTCATTATTGATAAGAGTCAAATTTTTACGCCAAGGAGTTCGCGTACAGACCAACCCGCCCTCCGAATTTGGTGTTTCAAACTATCTTAGTCTTAGATCTTAGAGGGTCAAATTGACTCCCACCCGGGGGAAGGATGCACAAGTGGCCACCTGGGCGCATGCTAAGGGCCCGATTTGACGCCCGAAGGGCCCGAAAGGCCGGCGGAAGGTCGTATTCAGTGGGCCGGCCCTCAGGGCCGGGCAATCCAATACTAATCAGAGGGCCCTGCGCGCTGATCAGGGACCTCCTGTGTCGATAGGGCTTGTATGTCTATCAGACACCACTAGTGACGCACAGTAGGCTCCAGCCGACCTTACAGGAAGCCCTGTGATGGCAATGGCCGTTGGCCAGAGGCGAGGCAGTGCTCGGGGAGGCCCGGAGAGCTGGTGGGCACGCCGGTACTGACGATTAAGGGCCTGATTGAAACGCCTAGGGGCACGAAGGGCTGGTCGGAATCTTATTCAGGGGCCGCAGCCTGCGGGGACGGCCCCTCAGATAACAGCAGAGGACCATTTGCGCCGATCAGGGAACGCTCCGTGTCGACAAGGGCCTACATATTGGGTCAGGCACCACCAGTATCGCGCGGTCGGTTTTGTGTCGATATGGACCTGACTGTCCAATTCCCAGTCAGCTACAAAGCCGGGCCATCGATTTACACTGTTCGGGGCTCCTGCCTTGTATCTATATTCAGTGAGGGTCGCAGAGGACCCGGGCGGCCCACCGGAACTGACGATCAAAGGCCGGGTTGGAGGGAATAAGGGCGCGAAGGACTGGCTGTATGTCACATAAATACTTGCGCCCCATAGGGTCGTGAGATGAAATATCAGTCAGAGGTCCTATTGCACCGTTTGAGGGCCGCCTAAGATAATGCAGGTGTGTAAGTCGGCCAGAGAACACCAAAACCGAGAAACTGGCGCCCAGTCAGTTGGAACCCTTGGGCCCATTTCCGCAGCAGGTGCAAGGCCGGGCAACGAGTTGCATTGATCTGGGTTCCTGAAACAATGACCAGAGCCCCTGTGTAGGTCACAGGCCCACAGTGCCTAAGAGAGGGGTCATGTATCGGCTAGTGGCCCCGAGTCGGTCACAGGTTTTGTTTGACGAGTCCGAAGAGGGACCGAAGGGCCCCTTGTTACCAAGGATCGAAGGCCCGAGTGGAAGGCTGAAAGGCCTAAAGGACTGACCGTAGGTCACATTAAGGACGCCACCCTGCCCGTAAGGTCAGGACCTCAATTGTCAGTCAGAAGGTCTCTTGCATTTTGGGGGGACCCTCCAGAGACCCTTAACACCGAACAGTCGGCTACGTGTCAGTCTTAGCCCGTGGGGTCCATTGCCCAAGTATGAGCAAGGCCGGACCCTGAGGCTGAAAATTGAGGAATGAGAAAAAAGGAAAAAGAAAAAGCTGAGGTCTCCCGAAACTTTGGCTTCTTTGTCGCCCAGCCCTGCAAGTAGCGGTGTTAGTTTCCTATTCAGTGAGTCGAGTTCAAACTCTCCCTTCCTTCTAGCTCCCCCCCCCCCCAATTTTAGGAGTGGTTCAAATCCTGGTAAAAACCCGAGTATTAACTTTTTGGGGGCATGTTAGGCATTTTTCCGCTCAGACTACCCCTCCCCTTCCTTAGCTAATTTTTCAAAACCACCCTTCCTGTAAGAGTCATCAAAACCTATTCTCGGCGCGGCCTGGACCTTTGGTGAGCAAATCAAGAACCAGCTCGTGGTATTAGTTGTTCAGTGTTCACGCTAGGCCAATTATCGTGAGAAAGACATGAGAGTGGGAAGTCAACAAAAGGAAAAATTAGTCTGCTCGAAACTGGAACACAACAAGGTTTTCTGCTTGTTTCCGACCCACGTAGTTGTTTCATCAACGCTCCTACACTAGGTGACATCCGGCAGCCGGGAGCGGCTGCGTTTCGCGCCAATATTTGGAGGCCGTCGGTGCCGCGGCGCCCTGAGTCGCGCGCTATTTTGGGCCGAGCTAGGGTTACCGTTGCTGGAGCGGCCAAACCCGCCTCTCGGTCCGCGTCGACGGCTGTGGGTGCCTTGATCCGGCCATGCTTGCTCTCACGAAATGCCGCGACGTTGGATTGGGTGTTGTATAACTTCACGGAGTGGACCGGTCCTAGGAGGACGTAATCAGTAGACGTAATGGGTCGCATTGGATTAGGTCGGGAAAACATCCTTAGGATTTAGGAATGGCGGGAAGAGTTTGGAGGCAACTCTAAGACGCAAACGCATCTTAAGGGGCGGTTTGCACGCTTAAATGTACGCATGCAGGCAGGGTATGCTTGCCATGGGATATCGAGCTGTGGCTTAGGATACGAATGCTGGAATGACGTGAATCATTAGAGAAATACTTTTGCCGGATGGCGCATGAATTGACATATGGTAAAATTTTGGAGGGTCAGTTGTCCGGAATAGTATTTTCATCTGAGTAATTTTTGAATATCCGATCTGTTTTGCTCTGGCAGTCTGAATTTGCAGGGCGGCTGCCGCGGTCAGCTGGCGAAACACAGCGCCAGCGCTCCTGGCTCGGGAAATGCTGGCGTGACCTGGCTAGGCGTTCCACGCCAGGTTTACCGCCGTTCAAGCCGTGTGACCCTCCTTGGCAAACTTATTTGGATTAGAGATTCTCAGATGTTGTTCCCGTACTCAAATCAGAGCTTGGTTCAGAGGACTTGAAAAGTCACTGACTCCTGGCGCAGACGCAGGGAGTGTATCAATCAAAGCAGCGTTGGGAAATGCCTGTAATCCGTCCTGCCGCAATGAACGCGCTTTAAAGCTCTGGTCGGTCTTTGTTCTGGCTTTGTCCGGTTTAGGAGTATATGTGCAATCAGCATTCGGTACAATCATATCATTTAGGCATGCTTGTCTAGCGATGGTCCGTTTTACCCGACAATCATGTGTTCATTTCATCTCGGACTTCGGAGTCGACAAAGTTATCATATCATATCGGCAGTTTTTAGTCTATCGTCCTTTGCAATTGTCTAGCTGGCTACTATTTATTTTGAGACACTCCTTGCTTCGGACGTGTGTTATCGGGTTGTTGGCGCAATGTGAGTTCCCTTTTAAAATTCAGTAACCACTTCATCTATCATGAGTAACACATTCCACTACAATGTGACAGCACCTTTGTTGGCATCGCGTGCTTTAGGTCATTGTACGCGGTCTCCTCAAGTTGGGGGAAATATAGTCTCTTCTCTCAAATGGAAAAGGAACATCTCTGATTTACAGGTTTCCAAATCATCGACAGGTTCATTGGTGTACTGCTGGTGTTGTTAATGTAGCCTGCTTCGCAGGTTCCGAGGAACATTCCCGAACCATGTGGCGGTAGGGTTGCAAGGTCTCATGTCGTGTCTGCTGGCAGTAAGCCCACCTTCTCTTTGCCTGGTGCCAAGGACGTGGCCAGGCAAATAGTACGCCCCATCGTCACCACCAGGGCCTGCCCAGAATGTGACAATATTCAGAGCCATCGTCACCACCAGGGCCTGCCCAGAATGTGACAAGATTCAGAGCCATCGCCACCACCAGGGCCTGCTCAGAATGTGACAAGATCCAGAGCCATCGTCACCACCAGGGCCTGCCCAGAATGTGACAAGATCCAGAGCCATCGTCACCACCAGGGCCTGCCCAGAATGGGACAAGATTCAGAGCCATCGTCACCACCAGGGCCTGCCCAGAATGGGACAAGATTCAGAGCCATCGTCACCACCAGGGCCTGCCCAGAATGGGACAAGATTCAGAGCCGCTCAAATGCTGCAAAAGTTATATCGGAACGATGGTCTGAAATCAACCGCAACATGGATGTAGGAACAGGGGGGGGGGGGGCAGGGGCGCCATGGCTCCCCGCTTTTCAAGGCGGGGGGGCAGCAGTGTTGACTCCCCCCCCCCACACACACTTTTCAGATTAAGGTCGTGTTTAGCTTACTTTTGCACTACATTGAAAATGCAAGCCAATTTACCTAGCTCACCAGTCATCTTTCTCAAGATGCGTCACCTTTTTTCATTTGCTCATTGGCCGTCGCTAAATGTCACAGCCACAGGGCCACCGTCGCGCGGCCTATGTAGGCTGCAACGCCTGTTGTCGAGGCTATCGTTGCGCTGACTTGCGAGCGCGCATGTTCGGATCCATATTACGTCGTTTTTTGTAAGTGATCAATTCTGGCTGAATCTTGAACATTTTAAAACGAACATGGATTACCCGTATGAAAACAAATTTGGTACCCCATTTCATCTACAATTTACGTTTAGGGAGTCCTCAATATCTCTGAAGAACACGAAAAAGCATGGAACTGGAGTCTATGTGGCAATTATTGGACCACCTGCGGCGACCAGGGATATTGTTGCGTCAATGATGGCTCCTGTGCCGATTTGGGGCCGACTGCTCGGGTTAGAAGGTCTCCCGTATCAGGGAGGGGAACAACATGCTACGACATATCTTTATTCTCCTAATGGCCTCCGGATTGACCAGGAGATCACGCCCCATGTTGTCAGAATGACAGCCAGAAGACACTTCGCAATGGGCGGAGTGGTTCTCAAGCCCGTGACCGGAAACGGTAGTAAGCCCCTGGTGTTCTACTGAAGAGGCCCCCTGTCTGAAAGGAATTAACTGCCTCATTATTGTTGAGTAGAGTGGGGGTCTCATCGTTGTTGAATAGAGTGGGTCGAAATTATTAAAAGGAAAACCAAAAGGCCATTCCGTCTTTGCCTCAGAACGATCATTTTTGAGAAGGAATTAGTGAAACGAATTACATCAAAATGTTTGAACGTGCCCGCCCGCAACCTCGAGAGCGAGGACAGGGATGGCCTGTGTTGCAGCTCCAGGGCGTAAAACCGAACGGCGCCCGCCACTGCAAGTGTCACCAAACGGCGGGCACAATGTTATCTGTCTTCTGGACAGATTAGTGGTTACAGAAACACGAAAAATAGAAATTCTAGCTTTGCTCTTCCATTTCCATCAACAGATTCCATCACCATGACGCCCCACTTCGCGATACTTTACGCCTAGACTGCTTTCTTAAGGTAAGATTTGATGTCTTGAAGCGTTTAAAGGTACTTCTTTAATCCGTTAGGCAAGGCTTAATGTCCGCTGCTGAACTGACGCTGCGCGGCCTACGGAGACTGCAACGCCTGACGTCGAGGTTTTTGTTACTAAGATTTGCGAGTGCGCATGCTCAAACTTATGTCACATAGCTTGTATTTTCATAAGCATCGTCATTTCCGCTCACCGGTGGGAGACAGCTGCAAGTTAGCCACTGGGCTAACGCTCCGCGGACTATGGAAACTGCAACGCCTGGATGAAGGTTTTTGTTGCTAAGATTTGCGAGCACCCATGTTAAAAAGCCCCTTTACATGGATTGTATGACTAATTGATTCTGACTGGGCGTTGGACATTTCCAGACAGACATGGCATAGTTATGGTAATATACATTGTTGACCACTCGGTCTGCATTGAAGTTTTCATCTTCAACTTTTGATCAAATATATCGATCTGCCATCTACCTTCGCGATATCCTTAATGTCTGTAGAACCCAGATAAAACATTCTAACAAAGCTTCTGAATTCTATCGGTTTAGAAAAAAAACACTAAAGCATTGTAATTTAAGGGTGCCCGTCTTTTAATCCATGCCGCCTTTCGACGCCTGATTTCTGCAGCTGATTGACTACAACATACAAACAGAATTGATCTCACGGTAGCATCTGGTTTCTGTTCTGGTTATAAGGTAAAAATCACAATAAAACGAAGCAAACCTCGTAACTTGTTTACAAGTAAGTTATATCTGTTTTTTGGGGGGATACTCACCATACGAAGCGCTTTTATCAAACCTGTGTTCCCCTCGCCAATGCTCTGGTTACGCTCCTACCTACACACAAAATCAGATTAAGCCGTCTACGTTGCGTGATGGGCAATCAAATGTTCCTTGGGCCAATTCATGCCTAGGCTGGCAACTTCCCGGAGGCTCTTTTCTGCGGTGGTGTCGTGTCTGCGGTGGTGTGAGGAAAGAAAATTCGGAAAAAATATTGGTACAGATGTCCAAGATATGCTTTACACACCAATTGGTAGTAATGCTGATCCGGAAATGTGCAACAAAGCAGCCATACCATCAGTTCGCGGTCAGTCATTCGGGGAACAGCCGGGTCAGGATAGTGGCTGCCGACGGCGGACGGGAGTAGGGCTCAGATAAGGAATATATGACAAAAGGGCCCTCATTCTGTGGCTTGGTTTTCAGAGGAGAAGCTCCAGTTTTATGGCTTTTGTCACATTGTTTTTTCGGAGTTTTAAGCTTCCGAATTTGCTTTCGCCTAAAATGCTGCGACAAGTCTTATATGCTGAAAAGCAGCCAGCGAAATGAAGGCGCATGAAAAATCCGTCGCACCATGAGCCATCGATTCACTTTCAAAATTCTCACTAGCCTATGCCCAAGCCGTATTCTGGCATCTACCCTTTGGAGGCAGACGCCTCCTCAATAACCCAAGATGCCTACTCGCTGGTGGAATTTCGCCTCCCCAGGAAAGACAACGGTGAAATGAACGAATAGTCTTGGGAAGCTAGGTAGCTTTATTTGCCGAATGACATAAGAGAGTCGAATAGGCAAGAGTGTGCACCAGTGAAAAACAGACCTAGATGCATATCTGGAATAGCAGCCTTTATATTTGAATAAAGAGCGATAACTACCTCTATCTCTGCCCTCTCCCTCGGTCATCGGGTTTGCTTTCCAGAAAAAAGTATCTGAAGTACGTCTTGAGCTGCCCCCCCCCCCCACGCTTTTGAAACGTTCCCAAGCCTGTGAGCCACAAGCCATAGTTCCCCTGGTTTAGCCATTTGTAAGGAATGCGGCCGGATCTTGGCAGCCAGAAATAAAATAAAAAATTAGTTGACCTGTGATGACAGGCAAATGGTCAGGATTTAACCGAACAAACCCAAAAAGTCCAGAAAGTCTCTTGGAAGTCACAATTCATTTAGATCCTCCGGGTCTCCAGAGCATAAAAACCTTATCTAGAACTCAACCGGTTAAAGCTGTATTCTTCCGTTAAATTTGTCTTCGTTCTCCTGTGTGGCGCGGTGTTGTCCGGCATGGCATGGCGTGTTGTAGAGCTGTCTCCGTGGTGTATATATATATATATATATATATATATATATATATATATATGTATATATATATAATCTATATCTATATCTATCTATCTATATCTATATCTTTAATATCTATATCTATATCTATATCTATATATATATATAATATATCTCTCTCTCTCTCTCTCTCTCTCTCTCTCTCTCTATCTCTCTCTTCTCTCTATTCGCTCGCTCTCTCTCTCTCTCTCGCTTCTCTCTATCGCCTCTCTCTCTCTCTCTCTCTCTCTCTTCTCTCTCTCTCTCTCTCTCTCTCTCTCTCTCTCTCTCTCTCTCTGTCTCTCTGGGTGCCGCGGTCCCATGCCACGTACGTGGAGCGTGCCATGTCCACAGCTGGCGCTGCACGTTGGCGCGTTAACCTCGTTTATAACAATTTTAGGGTTCATATTTTTGTACAGAGACAATGCAACACGTGAGCTCCTTTTGGAGCACCCAGTTATTTTTATCATTGGCTTTTAGTCTGCTTCACTTGAGGGTGCACTTTTGCTCTTTTATCGACATTTGTAAGGTTTCCGTACATTTACGACGTTAACTGTACTTGAGCATGCGACATGCCTCGCTATCATTGCGGCGAACTCGTTGGTCTCTCCAGGCGATTGGTTACCCAGCAGCACGTCTATATTGGCCAACATAGTGAACTGGAATAGTGACGGATGCGTGCTCATGGTTAAAATTGACGATGGCCATCGGATGTCATTTGATCCGTTTTGCAGTCCAACTGCTAAATCCTCTGATACAGGGGATAATGCTTGCCGCTCCCAGACGCGCCGTGGGGTGGAATGCCTCAGGCGGTGACAGCCTAAGTTAACGCGTGCTCGGGCGGGGGTCAAACTGACCCCCTCCGAAGGGTTTTCCAGAACCGTTTTCGAACGGCGCGGCGTATCCGCGCCAAATCGTGCATAGCTGTTCACAATTGAATAGCGGATCGTTTGATGCAAAAAGTTAGATGTCCCTTGTAAGGTCACTGACCTATGGCAGGTCAAAGTCCGGCCATGGTTTCAGCAGTCAATTTCTAGGGAACCGTTCAATCTGATGCAACAATTAAGTGTTTGACGAAGCTATACCTCTTTGAGATGCTTTATTAGGCAGCACAAGCATTGGATGAGCGAATTAAGTTGACATAAGATCAAGTATGAAGGCCAGACGAAGGTCAAAACCAACCTGTTTTATTGCTCCAGGGCTCGCTGTATGGGGTATTTTCCAGTGCTCATTTTGAATTCATTGATATCAGAAACCGCATCATATATCTTCATTGGTCTTCTTAGAGGTCATGATAGGTCATTGACCTAAGATGACCCAGGTCGAGACTTTTTAAAGAACATACTGCCAAGCGTAATCTTTATCCCTTATTCTTATGCAAACTCAGGGCAGTCTTGTATTATTTCGTCACCATGACCATTAAAAGATGAAGGAAGGTCACCGACCCTAAATGAGCCTGTGGCCTTTTGCTTAGAAGCAGTTATCTAGGTTCTGGGGGTACTTTGGAGACCAACCTGAAATTTGACCTTGTTCGACCTTATTTGACACGAAGGTCATGACATAGTGACTTCGAACTTTGACCTAAGTGAGTTAACGTACAGGTCAACACACCCCGTAAATTTGGCATCTCGAGCTTTCTTATTTCACGAGATCTTAGGGAAAGGTCAAATTGACCCCCCCCCCCCCCCCACCCGAGCGAGGGGTATTTAGCCGGATACCCGGGCGCGTGTTAAGCTGCTTCGAAACTAGGCAGGCCATATGGGTCACTGGAGTTTAACGACCCACTCACCCGCTGACGCTATATGGCGTCTGCCGCCTCTCACTCTGGCAGAAGGGGCGAATACCGCGGGAAATCGAACCTCGTACTCCTGGTCCCTGAAATGCGCAGCTGAAATAGAGTGTTCCACGTTTGTATGGGGTTTTAAACTAAAATACCGATGTTAGAAATCATTCGGCGCAGTTCACAGCTCTGCCCTTCTTAACACCCAAACTCCCGTAGTTTCTGAGCTACGCCCCGCGAAGATGTGCAGACTATTTCGTGCAGACTATTTTAAGGTCACCCAGTCTTCCACGACGTCATATAATGCCATTAAATTCTGTCATTTCAGTGGTCATGCAGCGATCGAGGCCTGTAAAAATATGGCTGTCAATTCGTTTATACGTGGCGTTCGTGAGCACGGTTTCCAGATATGACGGATGTCAATTAGCTCTCAGTCAATGTCGTGCAAGGTACAATGACGCGATCAGACAGTGACATATTGAGGAGCCTATTTACTAAATAGGAAATTCGTGTTGCTTACAGCAGTCTTTTTTAGTTAAAAGTATCACAATGATTAAAGGTGAGTTAATTTCATCCGATTTGGTGCTGGCTTCAGTACCTTCAAGAGTGTAGTATTCCCATTAAACACCAAACTATGCTGACATGGGATGTTTTGGGTCGTTGACCTATTCTGACCTTTAAGAAGTTCATGAAAGATTATAAGGTGGCTTCTGTCATCAATAGATTCGAAATGAGCACCAAAATATATCTCATACAGCAAGCCCTAAGGTAATTAAACAGGTTGGTTTTGACCTTGGTCTGACCTTCACACCTGACCCAAAGTCAATGGAATTTGGTTATTTAAGTGCTATGTTGCCTAAAAGAGTATCTTAGAGATGCATGGCATCATCTGACACGCCGTTGTTGAATCAGATTGAACGATTCCCTGGAAATTGACTTCGCTGAATCTGTGACCTGAATTTGAGGTCAACGACCTTACAAAGTGCGCATAAATTGTTGGTACCAAACGATCCGCTTTGCAGTTTTCTACAGCTGTGCAAAATTTGGCGCGGCCACGACGTGTTCTTTGGAAACCATGCCGAAAAAGACTTCGGGGCAGTCAATTTGACCCCACCTGGGGGCGTGTTAATGGGTAGCTCCTTATTTCACCAGTTTTGACTTCGTTGCATATTCCTATATTGTACCACTTCTGGCTTCATTACATATTGATATATTTCACCACTCCTGCCTTCATTGAATGTTCCTGATTTTACACCAATTCTGGCCTCATTGCATATTCCTATTTTTCACCGCCCTTGACGTCATTACATTTTCCAATTCACTACTTTTAGTTGGGCGTCTGCCTGTCTGTGCACATTTCTGTAGCCAGACGCACAGCATCGGAATGAGCGGAGGGACGGAGGACTTTCATTTTCAGGAGACAGCTGGCTCACGCAGTTGAAGATTGTCATGAGATATCCCAAATATATGCGAAGCTGTACATCAGGGGTGGAAAAGTGCCTTTTCTGTCACTGACGACATCTGGAACCGTCTGAATCGTCACCTGGAGTCAAATCTTCCAGAAACCGTTGCAATTTATATATAATGCCATAAACCACAAAAACAAAGAGAAACTAGATGCAACGCGGCATAACCATCAAATATTTTCGTTTCAAGAGTTCATTTGCAGTATAGATTCATTTGCTGGCCATCAAACACTAAGTGATGGTTAAGACTGACCTTATAAAATTTTCACATAAAGGCATACTCAACACAACCAGCCTAAAGGCATATAGTTTCCTATTCAGTTGGGGGGGGGGGGGGGGGCGAAGCGTTATTGTGCCCCCTAACCAGGGATGCAGTGCAATATTTTTGATAATCATTTCATCCATTACTTCTCATTTATCACGATCTTGGGAGTTTAGCTGCTCAAAAACTGAATTTGAGAAGCTGCAGCCCTGCTCCCGACTGCGAAAAAGGCGTCAAATCTGGGGAGAAAGCAGTTTTAAGTGCATTTCAGGGGCAGGCTCAGTCATTTTTCTTCCTGCACCCGCCCCCTCTCCCTCCCCGTTCCGTCCCTCATCCCTACTTATTTCGCAAAACTGCGTCCCTGTAGCCTTACATTTGCTGACAACATGGTTTTACAAGCACCTGAAACAATATCACTTTTGCTTTTGTTACTTCATCGTACAACCAGCTGTAAGCGTTAGTGATCTTCGTTATCCTGGCAGAATCATTTCCGGTACAGAACTCGCACTTCCTAACGTGATCCCAATGATTTATAGCAAAACCCATTCAATGACGGTACGAACAGATGCAAACGACATTTTTGAACGCCTCTATCGCCTTCATTTAGTTTTATATGCAATATGCTGACAACTAAAAGTGTTTTATCGCACGCTTGTCCACTGAACAGTGCGCAAAGTCTGAGGTACGGGCAATATGCGAGGCTTACACCAGCGATGCTCGACCTCTTCCTTAGAGCCGCTGTTCCTCTCAGCAGCAAGGAAGCCATGGAAGAATCATTGACATGTGTCGCTCCAACGACCTCCGTTTACCTCTGAAGCTACGGCTCAGGTTTCCACAAGAAACAATTCCCCTAGATCGGCAGGGCTTTTTAACGCTATTACTTTTTAAAAAAACTGGCGGTTAGCTACGTTCTTCTAGCCAGACAGCTTCTCACGACATGAACACAACCAACAGCAGCCCACAGCCTTGCACTAAACCCAACCCATTACCGCGTGGCGAGCAATCGAGCCCATCTCTCTCAAATGGCAGCCACGATGCTTACGACTAGGAATAAGTCTAGTGATTTGGTATTTTATACTGTTTAGTAGGTGAAGAAAGTCTTGGCCGAAAAATCTGTGAAAAACACTGATATGAGGGGAATTGGAAAAGCACTGTCACCACTGATCTGTGGCGTCAGCACTGATACAGTATAGTTCGTAGCATGTTTCTGTCGCCTGCTAAAAGTTATCATGATTAAAGGCATTATGTTTGGCAGCTGCTTGTGACTCAACTTGCTCATAAAGTGAAACGGCACTGTTTCGACGCATACTCACGCTGCAAGTGTTAGCGAGTACAGATCAATACCAAGCTTTTAAGTTCGTCGGGCTGGGATAATCTGGTGTGATGTAGTCTTGTCTGTTGAAATTCGCTTTCATCTTCGGAAATTTGTCACTAGTTGGTTCGAGAAGGTACCAGTTTTTGTCGCCGATCATATCCGGTAGATCAGAAGCTTTTCTCACCCCTGCTGCACATGGACAGTACCTTACAAAGAGAATGAGTCTGGAGGATCCATGAATACCACCTGTCCTTAATATTTTAACTGACGCACATTTTGCACTACACATGTTGACACATAAGTCAGTTTTATACGGTGTAGCGCAGCGCTAGCAACGCCAACAATCTCACCTCCCAAGGCAACGAAAGAACCGGGGACCGCCTGTACAGTATGCGTAATTAAGAACATATGTTTCTTTGCCCTGATTTTTAGGCTGGTTCAGAGAGCCGCGCGGATATCGGTTGCGTTTCAAGGTGCGACGGTTTAAGCTTTATGACAATATACAACGAATATAAATTCACGTCCATCATACCACGGTGCAGGCCGCAGCGCTTGGGAAATGGAGTATATCATGAAATGTAATAAGGAGCTGCTTTACATGATGGAGAAGCAGGACATGCATGTGGATTCATACTGGTCATAGATCATGCCAATGAAAATATAATATATGGTACAATATATATATATATATATATATATATATATATATATATATATACGAGATATATATAATAAAAAATTGAAGGTCTTCGACATCCGAAGTGGGTGGAAAGGTGCAACATGGACAATGTATATTCATATTTGTAAAACTGCTGACGGGTATTCACTGAGACCCGCTTCACATTGTGCCCAATAATACGGTGTTGGCGGCGACGCTGCAGGTGCCAATGGCGTGGCCTCTTTGCACAAGAAAGCAAATGAGAACCGTTAACATATCCCCAAGCGCCTGCAAAGATTACTTAATAATGTTGTTTGCTATGCATGAACGGCAACTGTCCAGGATCATTTTCACTCTCATTAGGATAGACACGAGAGCGTTCGACGAGATTCCAGACGTCCCACGGCTCCGTGTCCGACGACAATCGATCCAGCTGTGTGGACGTATTCCCACATCTCAGTGCTTTCCCTTCCTGGTGTCATATAAAAACAAGCTTTACAAATTGCAGTACACGGAGTCTGCCGGGGAACGGTGAGGTACCCGGAGTCAGCGGGGAGACAGTGCAGTACCCGGAGTCAGCCGGGGGACGGTGAGGTACCCGGAGTCAGCGGGGAGACAGTGCAGTACCCGGAGTCAGCCGGGGGACGGTGAGGTACCCGGAGTCAGCAGGGAGACAGTGCGGTACCCGGAGTCAGCCGGGGGACGAGGGTCAGCCGGGGGACGGCGCCGGTGTCGGCTGGCAGCGCCGCCGCCTGGAGTAGGCCGGCGACCGGCTAAGTTTGGCTCGCTGGCTCGGCTCCAGCGGTGCCGCGGCCGCCAGGCCCCACTGGATGCTCCAGCTCCCAGAGACCCGTCGACGTCCACGGTGCTCACATTCCACCGGCCGCGGTCTCTCTCTCACTCTCTCTGTCCTCTCTCGACAGGCCCAGCCCCGTGACTGTAAGTGAACCGCCGCGCCCGCGGCCGCGCTGGTGGCCTCCTTGGGCACCGAGCGCCGTCCGCAGCCGGCGGCTTTCCGTCTCACACCCTGAAATTGCAACTAGTGGCTTAAATGACGCTCTGAAGTATGTGTGTGTGTTGTGTGTGTGTGTGTGTGTGTGTGTGTGTGTGTGTGTGTGTGTGTGTGTGTGTGTGTGTGTGTGTGTGTGTGTGTGTGTGTGTGTGTGTGTGTGTGTGTGTGTGTGTGTGTGTGTGTGTGTGTGTGTGTGTGTGTGTGTGTGTGTGTGTGTGTCCATGGGTGAGGAGTGTGTGGGTTCCAGGGCCCGGTGAAACATGTGAAACCTTCGAGTCCAGTGTGTGGGATTCTGGAAGGTGTGAAAGAGACTGAAACAGCGCCTGGGCCTTTGACAGAAGGCGGATGACCCCTCTCGCGCGCATGCGGTGTGGAGTTCGGGCGGCTTCCCTGGCATGCATTTTCTAGCCACGCACAATGATCAGGGCGCCGTGTCGTCAGGCATTCCCGCAATATCGTTGTTAGTCGGTGGGCGTCGTGGGCGGGTCGGTGGGAGTGGCCACGACGGCGGCGCGGCCCAAATAAGCCGGGCCCGGCCGAGCGGCGCCTCGTCGGTACGTCTGGTGCGGCTCCGGCCGGAGCTGGTCCGGCCCCGCGCTGGCACGCCGGCCACAACGGCGCCCCGCCGGACTCGCGGATCCCGGCACCGAACGGCTCCACATGAACGTGCCGCGCCGTAACTGATCTATAACAGGCCAACCACCGCTCAGCAGGCCATCGAGTGAACTTCTTCTATGCTGTCGGGCACCGGATCTCTTTCCTACCGACCTTCATTGGCGCTGTCTCTGTCCTTTTCGGCTTTTGGTGGAGGGAGTTTATGACAGGTTTGCATGGCCAGGTGTCATCTTGCAATCGTGCCATCAGCAGCGCCGGCGCTATGATACCGTCAGCAACATGGTGCAATGGTATCGTGTTTGGGGTACGGTGATCCGGTATGCTGCGACGCAATGTTCCGCATCACGAATGCGCACTCCCATACTGCTAGATCCGTGAGCCGCATTCATATCCGGAAAGTTTGGGGAATCAGGGTCGTTTGAGGGAGCAAATCATAGGCAACGGAGTACTCGTACCCTTATTAGTAGATAGCAAACAAAGGTAGCATAGCGTAGCATAAGGTCATATTGTTCTTAAGCAGATGCCCGATTATTACTGACAACATGGGCCTGTAAGCACTCCCACAACGATTTGAGTCTTTCGAGACACTATTTAGTGTAGGGCAAAGTCTAAGTCCCCAGTCCATGCATCGCAGTGTCTGTCTGCATCTTTGTAGCTGGTTGTCCACTTTGTGGCTGCATATCCAGGGTCACAAGGCTCACCAGGGCTTCCTGGAACATCAGACGTAAAACATCGAGGTTCTGTCATGTGTTGCGTATCTCTGGACGGATAAGCAGCAACCTGCTTCCATAACTAATAGGTGCACTCGGCAATTAGGAGCGCCGTGCTGCGCCGCCCCCCCCCCCCCCCCCCCCCCCCCACCGTGCAGATTAACGCGAAAGGTTCGCCAGGTTCGCCAGGGTTTACTGCAGGACCAAATGTAAAACATTGGGCTACTTTCATTAATTGCAAATTCTAGTTTGCCAGGATTTCTACATGCCACTCGGCAATTAAAAGTGCTGTGCTGTGCCCCTCCACCGTGCGCAGGTCAACGCAATGGGTTCGCCAGGGCACGTCCTAGGACGAGGCGCCCACTGGAACCCGCTCCGTCGTGCAGCGAAACACTATGGCGCAGTATCCCTGTGGACGTGATTCAGACCCGCGTGGACGAACTAGTCCCCCGCCTAAGGATGACAAAGGAGGCGTAGCGTCAACATCGTTCCAATGCGAGTAGGGCTGCACCACATGCCCAAGCTAGCTGTGAGTAAACCGTAAACCGATAGGACCAGGTGCGCGACGAATATGGGTCGGTCAAAAATAGCACTGACGCGCGGCGCCCCTAGCGGGAGCCGCGTGAAACACGGGTGAAGCAGGCTGAACGGGTCTGGCGGGCAGAACATTGGAGGTTCACGCTTGCTTGTTGATTAACGGTCTCAACCCAAGAGGTTCGGTGTGAACTGACCCACGTGGTATACCTGTTTGCACTCTCGCCGTTGTTTGCAGCCGTTAGTCCCGAAGCTGCAATATTTCTGCAAGGTTTTAGTTTCATATGGCCTCTATGGCAGGGTCGAGCACGAGAATGGTAACGAACTCGCAATGCGGCGCATGTGCGACAGCACCATGGCAAAGTCAATCTAAGGCCCGTTGCAATATGCATTAAACCGGCACAGTAAAGATAAGCCCCGTCGCAATGTAGGAGTAGCAACTTCCCTTTTTCAGGTAGTTTTGGGACAAAACGCTTCCTTTCCTAATCAAACTTCTTATCTCGTTCTATAAATTACATGGCTGTGCCACGTTTAAGTGGGACAATCCCGTCAATGCTCGCCCTGATTCGCCATTTTTCAAAGCGAGGACTAATAGGGGGTTTGATGGGACCCTTGCTGATGTTTCCAAACTAATAAAGATATAGATTAGTAGAAAACACTAGCGGATTGTTCTCAACGACCCCTCGCGACTAGCACTAGCTTCTATGTTTTAGATCAATAATTGACACCATTATGGCAGGTCAAATGTCGAATTTTCAAGAAAGTCGTACTTTTTTCAGCTTACGGTATCATACCTACGAGGCATTGTCGTAAGACGACACGAAAGTTAAACAGGTGTGTTTCTTGTTCTACTCGAAGTATAATGGCATCTATTGTTGTGCGTTTTGAGCGCACATTTATGATATACGGCTCCGTTAATGTAGCAATGGCGCGTTTCGCGACATTGTTGGTTGACGTCCGCCCGCTCAGGTCGTACGTCACCGTGCAGTGTTCCCCAAAAACCGTCGCTGCCCCGAAACTACAAAAGCTAAGAACACGTTTTTTATGTCAAAGCACATGCAATATGTGCTCACTATAGGTACCACTGGGAACTTGTACACGACTGCACAACATGCTAAAGAGGTGTCGTAAAAAAACTTAGGGCTGCATCAACCCTTGAAGGGCGAGGATTAAAGTGAGAAAGACAGAGGCATGCATTTTACGATCAAGGCTATTCCTGTGTTCGTGAACGGAACTAATCTGTCTTGACATGCTTTAGGTGCCCCTGCCAAACCACTTTTGTGCCACAGTTTGCTCGTTGAACGAGTTAAAATTAATGTCCGGCTAAGAATTACATCATTCGAAAGACAGTATCTAGTCAAACTGTTGCAATATTTTCATGAGAGAATGTCAGTCCACCCATGCAACACCATACAGCCTTTGCTGTAAGGTGCAGACATTTTGCATGCACAACGCGTCATTTGAGCAAAAAAATTATAACAACGAAAGACAATTAGACATTGCAGGATTTATAAGGTATTTCCTGTTTTTAGTAATACCATCGATCAGAATATGATTGTTTCGGATATACTTCGCATGCACATGTCCAAAACGCGTTTTTGATATTCAACGGGAATATTCATGTGCACGTTATTTGTCACCTTTAAAAACTTGTGAAAACGTTACTCACTCGAATTTTACAGGAAATGGAACGTCCTATACATAAACAGCAAGAACTTTCAAAACAGGAATCCGCCAGAAATCCAAAAATTAAAGTGGCACTCGTTCATTTGCTTAACTCTGTGTACGCCCTGGGGTGGATCCAGGACAGGATCTTCTGGGATGGCCAAAGTCCATTTTTCCCAGACTTTAAGTTCGTGATGCTGAGAGTAAGATCGTGATGCTAAAATCAAGAGATATTGGTGGTAACTAAGATGTTCTCCGCAATCTTGGGAGTGGACTTTATCTAGCTGCACCAGAAAACTCCTTGCGTCACCTCCATCTAGGCACGTTTGGCACTCTCAGCAAAATTATGGTGCGTTCAGTGAAAGAAGGTGAGGCAGCCGTCAAACCTGCTACCCTTGCCGCATTTTCTGATCATGTCCGACGTGTGTATGCAATGTTTGCCCAGAAATCACTGTTTTAAAATCCTGTAGAAATATCCACATATGGCTGAACCAAAAGTATCCTGAATGCTATTTCTAAAGGCAGAAACTTTCGGACAGATCGCTCGCAGCAACAGTAATCAATGAAACGATGCAACTGCTAAGGGCACAACAAATGACAAATTTGCCTTTTCGGCTGAAACCATTGCAAGCACTATATTATCGTGATAAAGCCACATTAGCCGTCTTGAAATACAAGCTTCTTGGTGATAATCGCCCATAATAAGCCCACTTGCTATCGGCCACCGAACCCGGCCCGAGCTGCGACAGACCCGACGGACGCCCGAGCCCGGCCCTGGCTGCGACAGACCCGACGGACGCCCGAGCCCGGCCCTGGCTACGACAGATCCGACGGACGCCCGAGCCCGGCCCTGGCTGCGACAGATCCGACGGACGCCCGAGCCCGACCCGGGCTGCGGCAGATCCGACGGACGCCCGAGCCCGGCCCGGGCTGCGACAGATCCGACGGACGCCCGAGCCCGGCCCGGGCTGCGACAGATCCGACGGACGCCCGAGCCCGGCCCGGGCTGCGACAGATCCGACGGACGCCTGGGAAGCGGATGTTTACCTTGGCCCACTAGGGCCTGATATTCCGGTGGCCAGCTGAGCACTGCATAAGGGGAGGGCGGGGGAAGTGCGATGCGAAAACATCCCACCTCGGTCAAAATGCCATGTTAATCGCCACCCGAAAAATACCTTAAATTTGTCAGGCTGTAGCACAAACGATGGACTGCCGTCCAAATGGATAGATACTTTGTTTTCTCCCCTAAACGTATCGTATTGTTTGGGGAAACGGCGACACGGACACCTCGCACGCAGCGTCTTGCAGTACATAAATGGCTCCGCGCTCTACATACTCCAGCGGCTGCGTTCTTGGCTCTCCCTCTGACCACAAATTCCGCTGCCAGGCGACAGACATTTTAATTGGCCCGACGCCAGGCGAGTCAACCTGCCGGCAGCCGGCCCAGCTCGCGTTGGAGCCAAGGAGATGTCTAGGCCAGCCTGGATCGCAGCGAGTGCCAGCAACGAGCCAGCGCTGGCGGGGCCACACCGCAAGCCGTAGAATGTTTGCGATGGCATCTGCGCGGGCGCCTTTGCTGCCCACTCTGGAGGCGTGTAAAGCAATCAGCCCGAGCGCATCGTCGACGCACAATGAGAATCGATCCTAAATACGTGGTCCACGCCCTTAGATTTATAGTGTCGGTGGTGTTTTGGAGTCTCTGTTTCCATGCAGCAGCACAGCGGTTCGAAATGAACGCTTCATATCATTAAAGGAGCTAAAGGGGCCTCTGCCACTTCCAGACAAAATGTCACACCACCAATGTCCACGACCACCCCGAATGTTCAAAACATAACAGTGGGAATGTTACATCAAAGAGGACGGCTCTCCTGATCCGACATATTTAAGGATCCATTATGTCGATGCTACCAGCAGAATGCAAATATAATTTAACTTGAAAAATGTCACGCTGTAATTTAAATGTAAGTGTTTTTTCCAAGCTTACCGTGTTTCTCCTGTTTCAGGTAGAGACAACTCAAAATGTCTGACGACGAGGTTTATTCGTAAGTGAGCCTCGCTGAAACCCAATTCCGATAACCAAGCACTCGGCCGAGTGCTGCTCTGGCTAAAGTGCTATGATCGTTTCTGCCGAGCGACCAGGTGGATTACAGAGCTGATGAGTGGGCGAGCGCGGCCACAGACCATTAGCAGCCGAAGCGCTGATGGCCGCTGATTGCCGCTGATTTACGCAGCTAATTACCGAGTGCACCAGGATGGCAGTCTTACCCCGCTATTAAAGTGTGCAATCCGTGCAGCCGATCAAGCGTTTTTAGCGTTTTACAAAGCTGGTATTTCAGTTAAGTTCTGTAAACCCAGCTGCATTAACTAATGCGGCTTTTTGCCATCGCAGCGATAAGAGACATGTGTAAGCTTATTGCTCTTAACTCGCTAACCGTAACCTTTAGCCATGTACAATACGCTCTGCCTACTCGCGTTAGCAACGGGTTTGCAACGCGTGACCCAAAGCAACGATCAATGCGTTGTGGCTGTAAACTATGCAGCTTGATGCTTCTATCCGGCTTGGAACAACAGCGCTCTTGTGTTTGGCATTTACGGACGCTGTTTTTCCTTTCAGTTCCGAGGAGGAGGAGGTGTAAGTATTCTTCGCGGCTTTGCCAAGCATGCCGGTTTTGCGACTACCAAACTTAAAGCCTCTTCACATCCACATCAAGCCTTTGCATTCCAAGTGTCATGCCAAATTGGTTCGTCCTGGCTTCCCCTTATCATTATGCAGCCAGCACAAGTTGCCATGTTGCGAGAATCGAAGCCAGCTATCGGCCTCCGTCGGGTTACCTACATCCCTTCGCTGTAGTGGAGGGGACCATCGCTCAGTCAGTACGCTGCATTAAACTTAATCAAAAGACAGCAGGCTTTTGCCATCTTCCTACTTCAGAGCCTGATCACTTCTCGCAGACTGCTTAAACGTCGTGAACAACTATCGTTGGATGTTATTCTGCTCAGCAGCAGGGAAGAGTGAACCGTCTGTGGCAGCGCTCAAATCTGCGCAGATCGGACGGGCTGGGCTGACATTGTCAGTCTGCTCAGTGCTCACGCTGCGTGTCTGGCTGCTCAGTGCTCACGCCGTGTGGGTGCTCAGTGCTTACGCCGGGTGGGTGCTCAGTGCTCACGCTGCGTGTCTGGCTGCTCAGTGCTCATGCCGTTTGGGTTCTTGGGATGACTTGTCTCTGACCTTGTATCCTCTGTGTCCCGTTCATAGCAGCGAGGAGGAGGAGGAGGTGGTCAAACATGAGGAGTGAGTAGCGTGCGTCCCCCGTGTCGTTGTCCGTCGCTGAGCCTTCTTAGTGTACCGGCACTGCACACAGTCTCACATGCGACACAGAGACTGCGTAGCAGGCGTGCTTTCAGAGTCGTCCAACCAGCTGGAAGCAGTGATGCGCTGGCGCGACATTGTAGGGGTTGGGCGTAGATACTTGAATGATATCGTCTGGTAATATATGCGTGGCTTCACTTGCATGCAACTAATAGGCGTTACAAGAACCATGTTTGCGAAATTTGTGTACGTTGATGTACAATATACGCCGACAGCTCTAGCCTTAACGCACCCCGAGTTGCGTGAATGGTACAAGCTCACACACCATAGTCGCTCTTTCCCAGTTGTCATTTGCCGGTCACAATTTAAAATCAATATATTATTTCGGTTCACTGAATCCTTCTGCATGCAGCCTTCTTATCCCGTTCAGCAAAATGCCAGACTATCCAACACCGGCGTACAAACACCATCAAATCAGGCGAGAGTATAAAGGAAGGAACAGTGTTTGAATGTGACACAAGGTTCACACAGCACTAGCCAAGTTACTCAGCAGATTTAGCTAAAATAATTAGATTGCCGAGCCACGCTCATCTTGTCACGTGCGCGGGAGCAATTTTTGCTTTAAGGGGGGTGCCGGTGTATAAATATATCAAACCTGATTACTCGTCGTTTGAGTTTGCCATCCCCACTCTGGTTTTCACCACCAAAACCGAACTAACCGAAACCAGCCCCTTTGGTTGTACGTGCTGTTTGTATGGCGTGGCGCGAGATCCCTGCCTGCAGTGCGAATAGGCTGTTAGAAAACGGATTCGATCTTGACGATACAGGACCCGCCGCCATCACGTAGTGCCATTAGTGCTGATTTCTAGCATATAGATGACTGCGATTATTTTCGAAACTACTTGGAATGCCTTAGTCGGTACTGGATAGCATTTTTCGTTCCGGCCACCACTCACCGTAAACGGTGTCAGCGGTGTGACTTTTGGTAGCAGCGTATTAACGTGTACCCCTCTGGTCTCCCCACAGGCCGAAGCCCGCAAAGTAAGTCTGAAGGGCTGTCCTGCTTTGACGACGGTGGTTTGCCGCACTGTTCTCTGTCCATGTACCTGCTGTTCGTTTCTTCAACCTGAGGCGTGAAAATGGACTCTTGCGGAGCTGGCACTGGCCAGGAAGACAGTGCATGCTGTACAGAGTTGAATGATACTTATTGGCACTGTCTTCCTTCAGTTGTCATTGGCCGCTGAATTCAAGAACATTTACACGTCTTCGAGCTCATCGCCATGTGCTTACGTTTTCAGCTATTCGTTTTAATTTATCGTCTGAGGTGTTCTGCATGACTGGGCTCTCAGAAAGTCGGTTTGCTGTCGAAAACGTTGTCGACTTCAACTTTCAGCAGAGAGTTGAAGACCTTGCATCATTGACCGGTTTTCACAGATTTTCTGGGAGAATACTTGTGAAACGCCACAGCTACACTGGCGAGCGCGTTGTTGTGCGCTGGTCCCACCTCTGAGTTCTAACCACGTCTGAGCGGTTCCATCCGGGACCAACGTGCTCGTTGACGCTTGTGCTATCTGATGCAGCAGTGTTCTCTGGGTTGCTCTTGCTACTGGCTTGCCCCAGCAGTCGCTGCATTGAAGAACACGCCCACACTTGAGCACGCATACTATTTGCTTCCCTGTGCTGTGGTGTAAGGTTTGGGGGGGGGTCACGCACAGTTTTTTAAGAACCTTACTATGCTGGTCCTGATGCGGATGATTTGATAGTCCATGCCGAAAACTGAACTGTGACCAAATGGTAAATCGTCCTAATTCTTGTTTTGTTTTTGTTTTGCCAGGGCATAGACCTAAACGTTCACAAAATGGAGCCCATCGTTCCTTGTCATAACTGCATGCACATGTCTCTCTCGGTGAAGACGTGCCCATTCGGTGCAACCTTTTAGCAAGACCAAATGCACTGACGTTTTTTCCTTGTCAGAGTATGCATTTCTGCAAGTGCTTAGTAATACTGTTTGTCATTACATCTTTTTAAGGCAGGTGGCACCAAAAGTAAGATGCATTGAACATAACATGGTCATATGGACCAGTCGATGATAAGCGGTACGTCTCCTGGACTATGAATTCTGCCAGCATCGCCTGGTCATGTGATAGTAGGCGGCATCCACCCCCACAACAAGCGCCTTCTTTCTATCGCTCAAATGACCTTGATCTGCTTGGACGTTACAGGCCGGAAGAAAAGAAGGAGGAGAACATCTTCACTGTGAGTAAAGACAAATACTCCATCTTTTTCTTTGAATTCATACATATATGTGGACGCGAAGTACTACACACACTATAGTGCTTCCATTGATGAAATCGATATACTATGGGATGGATGTAACACTAACAAGCCCATTTTTTACTTTACTTCACTTTACTTACATTTACCCCTTCGTGAATTTCAGTACATATAAAATGCGCTCGTGCGACACTTTGACCTTCAAGAACTGAGGCAAGTATTGTTAAGTCGCAATGAATTTCGCTGGAGCTTTACCCGGTAAAGAACCAGCATGTTTCGATCCGCCTGAATCCATTGCAGTACTGACACCGAGCAGTTAACAGAATATACTCGAGATAAAGTTTTCACCCTTTCCCTGGCCTGTTTCATACAGCACCGTCCTCAAACAACCACCTCGGAGCTGGACGAGCAGCTCAAGGAGTACATCGCTGAATGGCGCAAGCAGAGGGCCAAGGAGGAGGATGAGCTGAAGAACCTGCGGGCTAAGCAGGCCAAGAGGAAGGTGAGCTAGCTGCTGACGCGCGCCAGAAAATTCCAGCTGCTGCAGTTCTGCGGCGCTGCGCACAGGCATACATGTTTAAACATTTTGCTATCAACTATATACAATTAAATATATATATATATATATATATATATATATATATATATATATATATATGATCTACCTCCCAATATTTATCAATGAAATCTTATTCAACAAAGCTATTTAAGTTTTCTTCTTAAGATACCTATTTTCTCTACCTATTCATGTAACACCAGCGTCGCAGTCTCACTTCTTTCCATGGCACCGGCCATAGCCGGCGCGTAACACCGGCTGTGGAATGTCCGTGTGACACCGACCGATGACACCGGCAGACGGCTCCCTTTCGTGACCCGCCGAGTGGCGCTGACCCGTCCGCCGGTGCGGTAGGTGCTGCGCGCCGAGGAGGAGAAGCGTCTGGCGGCCGCCAAGAAGGTCGAGGACGAGCGTCGCCTGCGCGAGGAGCAGGAGAAGAAGCAGCGCGAACAGGAAGAGAAGCGCCGCCGTCTGGAGGAGGCCGAGAAGAAGCGTCAGCTGCTCGAGCAGGCCTCCAAGGCCACCGCCGGCGGCAAGATCAAGATCAGCAAGAGCAACGATCCGGTGAGTGTTGTTACGGTCGTGGTTCGTAGCTGGTGGTGATGTCACTGGTGCACTCGCATGCGCTACAATGGTGAGTGTGTGGATGCTGAATGTGAAGGCGATGGGCGTTGATCGAGCGATGGCCGCATGCTGCTCTATGATTCGAATGGCTTCGGAGATGGCTGTCTTTTGCTGCAGGTTTCCGCTGCTCCCGTCAAGGCCGAGACCAAGACCAAGGAGCAGTTGGCGGAGGAGAAGAAGATGGCGCTGGGTGTCCGCATCCAGGCGCTCAAGACCGAGGTCAGTTGGCAGGAGGAATCAACAGCGAGCTCCGTTCGAAACTGTTTGACTACACTGACGAGCTTTGTTGAAACGCAACCTGTGCACTGGTATGTGGCGCCATGGAGTTGTGTGGCGCTTCATCAGGGGCGGTTTAGCTCTCCGTTCTGTTTCGGCGTCATGCACTAAAAGCCCTGGTGTTTCGGGGATATTTTGTTAAACATTTTCGGATTGAGTTCATGGTCGGATAAGCGCCGATAACTTTCGATAAGAGGATGCTGCCGAAATATCAGCCAACTATATCTCCATTCTCCTGGTTTTCCGGCGAATCAGACCGATACTAGTGTCTAATCTGTGTGAATAATGTTCCTCGCTAATGCACTGACTAACTTACGGACATCCAGGCAATTTACGAAATAGGTACTTTCGAAAACTGATACAAAAGGATTGGCTCTCAGCTTTCTTGAGTGCCATGTGACTAATGGTTCTGCTATTGATTCAATTGTGACCATTATCCGTAGATACGCTCTAATCGAGACCTTCGATTGCTGTCTCTTCTTCGGCTAACTGCTGATTTGCCCATGTGGCATCTACTGACACCCACGAGATGCTTCTACGTCTGATATCGGCAAATGCCGATTGCCCATGTGGCATCTACTGGCACCCACGAGTTGCTTTCATGTCTGCCAAATGTAAAACGGGTGGCTCTGTAAATGCGTTAGACATGTTTACGTTGCAAAGTATTGCAATCAAGTAATTATTACGTTTGTCATTTCAGCAAGCTTCACGCGTCATTTTGCTTCAGGGCATGGGCCTGGAGACCCTGAAGAAGAAGGCTGAGGAGCTGTGGAACAAGCTGGTTCAGTTGGAGACCGACAAGTATGACTTGGAGGAGCGCCAGAAGCGCCAGGACTACGACGTAAGTCGTCTGACAGCATCTTGGATTTTGGACGATGCGCTGAAACTAAATTCCAAAAAACGACATGCGAAACGTGTAGCCTGTTAAATAGCAAGAGACGAAGTAAGCTTAGACGACGACATAGCAACATATTCACCAAGCACTTTTTCCAGAGTTTTTGAACGTTCAGATTTATTTTCTGGAGACAGACAGTCAATGGCTGACTTTTTTACTGATACCTTTAGACGTCTCTAACTCTAAGCACTTAAAGATTTACTCAATTTCCTCCCACCTTCAGTTAAATCTCACATTTCCTTCCCCCCTCTTCTTAAAATAACCATATTGAATACAGCGCTTCAGCCCATTCTATTTGGACCAGTTTGCGTACGGGGCCAGGGTGACGGCGGCGGATCCTTCACCCGTGACCTACGGGCAGGGGGCACCTCGTGACGCATCCCGCCCGGCGGGTTTCCAACAGAGGGCGCGCCGGCGTGCTGTGCTGGCGATCCGGGCAGGCCGAGGCTCGGCCCCGGGTACGGCTCCGGGCAGGCCGAGGCCCGGCCCCGGGTACGGCTCCGGGCGGGCCGAGGTCCGGCCCCGGGTACGGCTCCGGGCGGGCCGAGGTCCGGCCCCGGGTACGGCTCCGGGCGGGCCGAGGCCCGGCCCCGGGTACGGCTCCGGGCGGGCCGAGGTCCGGCCCCGGGTACGGCTCCGGGCTGGCCGAGACCCGGCCCCGGGTACGGCTCCGGGCGGGCCCGGTCCCCTCCGGACGACGGCGCTAGCGGCCAGGCTAGACTATCGACGCCTCTCTATAGGTCACTTTGAGCAGTCTGTCTGTCTGTGGTTGAGCCATTAGAGCTTACGCTGAACCTCCGAGATATGTAGTTGGTGCTGTACCCTGCTGGACGTCGGTGGTAGATTACCAGGCCCCCCTAGCTCTCTGTTCTTAGAACCCGTCGGCTCGCGCGAAGTGACATAAACAGAAGGCGGGCGAAGGACAACTGCATCGCCCGCGCACGACATCAACGTGATGGACCCCATCAGACGTTTAGAACACGTTTTTACGCCCAAAGTCAAATAGGGATGTAGCGTAGCTGAAAACAGAATTCCTTTTTGTGTCATGAATGCATAGCATGCGTATTTCGCTAACGAGGCGTATAATTAGAATTTGCGCTGAGAGTAGTTTGGTTAACGTTACGTAGACGTTAACCCCTTTGCCAAGTGTCTCGAACCATGGAAGAACATGGTTCTTCCCAGCTTCGGCTATACCGCTTAGACCATGGAAGGACATGAAACAACCCAAGCTTCTTGGGCTAATGATAATGGCGATTTCTTGTCCATCACGCAAAGCCACAACACGACTGTCCGTCTTTTCTGAACTTGGTCTTATTCCGCCGAACATCATTAGGCCTAATTTGTAGCAAGTTTTGATACGGGCTGAAAATGGGATAAACATGCGGCAAAACAAACCGTTTGTTGTCAGGCCTGACAAAATAGCCGGAAAACATGACTCCGAAAGTGTTTTTGCCTCACCATATAACAATTCGTCATTTAACGTTTGCAGATGTGGTTTCATGGGCCCAAATCATTAAACATCACAAACGTATAATGATAAATAAATATGGGATCACGGAATGAAAGCACATCCGGAGCAAAAAGTGGCGGATTTTTTTTATATCCTGGGTGCATACTATGGAATTCGCTACCGCTTACCCCATTGGTTGTGCATTTTAGACTCAGAACCAGATTGGTGTCCCGTCTTATACTGTTAGCGCGAAAGGGGCCATGTTTGACACATTTCGGTAGCTTCAGTAGGCAATAATTTGATTACCGTCGTCTTCGGCCTGTAAAGGCGTCTGCAAATATGGCTTGGCACCAGCTGATTTGCGTTCTTCTGTGTTTTAAATGATTCAGGGGTGTATTGTGCATGCCGCAGCTCGAATTTGATATGTAGGTGGCTTATCCCATGAAATGTAAGATGAGAATGCCAGATGGTATTGACGCATGCATGCTAGTATTTCATATTGCTCTTGGGTGCACTTATGTCAACTGGATTACCAGTAGTCAGAACTGTGCTGTACGCATTCGATTACATGCCGATTGAGGAATGTCCAGATTAGCCTCATCCTGTTACTTAGATTCAACATGACCAGGCGTTGTGCAGCCTCTGCTGCAGTTGTTCGGTTTACTCCATCGGAGATGTTTTTGTTGTAGCTTAAAGAGCTCAGGGAGAGGCAGAAGCAGCAGCTTCGGCACAAAGCCCTTAAGAAAGGACTTGACCCCGAGTAAGTGGCTGCACCAAGCCTCAGGCTGCGGGAATGATCAGCACGAGTATGAACGCCTAGCGTTCGTGTCACCATAGCCCCAATAGAGATGCAGCAATAGACCTTTGGTCCTAGACCCTTCAGACGACCAGGATCCCTAGTATCCACTGCACGCCCCTCACTGTGTCCGACGCAGCAGCAGTAAGCGGCATCGAGCACCAGCTGATGCATGATGTAGCACTAGCACGAACCGACCCTGAAACCGAGAAATCAGCAGCTGACTGCAGGTTTCGTCATGGTGTCCAAAAGAAGCCAGCCGACTGTAGCCTGACGTTAAGCTGTAGCCGTGCAGAACTCGAAACAAGTGGTTCGCAGATCAAAAATTGGCAACTGAGCCAGTCAGTCACTCTTTCCTTGGACCAATTTTCATCTTTTCCATAAGAGATTACAGTTCCGAGAACCAAGTATGCATGTACAACAGGTCCGGTTGTGCCAACTGTGCTGGTCCCTATTGGTGGAGCTGTAGCACCTGAGTTCTAAGAACGCCACAGGCGAAGTGCTTGGCCACTGGACCGGCCTCTTGTCAAGGGTTGAGGGGTGCACGGAGGTGGGTGTGCGCTGTAGCGGCCCCGTAGATCTTCCGTCATCCAATGATAAGTAGCCGTCCCTGAAGTTTGCATAGGGCAGCTGCCACCGAAACGTCATGAACGGTATGAATCCACTTAGTGCTGACCCTATTTAGTGCGACCCGTTGTACACGACCGAGCTGCTGTTCCAGCGCCCCATATCGCCAGATCGCTATTGCAACGACAAAGAACTACTGCCGGTCCTGTCTGGGACGCAAAACTTTACGGCGAGTGGCCTTGGATCACGCCTCATCGCCATGCCGTTTGGCACGGTGTTTGGGACAACAGCTCTGTCTCCTCCATGTGGTGCCTCTCAGTTCACCATCACGACTTTTTACCCGACTGCACCCTCTCGGCCATGTTTTGTGCTGCGTAGCACACACCCACCTACTTCTGACGTGGTCATGTGCATGCCGTATCTCCCGGCACGCCTAACTCCACCGTGTTTGCTCGCGCTCTTCTACCCGCTCATCGGCAGCTGAAAGAGCTGAAGGAGCGTCAGAAGATGCAGCTGCGCCACAAGGCTGTCCGCCTCGGCCTGGAGCCCGAGTGAGTAGTACCCGCCCGTCGCCAGCCGGGCCCTCGCAGGGGCCAGGTCCGGCAGTGGATGACGCATCACACATGCGCCGCGATGACGCACGGGCGCCGGTCGATGACGAGCCGTCGTCCTGCGTCGCGACGCGGCGAGCAAGCGTGAAGCGTTGGACATCCGCCTGCCACATCCGTATGTTGCATGAGCCGCTCCGACGAAAAGCGATGATTTTTACTCAGAGTGCAGACATCCGGAATACCAGGAATGTGGAGGCGACGCTTACGGCTCACGATATATGTGATGATAACTTGCCGTGCTGATCGATGAGCCCAACTATCCAGCTGAGGCTGTGCACTGAGCCAGGGAATGTTAGACACCATGCCGCGATGTGCCAGCTATAGCGCATTTCATGTGGCAGAACTGCGCAGCGATAGTGCACCTGGTGTAACGGATCTGTAGCAAAGGCTCAGGCAACTTGAGTCGCGCACCAGGAGCCCTCCGAAGCCATCCGTAAAAAAACAGCTCGACTTTTGACACTCCGCCACCGATCTCGATAGCGGTCTGGGGTTTTCGGACGCGTCGGCCGGGTATTCCCAGGCAGCACGCATCGTCGCTGGCCTCATGCATATCAGTGCTAATCATAAAATCGTTTCGCGTTCCTTCATTCCTGGACGTGATGTATGTATTCAGTGCAAGCCCGGTCAGGCTTAACTTTGACGACGCCTAATAAACTGCACGCAGTGCTATGTGCAAGTGCGGGCTCACATTAGAAAATTATTATGTTTCGGCGAGTGTTTGCCATTACTATTTATCTACTATCATACTACTATCATGTGTAAGACGATTAAATGTACTAGGAGAAGAGACGCTTTTGGCTTGGAAAATACTGTCGTGATTCTCCATTCCTCTATTCCTGGATGCGACGTAATTAATTTCAGCAGCTTGAAAGTAATGCGAGCCCATTCGCACCATTGTTTAGCTCAGGCTACACTTGATATATTATGCATGGTACAATGTGCAAGTGCGGGGCCACACTGGAACCCTAATGTGATTCGGCAGCTGTTTTTCACTGATGTCATGTGTAAAATGAGTAATGGTCCGTGGAAACGGGGGTGCTTCTGTCGATAACTGTTATCGAACTTTTTCAGGGCCCTGACCGGAAAGCACCCGGTACGTACCTTACTGCGACTAATTTTACCAGTATAAATGTGCTTGATACCGTCGCTTTTTACCACTTTTGCCGAGGTTTGTTCGTCAGCGCTGACGGCCCAAAAGCCGGCATAAGTATGTTTTGACTCGTTCTGGGTAACACATGAAAGCGCCGAGTTTCTGGTATCAATATATAGTGCTAAACTTATTAAATGCATCGCACAGCAAAAGAGTGCTGGATGCCATTTCGGCGAAAAAAAACTTTGAGTGTTTGTTGTAGGTAGCTAAAACATGGACTGTAGTGATTGAGACGTAAATCGCAATTTTGATTGGTGTTGTCGGAGGGAGACCTGATCAGTTCTCTCGTTCCCCGCCTTTTAGCCCAAGATCCAGGTGGCATCGAAGTTCGAGCGTACCATCGACCGCCGCACCTATGTCGACAAGAAGGGTCTCTTCAGCGGCGTAAGTGGCGCGGCTCGGGGCGCGGCATCCAGATGGGTGCTGAACGATCAGAAAGCATGTTCCCAACACCGTCACTACATTATTGCAAGCAAAGCTGAAAATCTTGCGAAAAATGCGGCCCAGGGAATACACCATTTGCGTTATATTCTTTCACAAAACGCTTGCATTATGCTCGCTTCACTTAGGACCTGATTGGCAGGGGCAGGTGATTTGTCCGACGTCACGTCGGGTACCGTCCTTGATGTGTCGCTCGCTTCACTTCGGACCTGATTGGCGGGGGCGGGTGATTTGTCCGACGTCACGGCGGGTACCGTCCTTGATGTGTTTTGCTACTCTGACTCGCTTTTGCCGAAGATTTCGGCAAAATCCAAGACGCACACTTCAAATTTGAATGTGATTTTCATGATAATGACGGTAAAATGTCACCAAAAACACCTACCATTATCCATTGCAGTGCACCATTTGACAGCGCCAAACAGCTGGCTCTAGCTGAGTTCAACCCACTATGGTACACGACAGAACGTAAATGACTACTCATTTAGTACGGGTGTCTACCCGCGGATGCGACTAGTAATGGGTCTGTGCCGGTTTGGACGAGTGAATTGTCCCATCCGCTTTCTTGTAGATGTCCGCACCAAATGATCCCTACGCTCCAGGCATTTGGTTCCGTGCACGTAGCCACGGGGTGATCACAGCAGCCAGCGGAGGACCTGGCTGGTCTGGCTGGTGTTGCTCGTTCGCGAGTGTGATAAACAATGTGGCCCCACCAGTTGCTGTGAAAACAAGTTTCCGGGTCGTCCGTCACTTTCGAACTTAGTTCAGGCGGTATTATTGTCTTGGCTGGCTTAATTTTCTGACAAGTATTGAAAAATGCTGATTCCTCATCCAACTTCTCATTCCGCCGAGGCGGTAGTCTCAATACTCAATATGTTTTTGGTCTGAAGTACAATGCCTGTCAAGTGCTGTTTTAAACGTTTTCATAGTTAAAGTCAAGCTTCAATTAGCTTGATCAACCAAATTCCTCAGATCCCCATGTTTTCGTCAACAAAGCTATGCCAGGGCGCTCCATACGGTTCACTGTGTAAAGAGCGGAGGGACGAGGAACCCAACCTTCGTTAGAACATGTCACTTCTTGCTGTTTTTGCGCTTTTTCGCGACTTTAAGGAAGGGTAAAAACGAACCTGGGACTGGGCAAAAACCCAAGTGTTACAGAGCTGTGCTCATGCAACGTAATGCGTTTTGTGCTCCCTGAGTTGGCTTGTTAATGATTTTAAGAGCTCATATCTTCCCCATCTTAAGTGATGACCTCACGCCAGCGCAAGGCACATTACATTCCATTCTTAGTGTATGACACCGTGTCATATGCATTACTTGCTGCTATTCAAAGGCGGAGCGCAACTGCCGAGACACGTGACAGGATTGGGTTTCGTTTGCTCAGTCCAGGCCGTCGACGGACTTTTGGCCTTCGACGCCGCCGTGTACCGTGGCATGCCCCTTTATAGCTGGCTAGCGTGCTAAACTAGTTATCTGAGTATCAACAAACAAAATCAGTGGGGAGGAAAGCCGCCAGTCTGATACGGCAGCGGTGCGCCACAGGGCTGGGATGAGATCAGTAAAGAACAGCTGCAGAAGGAATGGGGAGAAAAGTACGAGGATTGGACCAAGCGGAACAAGAGTAAGTCGGTGGATTGAGAGTTTTGGATCTGTCCGAGGAGCGACTGGCTCGGACCGGTGTAGCAGCCTTTCCCTGCAGATGAAAGCTCAGGCGTGGCTGATCCTGGACAAAGCCAAAGCCTAGCAGCAGCTGGAGTAACCTACCCATTTGAAAGCGCATGCCGGTTGAGACATGATTTTCGCTTAGAAGTGACCGTAGCGCTGCGATCTGTGTTCGTCAGGGATATATCGACATGGATAAGGAAACCAAAGAAAAGATGTGGTCGGAAAAACTGAAAGACTTTGATACCCGCGCGAAAGGTAAGTGCATTGTGCATGTTTTGCGTGTGCTTTGTATTTTCTACTGACCAAATCCTAGAGCCCTCCATTGACATGTAAATGCGCCAAGGCAATCGCTAGTGTCAATGGATGCGGCACTAACACCCATGTTCAGCCAGATGACCTGCACATAGCATATCAAACCGATTTGAGCAGATGCAATCTGCTAAGAAGAGAAACAAGCACACAATGCGTACCAACCGACTAACAAATAAAATAAATGCTCCATTTCATGCAACCACTGTGCTTTCGCATATCTACCGCGTTCAGCGTCGGAATTGGAAATGGACACTACGCTTTATCCCTTATCGTGGCAATACCATTTCAACTGCGTATCTGCCAAGACCGGCCACATACTAGCATGTCACAAGCCTCGGTCCACGTAGCGCTACCACGAAATCCCTCTGTTGAACTAGAGTTATATGACTATAAGTAACAACCGAATCCGCTCGCATTGCATTCCGACTGTCTTAGTTCTCCAATGCACTGAGCCAGGTCAGATTAAGGCGCAGATGTCCGTATGGTAGCGGCGACCCTCGCCATGAGTCGGTGTCTCAATGGACGCTATTCCGTTGCAAGAGCTGGTTTGATGTAAAGGTCATGCAGTGCCGGCTCGTGATCCATGATCCACTTCAGCTCCTCGCCAGTTTACAGCTGCTTCAGTTTCCATGCTAGGTTATAACATAATGGCATGCGCCACACACGAGTCAGCGGTGTCTAGGTCATCGCATTGCTTCAACTGCACCATGAAATGTTGTAATGCCATGCCTGCTGGCCGCGGCATTGTTGCCAATAACGCTCAGGAGGAACTTTAGCAGAAGCTTGCCTATATCGTCCTGTGCTTTGAATGTGCCGCTAAATGGATCGTCACTAGCTCCATGCTCTCGCCAGCAATGCCGTCATCGATAGACAGCCGTACAGCGCTGTTAACACGTCTTTTTATGACAATCGACGGACCAACACTACTTCAACCTCGTTTGTGAGAAGATGGCGCTCATAGTCAGCACGAACGAGGTCTCTCAAGTGGCGCCGTAACAGTAACAACTACTGTGAAGTCTGCTGATGGCACCACGTCATGTGCCTACTTACCTACGAAGCCAGGCGCCTGCGCCGCTCGGCCCCCTCCATCGAAGCAAAATCGTCCCCGCTCGGTTTGCAAAGAGTCGTTTGAAGTGTATAACGTACATGATCCAGTTCAAGTCATTTGTGATTGATTTCTCAGCACCTATCCTGAGACATATATCGGTCCTGGTCGGCAGCCGTTACTCCTGTCTAAAACTTCCTACGTGATATCATGGCTAGGCAACAGGATTATAAACTTAGTGACTTCATTGCAAAACTGCAAGGCAAACGGAAATGACGATAATCAGCGACAAAATACCGTATAAGGGATGGATCTCAATTGTTTTTAAAAAAAAAAACGTATCCGGAGTGAACACATGCTCAGCTTTTGGATGGCGTGCTTCATGTCTGCTATACATTCCGAACGTGCCGAATGAAGCGCGTCACATGGTTGATGTGCGTTGAGCACAAAGTGTTGCTTACCACCGCACCTCTGCTGTCGGTCACTATTTCGCTTTTTCACTCGGTCACACCGTCACTGACCCGGTGGCGGATCCATCCCTGGCAGGATCCATCCCTGGCAGTCCGCCGACCCATCCCTGGCGGTCCGCCGACCCATCCCTGGCAGGACCCACACCCGGTAGTCCGCCACCCCATCCCCGGCAGTCCGCCGAGCCATCCCTGGAAGTTCGTCGACCCATCCCTGGCAGGAGCCATCCCCGCTGCCGGTGACGGCCCATCACTGACCGGGCGTCAGACAATCCCGCCGCACCCGTACCTCTGCCGTGTGCACACTCGGTGCTAACCAGCCACCCGCGACACAGCACGTCTGCCCAAGTGGTTCGGCGAGCGGCCCGGCAAGAAGACGGACGACCCCGAGACGCCCGTGGAGGAGGAGAAGGAGGAGGAGCTGGTGCCGCCGCCGCAGGAGATCGAGGAGCCTGAGGTCAGTACCTGACAACATTCAAATCGACCGCAGATGAGAGCTGAACGCGGCACAGTCGTTCCCTTCGGCCGCGCACCAGTCGCTCCCGGTCATTCTCGGCGGTGCTCCACAAACTTCACTATGGCCACGCTCACTGTTGGCTGTTGTCGCGTGTGCACTCATGAAGGGACTGTTTCTCATTTGATGAGATGGCCATTTTTGTGATCATTCCCGTCACTACACAGCCATTTTCTTTTTCAGATTTTCTCTCCTCCTGTTACTGACCTTGATACACGTCAACTTGTGCAGCCCATTACGCAAGCGTATATGATGCCGTAGGAACGCGAAACGAGCACCGCACCTCATTGGCCGTTTTATTCTCATGGTCAAGGTGCATGTGGTAACTTAATCTGCGTGTTGGGGGTAATGTAGCACCAAATTTTCCAACTACAGAAGCCAATTGGCTAAAAGTCAGAGTTCGCTGTTGACTGAAGGTCTCGTCGCGAACCACGTTTCAGTATTGATGACACAGGCACCTTGGCAACCACTAGATATGACGGGCCTGACGATGAGAACTGAGTATTTAAGAAAAGCACCGTAAACGAAACTGAAAATGCCAGTAAGAAGATGCCACCGCGAAAAATATACATAAACACCACGAAAAAGCCTAAGACACACGCACCTATGACGGTTGTTGAATTCACGTGAATAAATCAACAACACCACCTTTCGGCGCAAAGAAGTACCACAAGTGAGGCATACCGTTCGCTACAGCGGCACCTCTGACGCGGCAGCTCTGGCAGCTGCTCAGATGTAAAAAAATCCCATATCGTAATGAAACGATGAAATGATTAGAACCATATCCAAAGATATGTAAGATTGTGTGGTTATGTGCAGTCTTTTGCACGTAAAAGCAAGTTGCAGGTGAGGTTTTTCCTTCATATCTCAGGCTGGCCATAGCATCTTCAAACGTGAAACAGTCCGTTTATGTGGTGGCTTAATGCAAAGCCTCATCAGGCAAAGAGCTCATTTTTGATATGGCTTATCGTGTTACTGTTAGTGTTAAGTGTTATGCTATAGTGCTAACGAAATGGCGTCTCAGGAGGAAGAGGAGGAGGAGGAGGAGGAGAGTGAGGAGGAGGAGGAGGAGGAAGAGGAGGAAGAAGAGGAGGAATAATTCTACTCACGTAAGGATTCTGCAGTAATTATTGTCACATCAGTTGCACTTATTTAATATGCAAGTGAATGCACCAGCAACCAGCACCGAAGCGTGCAATGCATTCTGAGGACCTGAAAACAGCGTCGGTTTAAATGCAGCATAAAAACTCGGTAACACGGCATGTTTTGAGACTCGCCTTTTGTGCCACAATTCGTCACATCATGTACACCTTGACACGAGCCCCGCGAAGTGGCACATTCATTCATCACGCACGGTCACGCTCCGCATCGCTGTTTCTCGCTGTCTAACCACCATCACTTCCGCCGGCGTTTGTCCGCCGGCCGACCCGTCTCCGCGCGCTCACTGCCTCACCTCTTCCCAGGGCTAACACGTCTCCTCGCGAGCCGCGCGCGCCAACGCACGCCGGGCAGCGCCGCTGCGCGGCGACGATCCCGGCGCTGGTGGCGCTGGCCGTGCCGCACGCGGCGACGGCAGCGCGGCCGCCCGGGGACCTCCCAGCCCACCCCGGGCGGGCGCGGGCCGGCCCCGGCCGCGAGAGGGCGCACGGCCGGCGACGGGCAGCTGCGTGTGTGAGCTGTCTCCCTGTGCACTCGTGACGCTTCTGTTGTCTCTGTTGTATTTGAACAACGACTCATAAATGACTCGGTACAACCGCTTGGTTTGACGGAGCGGGGAGGTGAAGTCGTCGGGCCGCACATAAAGGAAATCTGGGGGACGTGGAATAAGCACGATGCATCTGGATCAAGGGCACGCATACTGACGTAACTCACACTGGAATCCCCAGTGCATCCACCGGAGCAGCGTGGACACGGGCAGCAGCGAGTGGGACACGCTGAAGGACTGCTTTTGCGAGCGCTACAAAAATGTTCTCATCACACGGTTACTTGCTCTGTGCAGTTGTTATCACGTCTCCGAGCGCTTCCTCCGGACACATCCACAACCATCAACCTTAACTGAGAACGACGCCTGTGGCTGAACGCTGGTATGGAAGGGGACTAGTCAGCTTGAGCCAGCATTGGATAGTGCAGTCAACTGTTGTTTTCATGGAGCGCGACGCACGTTGTCGCGCACTTTTTGAAGGAGCGCCAGTGACTGCAGTGGCTATGTTAAAGCTCAGGGGCCGTGGCGCGTCCGGGGTTCGGGATCGGGCCCCACACGTGCACTCCATATTAAAGCTCAGCGTCCATGGCGCATCCGGGCTTCGAGCTCGGGCCGTGGCGCATCCGGGCTTCGAGTTCGGGCCATGGCGCGTCCAGGCTTCGAGCTCGGGCCCTACACATGCACTCCATAGGCGCTATTCACTCAGCCAATGAACTGATTAATGCCATTCAACGAATGTTGACGAAAGTACACACCCATTTCCAGTGGTCTGATATCGTTATCTTCGGGAAAGCTCTAAAATTATTAAGACAATTAATATGATTCATGTGAACTTGCTAGCTAAAGGCGGCCTTCACGCCAGCGCTCCTCTCTACCGCAAAACAAGTATGAGCACAGTGTCTTGATTTTGTTGCTGGACTCGCTAGACCTTTTTAAGCTTGCTTGTCCAAATTATAACCGGGAAATTCGTCTTCTTTGCATTCATCCAATGTGAAAAAATGCTGGTAAAACCCTGGCAAAATACTTCACGCATGGCGTAATTTAAGACAAAAACACTTGTTAAAACAAAGACATCTTTGTTCAAGATGTCAACACAAGACACAGAAAACGTAAAACATAGAGCACAAAAACGCTGCCGTCGCTGCAATTCAGGAAGAGCGTGGGACACCCGACCGTTGGGAAGCAGTCACCCCTGTCCTGTTTGAACGGCCCGCTTCTGACCCGGTACGGCGAGAGGTGTATCGGGGTGATGTCGGCAAGCTTGCGTCCCAGAAGCCCCACTTGAGCAGCTCGCTTCAGGCGGTCAGCTGGTAACTGGCCACAAGGCGGGCTGAGACGTGGGTGGCCGTGCCACGGCATCGCGAGGCGCGTCAAAATCTGTCGGCCGGATTGCTCGTTGAAAAATGATTCTGCTGCGGTGGCGCGACAGATCGAATCCAGCGGCCTCTGCTTAGCGTGGAGCAATCACAGAACAGCATCACTGAAACACATTAGGTCTATCTGTTTTAACAAAGACAAGCTGCAAGATGCAAAGTACACAAATTTGCAAGACACTAGATGATAGCAAGGCACGCTGCGGAACGCAACCTAAATTGAGGGTAGCGAACAAGACTTGTCAGGTTATATCCAGGATGTACTTTCCGTCCATTTTTAGTTTTAGTGAACTGCTATGTTCATGCCAGCAAGGTGGCGGCTGCAAACGTGTAAAAATCTGACAGTTAGCCTTCGCATGCACCACACTTTTATCGGTGGAAGTTTTTTTCCACACTGGGGCTACATGGCACGGTTGAAAGGACTTCAAACGGATGTTTGTTACTGATGATTTTGGAAACAAAATATGTGTACGTGTCGGGTGCTAGACGGAAATCAGCGATCTTGCAGACAGGTGGCAAACCGCTGTTGGAATCAAAAATAGGTTCTTGGCCTTCGGCAAATACCTTACGTGGTAGGCCGAAAGGTAATCGCATAACATGAATCTGTTCAACAGTGAAATGCGCACAACAGCTTTTACTGCATTTTCAACAGGACCACAGCCTAAACTTGAACTGGGTCCAGCAAAACAAAGTGAGAGGTCTTGTTTTTCAGGCTCGTCTCCATGTTCGTAAACGTTATGTTAGCAAAATCACCAGGAATGAACGCTCTGTTTGATTGCCACCATCCCATGGTCCTTTGGGGCACCAGAAATTAGGGTGGTATAAAGGTTACTTTCACGCTGTCACTTATTAAGGCATCCCTGCGAGGGCTTTTATTCTTGCATTGCTTAGCACGTTGCTTGGCTACCGGTTACTTACAGATGTCCCCGCGATCAATTCTTCCCAAAACATCATCTAAAGACCTTCGAGGCGTCGTGCAAAAGGAAATCGATTATAGGATATACCCTGCAGGGACACCGAGTCAAAACGTCGGATACATGGATGCTATCCATTGATTGTTGGGTTGAGACACTGGCATCGCATCACCACTGCACCAGCTTGTTGTTTGCTGCTGTTCATTGTTGTTTTCGGGCGCGTCGACTACAATGGCCATTTCGCGCCCATAACGATGCTTTTACTGAACTAGTGTGGTGTAAAAATGACTTGAAAGTCAACGTCTTTTACGAACGAAAAAAGTTGTTTAAACTCAAGAAAGGAGAAGCTGTCACCGAGCACATCGCTAATCGTCAGGGGTGAAGCCTGCGGCCCAAAGTGACGTCGTCGTTCTTCGTTTAGGCGCGGACATGGTAAAATGACAGGTGGGCAGTGAAAACGGTATAACACCGATGACATAGGGGTCTGTCGGCTCTATGCAACAGATAACCATGGGTGGCATACTTGTGCCCAAAACGCAATCTGCATAGAGCTACTTATTCCTGCCGCACACCGCGAGGGCATGACAACCACAAGCTCAGCTCGGTTTTCATCACTCTGAGCTTATTTCCGCTCACTTGGTCCCAACAGTGCTGCAATTTTTTTTTGAGAAAGGTCTTGACTGCCAGGTAGAAATGTCTGGCAGGGATCGGCAAAAGCCGGGTACATGGTGCCAGTGCTGCTCGCTTAGCAGCGGCATCAGCCAACTCGTTGCCAACGATACCGACGTGACTGGGGATCCAGCACAGGGCAACTCTCTTTCCATCCCGATTCAACTGTGTCAGGCGTGATAAAATGTCCTGTATCAGGGGACATGATGGATAAAAAAATTCAGTGCAGGGAGACTGCTCAGTGAATCAGTAAAAATGGTGTGTGAAGATTTTTCACCAGCTTCTATGAAACATAACGCCTTGGTAATCGCAATCAATTCTGCTGTGAAAACTGACGCGTGAGCCAGTAAGCAGAATGATCGAGTGACGGAGCCGGTGACGAAAGCACAACCCACGCCATCCGAGGTTTGGGATTCGTCTATGTACGTCAGAGCGTATCCTTCATAAGACGCCGGAAGCTCAAGTGCCCTGGATCTTATTAGGTGTGGTGTGATGCCTTTTTTTCTTAATTTCTGTAAGAGAGATGTCTATGAAAGATATGGTCACTTGCCAAGGAGGAGAAGCCAGGTGGTTTACTTGCATTACACCTCGAAGAGGAATTTCGCCCTCTTGCAATAGGGCTCTCGCTCTGGAACCAAAAGCTAAAGCGTGTTGCTGCAGCCCATGACGAAGGGAGCTCACAGCAAACCGAGAAAATACTACAGAATATGTCGGATGTGACGGGAATTGCCACAGCTTCAAGGCATAACGTATGCCGAGCATTTTCCACATCGTCGACAGTGGTGGCTCGTGTGCCTCTGTTAAAAGACCGACAGAAGGTGATGTGCGGAACGCCCTAGAAACAATACGAATGGCAGTATGGTGAACGCCACCAAGAGCACGCTTGCTGGATTCAGACGCGCCATCATACACGAAGCATGCACAATCCAGTTTAGAGCGGACGAGTGAACGACGTAAAAGCATAAGTGTCTCTCTGACTGCCCCATATGAAGTGCGAGACATACAATTTAGTATGTTCAGAGATTTAAAGCAGCGATCGTGTGACATTTTAATATGTGCATTATATGTAAAACGGCGGCTAAAGTGTATCACAAGGTACCTGGCCACAGCTTCGGTTGTAATAGAGCGACCGTATAGACGGATGCTCAGGTCATCGCATCGCTGGCGACGACAAAAATGCATCGCAACGGTCTTGTCGCCTGAAAAGTGAAACCCGTTCATGTTGCTCCACCTTTCCACGCGGTCCACAGCCAGCTGGAGGCGTTGATCCACTGCTGGTGCTCTCACTGCACTGGTCCAAATAGTAAAATCGGCAACAAAAATGACACGTCCGACCGACTGGGGGAGCACAATACAAATGTCATTTATCATAACTGCGAACAGTGCTACACTTAATACGCCGTCCTGGGGCACACCGTTTATTTATTGGTACCTATCGGAGACGACGTTGCCGACGTGGACACGGAAATATCGTTTGGCTAAAAACCGTTGGAGAAAAGTACCCATATGACCGCGCATACCACATTTAAAAAGGTTTTGAAGAATACCATGGCGCCATGTGGTGTCATAGGCGGTTTCAATGTCAAAGAACACTGTTTCCATAAACGCTTTCTCCTGAAAAGCTTTACGAATCGTAGTGTCCAAAGCTAAAAGGTGGTCCACCGTACCACTGTTTTTCCTAAGCGCGCACTGCGAGTTACTAAAAATATCGTTGTTCTCCAAAAACCAGGTGAGTCGAACTTTTACCATCCTTTCCATGAGCTTGGATAGTGATGACGTAAGTGAAATGGGTCGGTAATGAAGAGGGTCCATCCAACTCTTTCCCAGTTTTAAAGTAGGCGCCACAACAGCTTCCCATCGGGCCAGAGGGAATTCACCACTTGACCACACCCCCTTGAAGGCCGCCAACAGCACACGACGTGCACAGGTGGCAGATATCGGAGCATCTCATTGTGGATGCTATCAGGGTCTTCCGATACACTACGGAGCTTTGCGATTGCCGATTCCAACTCCACCAAAGTGAACGGCTCATTGCACGCCTGTGGTTGCCTTGTGAAGAAGTCCACCACGATTTTTTCGCATGCTGTTCTTTGCTGTAAAAACTGTGGGCTCACGTTTGCACCTTCACTACACGGTGGGAGAGTGCTCGGGCGATCTCGTTAGCTACATCCAACGGATGTGTCGCCACTTGGCCGTTAACATGTAGCACAGGAAGTGGCACGGATGAAAACTGTCCGGAGATACGTTTAATCCGAGCCCAAACCTGCGAAGTTGGCGTGGTCGGTTGAGCGTGCTTACATACACACGCCAGTAGTCATGTTTTGCTTCTTTTATCGTGCGACGGGCAAAAGCTCTCGTTTTCCTAAAAGTTACTAAATTATCCAGGGTACTTCTGGCGTCAAAAGCTCGGAAAGCACGTCTGCGAGCGCGAATCACGCCACGCCACTTCTCTGTCCACACGAAACAAGAGTGTGACGGGGAAATCCAGAAGTAAACTGCACCAGCCGCCATGAACAATGCTCACCCGACGAACGCTCGACATTCGGTAGGTCCTGATCTAGCGTAGTTCGACGGTTGTGCTTTTGCATCTGCAGCTCGACGGTTGTGCCTTTGCATCTGCAGCTCGACGGTTGTGCCTTTGCATCTGCAAAGTGCCTTAGAGCCATAGTGCTCTGCGCTGTGCCGCAGAGCTATAATGCTCTACGCTGTGCCAAAGAGCCACAGTGCCCAATGCCAGTGTTCTGTCGAGCATCAAGCTCCGCTCAGTGCCACGGAGTCGCCGTCACCCCATCTCAGTGCATGACAGCAGGCCGGACTCAGTGTGGCCCACCAGTGAGTCATGGGCATTGTATCGTAGCTGAACGGTTCGCCCGTGACCACGTAAAAACATTTAGTTTTCTTCTACCACACTTGCCCACCTTGAAGGAAATGCGGTGGCAAAGGCAGCGGCCCCAACTATCCCTGTATCGAGCACATTGTATCTGAAAGGTCAAGCGCCGAGTGAACTTCCTTGACGAAGAACGTTTGAGGACATTTCACATCTCCTCTGTGGATACGCCGACAGAGCACCTCACCAGGCGCCTCAATATTCATTTAGCTTATTTCGTGTGGAGCCGCAACCTGGCGTGTGAAAAACGGAGACAGTTGAATAAAGCATTCAACTAGAGGCCTCTGATATCCTTGATTTCATTCCACATCCCCGCCACATTGCTGGCCGTAATGAGCACGTGAAGACCACTGCCATCATCCATATATTTACGGCCTCACGAATCAAGTACACGTCCTTAGAACTCGAACACACAAATATGGACCTAGCACCTTTTGAAAACGTCCTCGGCTTTATCACAATGTTAAGACAGGACTGCAGAGGCTCTTACATACCCCGTCGCTGCGTCAGTAGCAGTCGAACATCTGTTCATGGACAGGGATCGGGCGTGGCAAAGGGTTACACCGAGCGGGCAGAAACCTCGCCATAAACTCAGCAGCACCCACATTATGTCTCCCGCCAGCTCTGCCATTCACCTGACGTATGCCAATATTGTACTGTGCATACCGGCTAGCTCCATATACAGCCCGACGATGCAGCATATCCCGTACTGCCCAGTTTTCACACGCTCGACTAATGCTATCGGGCTTCTGGCAGCTGGCACTCATCGTTTTAATACTTTGACGAAGGTCTCCCGAGGGATGTCGATGTTGGCTATCCGCTTCATTCGCTTCTTGCCCTCGGCCTGTCGCTTCAACAGCTTCATCTTTCTGCTGATATCGCCTCCGTACTGCAGCAAAAGAGCATCCCGTCAAGGCTTACCCTAGCATTTTAGAATGATGTGAAAAAGCACAAGAGTCGAAGCAAACTCAATCCTTTCGTAATTGAGTCAAAAACGCATACATCAGGTCGATGTCTGCATAATCCGCTTCGTCAAGGTTGTGGAACATAACTTTATTGCCACTCCACACTTAGATATGTCACAACATATGTCGATCGACCTGTTCTAATAAAGAGTTATAAACACGACTCCCGCTGAAGTCGTGAAACGTAACTTAAGTGTCATCCAACCCTCAGATCTGCTATAAGATACGTCCATCGATCTTACTCATCACGCAACGGAACTAAGTGCGTCAGGAAGAAAACATTATAACCAAAGACAGTCACATTGCTTTAAGCAGGGAAAAATGGGCCGGAAATCGGCGACGTGACGCCGACAGGACTGGGCCTCGCAACACGGTGTCCAACTGCACTTGTCCTAAGACATGCCGAAGCGTGTTTTAGGTGTCATTATTCTAACAGGTAGCTTATCTTTTCCTGACGAGTTCAAAACGGTTGAATTTGTAACAACCACTCAGTGCAGTACTGGCCGGTTACATCGACCACTTGAGGTCCCATGACAGTAACTCGTAAAATGATTGCGATGTAAGTAGCACACTTAAAACAAACAGGAATCAAAAGAAGATGCCACAGCTGTCCAATAACCTAGCTTGCAACCCAATCTAAGGCATGTTTAATGCCATTAACACTGCATTATTAAATTGTGTGTGCCACATAGGCAGCGTTTAATTTACGACATGTTTGCGACACTGAAGGCTGCACATTCCCCAGGAGAATGCTAGTGACAGACAACCGCATTTGAAATAATACTCGACGGAATAATACAGTATTTCTACCCAACCACAGGTTGTCACATACCACCAGGCACATCAA